>NW_006433024.1:10972927-10988686 GCF_000325575.1 Pteropus alecto | reverse complement strand
AAGAAAGAAAGAAAGAAAGAAAGAAAGAAAGAAAGAAAGAAAGAAAGAAAGAAAGAAAGAAAGAAAGGCAATGTCGTTGAAAAGACACACACCCATGAAACAATTCAATCATATTATTAGTCATACATGATAAATAGCATTCATTCACTCAACAAAAATATTTGAATGCTTTCCATGGACCCGTACTCAGTAGGAACTGGGGGGTACATAGTTAAGTGAAATAAAATTTCTGCCTGAATTCAAGGTACCTACAGCAAAATGGGAAAAAGTCAGACAAGTGAACAACAGTTACATCGCACTATAAAAAGGGATGATTACAGCAGACGTGGGACCAAGAGGTGGAGGTGGGGTCTGAGAGGGTTACAGAAAGTTTCATGGAGAAAAATGACTCAAGGAGACCCCACTAAAAGGAACCAGGGATCTCTGGGGTAATGGCCCATCTAGGTCTAGAACAGGAAGGTGGAAGGTGAGCTTGGGAGATGAGGGCACAAAGCTTGCTTATGCGGTATGTCTAACAAAGTACATTGTTTTAATAACAGTCATGTATGAAACAGACAAGAGCACTAAGCAATAAGGAAGTTGCAAATTAATAATGGGACAGAATACTAGGAAATTTTCAGGGAGAAGCCTGGAGAGTGAGAACTCTGTCGAACCTTAGAAGATACCTAGGATTTGAGAAAGCAGCATGTAAACTGGTATAATATTCTGGGGGAAATTTTGGTAATCTTTTTTTTAAGAAATGAAGTGCATATCCTGTGACCTATAATCCCACTTCTAGGAATTTATTGAATAGAAATAATTGCATGGGTAGAAAAAAGGTTCATGTACAGGAACATTTATCACAAAGGAAGAAAGACAAAGAACTTTCCTATCCTATTTTGTGTACTTTGTTAGGTGGTGGGTTTATGGTTGTTACTTATTTTCATTTTAGTTTTCCAAATACAAATTTTAAACAAAGAAAAGCATGGAAATACTAAAAATAAAGTTGCTATGCTAGATTCCAAATGCAAGTTTTAAAAGCACCCCTTTCCTAATTTGGGGGATAGTGATGATTTAAAAACCAAAAAACATACACAAGAAAAATAATTAATAGAGAGTTAAACCTTTCAATGTCCTTTGGAGCACCCCTTGATAAAAGTTTGGGAGTATCTTGGCTTCAATTAAGAAATTAAGAAAACAGTCTACGGCCATGCCACTCTGAACAAGCCCAATCTCATCTGATCTCGGAAGTTAAGCAGGGTCAGGCCTGGTTAGTACTTGGATGGGAGACCACCTAGGAAGACCAGGTCCTGTAGGTGAAAAAACTAAAAATAAAAAATAAGGGATTGTAAGCTGACAAGGTCCTTGCAACCTCTGAGGTCAACCAAGGGTTGCCTTGCTCCCCCTCCCCCCCAAAAAAGGGAAAAAGAAATTAAGAAACAAAACAAAACAAAAAATAATAAACAGACAAAAGAAAAAAGAAATTAAGAGAACAGGTTAACAGTAATTATTCATACTGATAACACGGTGATGTTCACGTAGAAGGGGAAACTAACGCCTTGTTAAATGTATCCTGAACTCCATAATCTAAAGCAGAGCCCACATTTGCAAGTGTCTTCTTGGTATGAGGGGCTCTGTTTGTGATCCTATGGCATGTGTTCTTAGTGTGAAACCAGCATGACTGAAGGAAGGTCCCATTAGGACTACCCCAAAACACTGAGTCCAGAGCCCAGCAGACAAAGACTTGGATGGACATTATTCAGTATTATGATGTCTAAGATTTGCTTTTTAAAATCCTGGAAATGGGGGAGGAGGTGACAGTGTAAACGAGGTTGGCAGTATATTGATAATTATTAAAGCCGGGTAAAGGGTACATGGGTTCATTTAAAATTCTATGTTTGTATATGTTTAGAATTTTCGGTAATAAAATGTTGTTGTTGTTGTTGTTTTTTAATGTATAACTAAGATCATTCAGCTTGAAGTCAACAAATCTTGGTTATTAATCAGATATCTGATTCTGGCTTGCTGACCAAATTGAGCCAAGAAAACTTTCTGCACCCCAGTTTTCATCTGTAATCTAGGGGTGATCTCTAATGTCCACTAACCTCTTCATTTCCAAGTAGATGTCTTACTTTGGTTCGGAGTAGTTTTTTTCTAAAGGGTAAAATAGGGTTCAATTTTTAACTCTTTGATGCTAAATTAAGACAGTCCCACCTTACCTGTAGTTTTAATTGTCTTCAAATTAATTCAGCATTGAAAGAGTAAAGAAACCACTGTCTGAACTCCGAGGATCATTTTTCACCTGCAGTTCAGTCCTGGCTGTGCTTGGGTTTGCCTATAGTCATTTCTAATATCGAGCATCCTTGCTTACAGTCAGACAGAGACATCTTTGCATTTTGGAAGGAATTCATCAATAAGAATATATATTTGGTCCCAGATCTATCCACTCAGGAGATTTAATTTTTTTTCTAAAAGCCCAGCTCATTAGTAAAGAATTAGACTTTTTAGGTGCAAGTTTTTAGCAAAATAAAGGAGAGTACTACCTTCTGGGAACACCAGAATTTCCTGGCCTGGCAAATAGAAGGGCAGGTTTCCTGGATTCTGTGCATTTGAGTCGAAGGTTGCTAGGCTCTACTCCTGTTGAATTAAGATCTCTGCAGGTAGGGCTCGAGAATTAGTATTTATAAACCAGTCCTAAGGCGTTTTGAGGCAAATGCCTTAGTTCCCAAACTGGCCTGATAAGAATCACCTGAGAATGCTTGTTTAAAATACTTTTACCTGGATCTCACCCCAGGCTCACTCTCGGGACCTCCAAGAAAAGGGGCTGATACTTTAGATTTGTAATAAGAATGGCAGATGAATCTTAAAAGATGAACGTTTAGTAAATATTGCAGAGTTGAATGTCATAGTTAACTCTAAAAATTCTGTATACCAGGCTAGAAAAACACAATTGCAGTTAACCGATAACTGATACATAGAACATCCGGATGTGGAGATATGGCAATACTCCCTAGTTTTTCTGTCCTGTCGTTTAAATTCAGCTCTGTAGTTTGAAGTTCCAGCCCATCCCTTAAAAATTGTTGTCCTTAACCCCCAGGCTCATGATGGCTTCATCTCTAATGCCAGCTATTAAATCTGTGATGCCAACTCTCTCTCTTTCCCTTTTTTTTCCCAAACCCCTGCTTTGTAAAGATGTCGGGTGGTGGACCTTGCCCTGTTCTGGGGATTGTCTGGATTTCTTCTAAGAGTACTGCCCTACCACCACTGACTGAGCAGACACATAAAAGATGACTGTTGTCTTTACTGCTTCAAGTTCAGTAAAAAGTCCCAATTACTTTATAGCAGCCCTGTGGGAACGAGGGTGTTCTCTGCCCAGTTAAGCCTGAGATATACTGGGTTTAAAGAACATAAACAGAGCCAAATAAAATATTGTCCATCATAAATATACCAGAGGGAGAAAAAGAATGCAAAAATCCCCAAACTTAACCACCAAATCCATTTTTCATAGACCATCTCATGAGACTAATTATTCTGCAGAACATACTTTGGAGAAGTATAATTTTTTTTCCCCCCTTAGTCATCTTGGAGGCTTTGATTCAAATGATCTGTATGTCTCTTTAGTAGTGAGGTCCAGAAAACAATACCTGTGTTGGAAATGGGCGAACCTGGATTACAGGGAACGGAAGGATGGCCTCAGGCTTCCCACACCATCAGTTCCTTTTTCAACAACAGATTGTCCTGTTTGATTTTTCAGCTACAAAGCTGTTCTGCTAACCAAGGCACGCTTGTTTACCTACCAGCACCTTTTTCAGCTCTCCATGTATTCCACAGATTATTTCCCTTGTGTTTGTACCATTCCTTCTGTAGATGCACCAGCCTGTGTGGTGAGTCAAAGAACTAGCAATGGCCGTCGGTGCGTGGTTTTCGAGCAGCTCTGCAAAGCACGTTTAGCAGAATAGCTAGTCTTGTGTGCCCATCTCTATATGTTGGCTATCCATTTTTTTATGGCAGGAACCTTGCCTAATGTACCTCCATGGTGTCTAGCACAGTTCTTGACCTGGTAGGTGTTAATGTTGCTGAGAGAATGTACCAAAAATTATGCACAAACTAAATTAAAACTTGGACACTCTCCAAAGTTAAGGCCATAATCTACTTTTTTCATCAGAGTTCTGTCTGTACTCGAATAATTGGAATAATTAACACCTTCACTTTCAAGATAAATTCTAGGGTATATTGTCCTCTAATCTCCAGATTGTTTTTGATTTTTTAAGAAACTCTATAACCAAATGTGAGACCTTGCCCTAGGTAACATTTATAACTTTTATTCCAGGCTTCTTGTATTACAAGGCTTTTGCATGGGCAATTCCAGATCTGTTGTTTTTTTTTTTTTTTTTATTGCTCACTCCACTGGGAATTCTCCCAATATTTTCTATGGTTTCATCATGTTCTTTTTAACTCGTCCAGCTATTTGACAGTTGTTTTTCTTCAAAGATTATGTTTGGAAAAGGCCTGAATTGGGATGACACTTTCTTTTCTTCTGATCTAATTTGCATTGCTAAGGTTAAACACATTACAACCAGATTGCCTTAATTAAACAACACATGTATACATAAAAAAAGGCATGTCCTTTCTTGATCCAAAGTTTTATAATTCACCCACTTGCCAACTTCCCAAAAGATTCAGCTGAAACCGATCAGTTTATTTCTATGATGACTCAGTGTATCTTGTTCTCTATCACTAACTTTCTTCCTTTTCTTTCTCTTCTATCATGCAAAACACAAACGCAGACACACTCTGGGTTCACTCTGTATCTCTACTCCTCAAGTGGACTATAGATGACTTTGGGGAGCATGTGAAAGACAAGAGATCTACAATCTTAATCATCTTTCATAACTTTCCACTCCCTTTACTAGAATTTTCCCTAAGGATTTTTTTTCCCTCCTTTTTTAATGTAGAAAATTACAGAACACTTATTTTAGTATTTGCCTCTCAAAGATAAGAACATTTAGTAAACATAACCTCACCACCATTACTACATCAAAAAAAGGAACAATGATTTCATGATAGCAAATATCCAGGCACTGTTCCCTATTTCCAATTGTTTCATAAGGTCAAATGTTTATTGAATTTTAAAATTCAATTCTAAATAAATTTCATGTGTTGTGATTGGTTAATATGTCTTCTAAGTCTCTTTTAAGTGTATAGGTTTCCTCTCCATCGACTGATTTCCTTACAAGTTATTAATGAAACTCAGTTGTTTGTCCAGTAGCATTTCCCAAAGCTGAATTTTTATGAACAAATTCTTATGGTGCAATTTAACATCCACAGGTTTCTAGAATTTAGCTGTTGGTATGTTTGATTATCTTTACACTTTTAAGTCACCAGGTAACTTGAATGTATTAAGATAAATCATATCTGCTCTTTTCTCGGAATACCCCAGATAGTTTTCCAGATAACCTTTCCATTCAGTAAGTTCTCTATCGTAAATTTCCAGTTACTTTTTTAGGGCGAGCACACACACACACGCACAAAAAATAGAAAAAGTAGAAAAAAAGAACTGGGGGATTTATTTCCTCTAACATCCATTAGAGGGCGACATTTGCCTTACTATTTTCTTTCCCTTAATAAGTTTTCAATTGCGTCCAATTTGTTTTCGTATTTTTGACAAGTTGAACCTCATTACCCACTTTGACTTATTATCTCAATTCTATAAGATATAGTTACACTTTTTAATTAGATCTCAGCCAACGTGTGTCTTTCATATTACTTTACTTCCATCCTTTAACTCCGTTCCCAATTCTAACCACGGGGCGGCGATATTGCATAAATAAAGACTCGCAAGTAGGAAAAATTAAGCCCAACTGCCGAAGAAAAAGGAGTTTCATGGGGAAAGGGCCATTAATTTAAGAAGGAAGGAGACAAATTAGATATCTCTAGTTCGTATCCAACTCACGGCCCAAGGTCATAACTGTGTAAGATTCAATACAAAGGAGCCATTCAGAAGCGTGGAGGCTGACTTGGGGAAAACGCGTGCACAATCTCCTTGATTTTGTGGTGCCACTGGAGGAGGCACATGCACGTTCGTGCACGTGTGTGAATAGTTACAGGACAGCGGCGGGACCGAGTAGACTAGGCGTGAAATCTGCTAGAACCAATAGCGCTCTGACTGACCGCCTGTGAACACACACTCTGAGACAGGTTTACAACAACGCAGCTTGGAGGTCAGCACCATTCCTTTCACCCTGTAAGAAACCAAGTCCTGAGGGGGAAGCATATCGCTCACCCCTGGGCCCACCGTTAGGTAGGTGGTGTATTCAAGTGTTCCGAGCTCAGGTCAGTGCTGGGGACATTTCTCACCTTCGCATTCTTCCTGTTAATAACTAGACACACACACACACACATACACACACACACACACACTCGAACACGCGCACTTCGGACAAAAATGATCCACCTGACAGCAAGCAGTATTGTACAGATAGATGTAACAGGGGAGTCACGGACTTTTGAGAATCTGATCCGTTAGGACTCTCTCCCCCGAGTAATACTCAGAAAATCGCTTGTATAGTTTCACGCTGGGGGAGGGGGTCACGCGCCTCCTGGAGCCTGTCCATTTATTAGGTTCCAGGTTAAGAAGAAATTCTAGTTTCATTGGAGTCTAGATGGGGACATAAGGAACTAGACAGATTTGGGAGGAGAAGCAAGCAGAGGCGTCCCTCCACGCTCCAAACATAACGAGTTTCATCTCGGAAAACGGGAGGGGCTTAGCAGAAAGTGTAGGAGAGAGGTGGAGTACCTGGGTTGGGTCCCCTCCCCCAGGCTACTTGCTCCACCCCCACATCCCGGACCCACAGTTGAAACACACGCGCTGGCGTTGCGCTGCAGAAGTCTTGAAACGGAGCTGCGGACGCCCAAACTCTGGATGGCGGGAAGGGGGAAACGCACAGTAGCTTTTCCTTTACGTTTTTCTTTAATAGCTACCAAGCCTGACGTTACTACCCCTCCTTCCCTCGTCTCTGCTCCCACCTCCCGCACTCTCACTCGCTCTGTTTTCTCTTCCCCCCTCCTCCACCCTCATCCCAGGCGCCGCACCCGACTCTCGGCCTCCAGCCCCGCCTTCGCAGCCGAAGGGTTTCACCCGCGGCGGAGTGAAATCTACATAGTGACCGCCCCTCTAAGAGATCATTGGTGTAGCCCCTCCCCGTCGCGGCCGATGATTGGTGGGCCTCTCTAGGTTATTTGCATGCCGGCGGCCGCCGGGTCCCCAGCTGTGCAGCCGGCGGCGGCCGAGTAGAAGTTTGCCCAGCGCTTTCTTGCCGGCTGGTCCGGGACTCGCTCAGCTCCGGGAGCCGCCTCCTTCTGCCGCCGCCGCCGCCGCCGCCGCCGCCGCCGCCGCCGCCCTGTTCTCTCGGGATTCCTTGTCTGCGGAGGACAGACGCTCTGCTTGCGGGAATTTGAAGTGGACAAGGGGGCGCAAGGAGGAGGAGCGGTGGGGGGCCATTTCAGTGACAGCTTTGCGTCGGGACACGAAGCGCGTGGGGCTCCAGCCGCGGCGAATCTCGCCCACCTTCCCGTGGCCGCCCGGCGGGAGGGCGGGCGATGCAGCCGCCAAGTCCCGCGGCCGCGAGAGAAAGAGGGGCGCCCCGGAGAGCCTAGAGCTTGTTTCTGTCCACTTGAGGAAGGGAGCATGGAGTTGTGAGCGCCCCTCGCTCGACGAGGCCGCCTCCGGCAGGATCCCCATGGCCGGGACATACAGCTCCACTCTGAAGACGTTGGAGGACTTGACCTTGGACTCCGGGTATGGGGCCGGGGACTCGTGCCGCTCGCTCAGCCTCTCGTCCTCCAAGTCTAACTCGCAGGCGCTCAACTCTTCGGCGCAGCAGCATCGTGGGGCGGCCTGGTGGTGCTACTCCGGCTCCATGAACAGCCGCCACAACAGCTGGGACACGGTGAACACGGTGCTGCCCGAAGACCCCGAAGTGGCAGACCTCTTCTCCCGCTGCCCGCGCCTCCCCGAGCTGGAGGAGTTCCCCTGGACCGAGGGAGACGTGGCCCGGGTGCTTCGCAAAGGCGCCGGAGGCCGGCGGCTGCCCCTCTTCTCCACAGAGGCGGTGAGGCGCCTGGCGGGGCTCCTCCGAAGGGCGCTCATCCGGGTGGCCCGCGAGGCGCAGCGCCTGAGCGTACTGCATGCTAAGTGCACCCGCTTCGAGGTGCAGAGCGCCGTGCGCCTGGTGCACAGCTGGGCGCTGGCCGAGAGCTGTGCGCTGGCCGCGGTCAAGGCGCTATCCCTTTACAGCATGAGCGCTGGCGACGGGCTGCGCAGGGGCAAGTCTGCGCGCTGCGGCCTCACCTTCTCAGTGGGCCGCTTTTTCCGCTGGATGGTGGACACTCGCATCTCGGTGCGCATCCACGAGTACGCTGCCATCTCTCTCACGGCCTGCATGGAGAACCTAGTGGAGGAGATCCGGACCAGGGTGCTGACCAGCCAGAGCCCTGACGGTGGAGGGGCAGGAGGCGGGGAGGTGTCCGCGGAGGCCCTGGAGATGGTCATCAACAACGACGCGGAGCTCTGGGGCGTCCTACAGCCCTATGAGCATCTCATCTGCGGCAAGAACGCCAATGGTAAGAGCGCGGGCCACCACCCATGAACGGGGTGAAGAGAAATCCCGCCCTGAGTTTCCCAGGGGGTGATTTTCTAGAATGAACCTGGTGAATGTGCCAGGACCTGAGCGAAAAGTTAGGTCCGTCTGTGGATGGAGGAGTTCATTAAATGTCTGTTGCCAGAGATGGTTTTTCTGGCGACAGACTTTTGGAGGGTAAAGTGGTTGATCTCCATCCTGTTCTGCGTGGCATTGTTACTGACTGGGGGGCTGTTCACTGATTGAGCCTCTTGACCAAACCATTCCTGAACCTCTCTTGAAGTGAACCTTACTGCCTTGTGCTCTTTGCTTTGCTCCACTGGATTTATAGTTGGCATCTTTCCAATTGCTGGGCACATTGACTGTGGTTCTGCCCCCTGGGTCTCTCGAGCCTAATAGCAGCAGCCAGAGGCTCCAAACTCTTAAGACCTGAGCCTTGGGTAAGTGGGAGGGGAGGAAGGGAGCCGAAGGACTGGTGCTGCCTCCTTGGGCTTTGCTTGATTGAAGGATGCCCTTCAGCCTTCTCCTGGAAGGTGGATAGATAGCAGTGGGTTCTTAACTCTGTGTGCCCAGGATGATGGAACCAGGTGATCCTGAATCCTCTTCTCAGAAAGGGAACCGCATATTGGCTCCCAGGGCCTGACTTTGCAAGCCATCACCAACCAAGTGAACAATTGATTAAAATCCTGTGTGATATTAAATACAAAACCTCATGGGCTTTCTTGACAGAAATGATAACCCAGTGAACTAGTAATGGGGAAGAGATGTGGGGGATGGGCAACTGCATGGTGTCAAATCTAGAAAAGAAACCATTGGGTAGTTGAATTTCTCTGAAAGATGACATGGCTTCAGTGCAAAGGGCGGAAGGAAAGTACTTGATCTCCTCCTGGGAAAGGTTAGGGTGTGACATACGTTCAACAGCAAACTGCCTCCCAGACTCCAATTTCAGGAGTCAGCAAACCATTAATTATTTAGAATAGTACTATGGCTAGACATCCTTGCAATCTGATTGGAAAGCCATTGGGCGGGGGCGAGGGGGGCCAGCTTTCAATGGCAAATAAATAGTCAGTGGATGAGACCAGGTGGGTACTGGAAAGGCATAAAAGCAGTCGAGTTTAAACGTGGTTTAACATAATCATAATAGCTAAAATTTAAAATTAGCACTTAATGTGTTAGTCACTGTTCTTAGCACTTTATATGTTAACTCAGCTAATCCTAGCAACCCAATTAGGTAGGTACCTATACTATTATTCCCTTATATAGATGGGGAAACCAAGGTACCCAGCATTTATGTAATTTGCCCAAGATTACACAGATATTAAGTGACAAAACTGAACCCAAGCAGGCTCTGGAGTTCAAGCTTTTAGTCACTGGAGAAGAGGAAATGGCTTTGTTTTTATTAGTCCCAATTCCAAGAAGAGCAATTGACTTCTTAGGCCTCATTTTAAAGACAGTCTGTATGTACCAGTATGGCTGACTTTGCCTTTCATTGTTTTTGTTTTTAATTCTGGCGCTGCCAAAGGAGATGCCTGGAATGGAAGAGTGTTTGACTTTTAATTTTCCTCCTCTTAGGTCAGAGTTGAGGTCAGTCCAGAATCTCAGTTGGTGATGTCACAGCTGATAATTTGTACTTTGCCCTCTAAGTTTGTGGCATCAACACCAAGAAGGAGAGCTCCAGAAGGGGAAGTGGAGGGCAGGGGGATTTCTATCCAGTTGTCATAGCCCAGGGGAAGAATTCTAAACTTTTGGCTGAAGGGAGGCCCAGACTGAAATCAAAGAAGACTCCTAAGAGGAAAGACTGAGGCCCTAACCCTATAAACCAAGCAAGTATAAAGGTGGACTGATAGGTGTCGAACAAAACAAAACAAAGCCATGCCCTTCACACTGAGCTGGTGCCCAGCAGGTAGAGGAACTTGTGAGTTTTTCTAACTGCAAATTGAAACTGCCTCTTCAGGGTCCCCTGAAATGCAGAGTGGCCAGAAATTGCTAGAACACAGGTGACTTCCAGTAAAGAGCTTATCCCAAATGGCCATATTTTTAATCTAGGGTCATCACTCCTTGGGATTTTCTTTTCAGGATGGGTTTTTGACCCTATGATTTGACTTCTTTCCTACCCTGTTCTGCACCCCAAGCAATCCCCCTTAAGTCATGATAGTCAAGACAGGAGAACTCCATGTGACAGACAGGAAAGCTCCTTGGATGTTCAGAGCAAGCATCTTCCTCGGTGTATTCCCTGGTCTCCAGGGAACTCCCTTGCAGGCGAGGTGACCATTCACTTCCACTTAGTAACATGGATGCTCATTTTTTATACATGAAAACCTGAGGGTGACCTCCCTAAACAATAACTAGGCTGATTTATTAAGTCTCTATAGACAAAGTGAAACAAATTTTAGTAGTAGAGCAATGAATTACTTATGCCTAAAAGATGACTTCGGAGGGAAGCATAAACTGCTTAGAAAAGAAATAGAGAGATCCAAACCTTCGTTATACTAAAATAAGCACAAGGCCAACAACTTACCATTTACAAAGCTGAAGACTAAGTGGGAAATGGCTACACATGGGAGGGAGAGTGCCGGTTCATATTCTTGTCCTGCTGGTCTTCCCTTTAAATTACATATTTATTGTTGTTATGCCTGCTAATTATATAGCATGGGCACATGCATTTGACTCAGCTATATAGGGCTCATAAACTTTTAATGTCTTCTAACCAGGAGTTTAAGGGCCCTTATCCATCTATTCCTGTCCATTACTCAGAGTGCTGAGCAAATATGGTTCTGCTCAGTCTAGGATAGATGATAAAAGTTTGGTAATCTTTATAAAACATGATCTCACAGAGCAGCAGAAGTTATGTATCACTTGCTCCTTTGGTATCGATGTCCCTGTTCTCAGGGCACTGTCATTAAGTGATAATATCTTCACGGCTTTCTTATGGGCGGGAGAGAAACCACTTTAATATAGTATTTATAAACACGGAGCTGGCAGGAAATAGAAACTTCTCTCATTCTCTCTCTCTCTCTCTCATCTCTATGAGTTTGATGTTGGGCATCACTTCTGGGTTTCTTCTTTAGCAGTTTTCGTACTAAGCTTTCATGAGTGTCCATGGCATTTGAGAAAATCTTCTTCAATCTGAGACTCTAGGTTACATGATAAGATTTTGATGAGACTATTCTTACTCCAAAGTAGTAACCAGAATGTGCATGAGGGTAGTTTTGTCATAATGGTAAAGGGCACAGACTTTGGAGTCTCACCTCTGCCTTTATGTGAGTGACCTGGGGCAAATTTCTTGACCATTCTCAGCCTTTATTTTGTTATCTGTAAAATGGAGGATAATAACAGCACCTAGCTCATAAGGTTGGTATGAGGATTAGGTGAGATCATAGAATTGTAGATCTTAGCACATAGTAAATGCTCGATAAATAGTAGCAATTCATTTAACAAACATTTATTGGGCCCTGACCCTGGGCCTTCCACTGTTAAAAGTGCTGTGGATTAAATGGTGAAGGGGGAGGGAGGGTCCTTTTCTCATGAAGCTTACAAACTAGTGGGGGAGACAAGAAAGAGTAAACAAATAACACTCTTAGCAGTAAGTGTCATTGAAAAAAGAAAAGACAGGTTAGTGGGATAGTGTGACTGGGGCCAATTTAATACCAACCGGCAAAGGCCTCTCTGAAATTTCATTAGCAAATGGCAATATAGCAAAACTACTGGTATCTAAGGCAAAAACAACAACAACAACAACAACAACAACAACAGAAACGGTGACTAAGAACTTTTCTGAATTATTCGGTTTTCATCTGAGGCAAGTCCTAGCAAATATTGCAGCTAAGAAATAAAAGGGCTGCATCGACAGCAGGGATGAAAACTCTCCTAGTTGAAGGACTCATTTAATGAAGACATTATAGGATAGGTTGCCACTGAGATAATCGACTAAAGGACCAAGGGTTAATTGAGCTGCTAGTTGCTGTTTAATTGGTTTCCACATCTGGGTAGTCTGAGCGAGGAGGGCAGTTTCCCATCTCTATTTTATAGAAGCCAAGGGAGCTGGTAAAACTGAAACAAAGCAAGCTTTGGAAATGTAAACTTATTTTTTTTCCTTGAATGCCTGAGAAATGCAACCTAACCTTAAGTGGTTAGAGGAACAAGCTGTTCTGCTTCCTCCAGAAAGCTTGACCTGCCTTCTCCGCCCAGAATGGGAAGAGCCACCTCTCCTTGGTGTCTCCACAGCACCCAGAGCATGTTCTGGAATCATTTCCTGCTTGTATCTGTCTCTCCCATTAAACTGTGAGCTTGCAGGCCTTGCCTCTCCCCTGTGCCTTGCGCCGTTTCTGGCACAGAATGGGTGCTCCATAAATGTTTGTCAGGCGAATGATCGACCCCACCATACAGAATGTTTAATTCCAGAAATTTAATTTGAAATCCCTTGACGCCGTGGGAGAACCTTCCCTCTTTTCTACCCTGGCAGGGAATTTCAAGTTCTTGATGAATAGAGGCAGTATTTGGGGAGTACCTAAACCATAGGGACATCATTTAACCTTTTGATACCCTAATTTCTAGCAGAGTTCTGTAAGCCACTTATGATGAGTAAATGTAAATGGGAGGGATTTCAGATTAGAGAGGTTCCTTCAGTGTGAGGTACCCAAAGTCAGGGTTTCACAGCAGAAATCTAATAGGCAAAGGACAGGCAGAATTGAGTTGAAAGAAGACGTCAGTTCCCCTAAGAATAGCTGCCTCACAGGGCCATCTCTTGACGACTATTGCTCAGAGAGGTTGTGTCTATGTTCCATGCCACCTGCCTCCACTCTGAGAATGGACTGAGGTGATCAACTGCGGAGACATGTTGGGATGCATAAACAACACTCTAGGGTCCAAAATAAGCCAGAGACACTTTGTCGGGAGCCCCAAGTTT
This sequence comes from Pteropus alecto, assembly GCF_000325575.1. Taxonomy (NCBI): domain Eukaryota; kingdom Metazoa; phylum Chordata; class Mammalia; order Chiroptera; family Pteropodidae; genus Pteropus; species Pteropus alecto. The sequence continues at coordinate 10,975,162 of NW_006433024.1, read as the reverse complement.
GGTCCTTGTCCCACCTCACTGTCAGTGTCTGTCTTTTGCCAGATAGGACAGCGAGTATATGCTTCGGCCTCTGTTTCCACGCCTCTGCAGCATAATAATAGGCCTGCTCTTTGTGCAGCACCTTAACCTTTTTCTCACCTGTGCTCTCGATGGGTCCCCATAACAATCCAGTGAAAAGGCTACCCTTTCACAGAGGGTCTCCAGGAGCCCAGAATTTGCAACTCGGTAATGGCCAGGCCGGGACCAGCCCCGTGTTGCTCCAGGCCCAGACCTGTGCTTTTCCTGTGAAGAATCACAGCAACAAAGATAGTGGAGAGCAGGTCAGCATTCGACCCTCTTCCAGTGGCAGCAGGGGTCAAACCCGTAGCAACAGCATCACTTGTTACAGATTGTGTTTGTTAACGGCTGGCTGTGTCCAGGCACTTTAAATCTATTAGGCCAGTGAATCTTCTCAACCACAGTGAAGACCAGGCATTGAGGCCCAAGCATGGATCCTCCTCCAGAGGATGGTGTGTTCCTGTTTAAATGCTGCTCTCTGGCTGTCCCAGAGTATGCCCTGCAGACGCCATTGATTTTAAGGAGCCATTATTGCTGCTCCTGAGGGGGCAGGGAGCTCTGCTGACCAGGGAGAGCTTTAGTGTCAGGTTCTGGGTGATCAATAAGCTCAGCTGAATGGAAAAGCTGCGGACTCCACTGCGATACTCTTCCAAGGGGAGCCAAGTCAGCTCTGGAAAGGTGGACACGTGGGAGGAAAGCACCCAAAGGCAGCCAGCTTGCATTTAAACCACTAGTCTCGGGAGCTCAGTTCACTTGCTGTGGAGTTGGCAGAAAACCCTTTATGAAGGGGACTTTGATTTCCTCAGATTCCACTACCGTGTCAGGCCACTAGTGAAATCTCAGTGCTAGGAGCTCAGGGAGAGAAGGAATCAGCATAGCAAGGGCCAAAACGCTTTGGTTTTGAAGTCTGAGTTGGGTCTCAAATTGCTTTGCCTCTTACCAGGGCCTCAAGCAAGTCGCCTCAAGTCTTCATTTCTCTACTGTAAAATGAGGAGCCAGGGTCGTTGCGTCCAGTACATGCTCAGGGCTCCCAGTACCTTAGAGCTGCTGCTGGGTTTAGAGTTAAGAGCTAATGCTAAGAGTGTAATTCCTGGCTCCCTCATGAGCTGCGTGACCCTGGGCAGGTTGTCCAACTTCTGTGCTGGAATTTCTTCCTCTATAAAAGGATTTCTCAGCCTTGTCACTACTGACATTTTGTACTGGATAATTTTTGTTGTGGATCTATCCTGTGCTTTATAGGATGCTTGCTTAGTGTGAGCATCCTGACCCCCCACTTACTAAATACCAGTAGCATACCCGCCTCTCTCTGCTGCCAGCTATGATGATCTAAAATGTCACCATACATTGTCAGATGTCCCCTGGGGGTGGGGGGCAGCAAAATCACCCCTGGTTGAAAAACACTGCCTTATTAGAGGACTGAAAATAATATCCAACTCATAGAAGGTTGTGAGGAATTAATAAGTCTCTGTAAGGGACTTTGCACTGTGCCTGACACATAAAATATTCTGATTATCACCATATTTTTGCACATTTGTGTTGGCTACATTGGTGGTGTTCACTTTTGCCAAAGTGTGGGAGTCTCTAGGGCAAGGGAAGAGTGTGACCCAAATCCCAGGGTGATAAGTATAGTCGCAAGGCTTTCTCTAGTGACTAAAAGGTAGGAGGAAGTTACAGAAACTGGGAAAACGACCCTGGCACTCTGCTCAGTTGTGGCTTGGTGGCCCCCAAGATGAAGCAGGCTGACAGTGAGATCAGACCCCTCCCTCTAAGTTTGTGCCTGCCCCTGCCAGGATGACAGCGACAGTGCAAACTTGAAGCTTCAGGCCCCAGGGAGCAATTGTGCAGTGGATATTGGACCCCACTTGTTGCAGCTGCCAAGTCCAGAGCCACAGGACAGCAGGTGTTTTGTGTTTTTCTGGCCTGTCATGTAAACACACTTTGTGGTCGTCTTGCTTGTTTTAAAAAAGGCCTAAATGGTTTTGCAACTTTGGCGGTATGTTTGGAGCTGCATGCCGAATTGGGAGGAGAAGCTTAAGAAACACAGCCCACGTGAGCCTGAGAAATGCCACGCTGGCCACATTAATCAGCTGCTTACCGAGCACCAGCTACATACAAGGCAATGGAGATGGACTGGATGAGGACAAGAACTGATCTTGCCCGTCAAGGAGTTTAGAATCT
>NW_006433024.1:10967674-10972676 GCF_000325575.1 Pteropus alecto | reverse complement strand
GAGGGAGGCAGGGCTGCTTTGGGGAGGATGTGGTGAGTGAGCAGTGGGATTTGGGTAGGTAGAGCTGTGAGAGGGAAGAGGAGATGGTGCAGAGAGCCCGGGGGCTTCCATACAGGGGGAAGCGGTGTGAGCAAAGACCTGGAGGCCAAAGTCTCTGTTTTGGAGAACAGCAAGTAACACTGCGGGGCTGGGCGGTTCAGATGCATAACAAGGAGGAGCAGGGCAGATAAGACAGTAAAAAGGAAAACTTTCCCACATCTTTTATCCAGATGTCACGAAGCCTGCCAGAGTGCAGGGAGAGAGTTTTCCAGAACTTATTTTTATAATTCAAAAATTGAGTGTGTCTGCTCCCCACCTCATCTTAACCACAGCCCCAGACCTCCCATCACCCCTCCTGGTGATTGAAAGCTTGACCTCAAGAATGTCCTGGTCTGCTGTCCTAGCAATACAACTAATGAAAGCAGACTTTAACCAAGCGAACTTGGGTTTAGAGGGCCTGAAGAACAAGGCTTCGATCGACTTTGCTGCTTCTGTTGAATTTGGCTTCTGACTCGGCATTTCTTCCATGGCCCTGAACATAGCATTTTAGGCCAATGCTAATCCCAGTACAGAATGAAGCTTAGGGCTGACAAACTCATTAAATGAGACCATTCGACTGACTCTTGCCAAGGCAGGATTCTCAAACGTGGGGCGATAAAACAGGATGCGATAAGAGGGTCCCAGAACTTTCTTTGGTTATAAGTCTGACTTGATATATTCAGTTTCCAGTTTATCATTTTGGAAAATAACAGCTCAATTCTCAGAGAGGTTTAGTCACTTTCTAATTCTCGGTGAAGTTGTTTCCAGAGTATTGATAATAAAGATTTCAATCACGTTAAATGTTTGATGTTGTGGAACCACCCTACAGCTCAAGCCATCTGGATTAGACTTCCTAGGAACCAGCTAAATTTTGCTAACAATAATAAAATGGGATAGATCATCAATGGCTTAGCTCATAACTTGGGTGTTAGTCCTTTTCCTGACCTAGTGTTATAAAGGAATTTTCTTGGCACTTGAAAAAGAGAAACGTCGAACATTTTGCAAAAATACATGTATAGTCTTTTGTGGTTCGTAAGTTGGGGCCCATTGTTTGCCTTCTAAAAGTGAGCTGAGATTGAGAGTTGAGGTCAAACCCAAGAAGGAGAAATGAAACAGGAAAGCTGAACTTGGAAGTATCAGAGATGCAAGATCAGGGGTAGGGGACATTCAAATTCAACCTCGAAGTGTCTAAACAGGCCTTTCAGGGCGTGAAAACCATCCCTAAAATCAAGGTCAAGCTTTTATTGAAAAGTTAAGGTTTTTAAAAATTCTATATCTTTTAAAATCTAAAAATCAGTGTTCTGCCATGAGGGGAGTTGTTAATAAACATAAGCTAAGGCTTATGTACCAAGTGAGTGTACGTACAAGTGTTAGGACAAGCGGGTGTATGTGCACAAGCATCTAGGACAATCAAGTGTATGTACACGCATTAGGACAAGCGAGTATATGTGCACAAGCATCTAGGACAAGCATCTAGTTCGGGGAGCAAAGGATTTGGATCCAGAGAATTCTGGGTCGGAGCTTGGCCCCTCCATGACCTGGAGTGAATCACTCGATCTTCTTGGCTCTCAGTTACTTTATCTGTGCTGTGAAGAGGTCGGACTAGATTCTCCAAGGGCCCTTCTGTCTCTGATAATGTTTCTGGACCCCACATGGGCACTGTGAAATCATTTTCCTAAAGTCGAGCCCTGTAATTAGTATCCTTGGGAAAGAAGCATCCCAGATGGAGCTGGATGTCCTCTCTGAAGACCTGGCTGAGGAGTAGGGCTAAACACCATCCTTTTTATATTGGGATTAACTGTGATTACTGTACTTAGAGTTTTTCTCCCCCACCCCCCTTTCCTCAGAAGGACGAATTCTGTCTACTTTTGGCTGACCTAACACTTCAGTACTCGACAGCTGCGTCCAGGCCCTGGCAGCCCTGCACTGTGGCGAGATTGGCTCTGAGGTGACTTCATACCACCGGTGTTTGAGCCCGCCTACCCAGACTTGGGTATTTATAGCAGGGGAGCAGCTCAAAAAAAGAAATTAAATCTGCTACACCCTTCTTTATACTATGTGGGACAGAGACAGGCATTGTGAGGAATTTAGAAGGCAGGGCTATATAATCCAGCAGGATATTTTTAAATGCTGTTTGTTGCAGTTGGCAGGGCCGGTTTTTCAAAGAGGAGGGAAAGTGAGAGTAAGTGAGGATGACAGGCTGCCAGGAATTCTGAAGGTTGAGACATGCAGCTCTGAGGTATATGGGCTCTGAACCCCAATTTACTTCACAGTCACAAAGTTTGAGCAAGCCTAGGTAAATGGAGTGGCTTGTCATCCCTCTTCCCCATAACCCATCCACCCTACAAATCCCCAAGTTGAAAATTAATAAAATGTTTTGATGAAGTCAGAACGTACATCCCAAACTGGAGTTGCTTCTGTGAAAACCAGGGGCCTGGTGCTGCTTCTCTAAACTCATCTCAGCAGCTGGGTAAATTAAGTCGCATATGGGGACACAATTTGGAAGGAAGTTGCTCGCAGCTGTTTTTCTGGACATAATCCTCCCAGAATGAGCCAGACAAGACAGAACTATGCTGGGACCCATTTCAGTAGCAGGTGAGAGGGCCTCCGGGATAGTTAGGCCTGCATCACAGTGACCCCCACCTGTCTAATGGGTGCTTGTAAAGTATCCTAGGAAAGGTTGATGTGTTTTCTACCATGTTGGTCTTTGAGGAGACAGATGGTGATTGTAGCGGGAGGTTCCGGGGATTAGGAACAGGAGAGAGACCAAGAGTTTGGTTTGGGTACATCCACTTGTCCATTCAGCAAATATTTATTGAGGACTTGCTGTGCACCGGTCACTCTTCCAGGTCTTCCTGATAGAACAAGTGAATGAAAGAGACTTGAAGTAAGGGAAGGTGCAGGCATATGGATAATGAGGATGAGTAAGGCCTGTTGGAGGAATCACAATGAGGCCACCAGGCTGGGAAAGAACAGCTAGTGCCTGGTGGGTTCAAGGAGACCCACTGTGGTGAGGATGCTGAGAGTACAGTGGGAGATGCAGTTGGAGAGGGAATGGAGCAGTGGTTAGCAGGCGGGGCCTCTTAGACCATTGTGGAGCCCCTTGGCTTTTAACTCTGAGTCTGCTGGGAGCCTCTGGACAGACTTCAGCACAGAAATGACATGATCTGATTCGCATTGCCACACGATCGCCCTTTCTGCTATGCTGGAAATGGACTCAGCATCTAGTGTGGAAGCTGGGTGACCACTTAGAAGGCTTTGCAAGAATCCAGGTGAGAGAAGACGGTGGCTTGGACCAGGGTGTCAATGGCTTGAATGTGTGAAGAATAAGAGAGAAATCAGTATGACACCAGGGTTTATGGTGTGAGCAACGGAAAGAGGGAATAGCCATTGACTGAAATGGAAACAGCTATGTTTGGAGGAAGCAGGATTGAGCCAAAGGTCTGAGTGTGATGTTGGTCGCATGTCTCGAACTTAATATATAGAGATATCAAGTAAGATGTCAGCCTCCAGATCTCCTTGACTGAGAGGAAAGGCCTCCTTTTACATGCTTAATCATATGATGGATTGAAACATTGTCCTCCTTTGTCCTACCCGAGGGTAGGCGCAGTCCAGCAGGCCTGGATAAGGCCTCGGGCAGTAGAGATTTAATTTTCAGTCTTATAATTCTTTGGTTGATGGCCTTAAGAGCCTCTGAATTTTGCTTTCTAGCTTCTTCACAGACAGCCAACAGCCTTTAATGAAGATCATCAAGTCCACAGTTTCCTGTCATTAGCATGTGGTCTGTTTAATTGGGTCCAGTTGTTCTGTGGATTGATGGTGCTCTGTGTATATGTCCTTCAGTTCTAGGAAAGTGAGACTCCATATTCGGGCAGCTTTGGATTCCTGGAGGTCAGGTCTGGGTCAGATACTTAGCCAGAAGGAGAACTTCCTTGGGTGCTTAGAGAAGGCATAGGGGACAGAGTAGTTTTAGAAAGGCTTTGGAAGCATCCGAATACCTGTTGGTGGTTTGACCTCAGCTCCCCGGGAGAGACATGGCAACACAGGGTGGCTCAGAGATGGTGTATGAAAGCGTCACCACTGCCTGACTCCAGCTAGTTACTTGGTCTCTGAACCTCGGTTTTCTTCTTCTGTTTAATGGGTATATCGTGAGTCCTAGGTCATAGAGTTTTTTTCAGTGACTCTTAACCCTAGATTCACATTAGAATCTCCTAGAGAGCTTAAAAAAAAGGTGTGTGTGTGTGTGTGTGTGTGTGTGTGTGTGTGTACACACGTGCGTCTTAAGGCCCCACTTCCAGAAATTCTGATATAAATAGTCTGGAGTGGGGCCCAGATCATGTGGGTAGAGTCTTTGGAGAGTCTGGTGCTCAGTGATCACTCAGACATTAGCTATTGCTAGTGGTGAAAGAATCATTGTTCTCGAGTGCTCATTTCTGCCCCACCCGGGACGGTGACTCTCCTTCACTTCACAGCTGCGCTGCTCTGGCTCACTCATCTGGAGGGATCACGGAAGAACACCCACAAGAAGTTCGAATTGTTAGGTTTGCATGGAAAGGGCCAAGAAAGATCTAGAATGGCAGCGGCACCGTATAATTTATTTATCCCACTGGTAAATATGGTGGGTACTACTAATTCCATCTTTAAGAGGAGTAAACTGAGGCACAGAGAGGTTAAGTGACTTGTTCAAGCTCACACAGCTAATAAGAGGTAGCGAGTGAAATCAAACCCAGGCAGCCTTACTCTAGATTCCCTACTCACCTACCGCACCAAGTTCCCTCCCCAGCCAGAGAAACCAAGAAATCTGAATTCTCAATTCTGATCCCCAGCACATACCTACCATGGGCCTTTACTAAGTACCAGGCCATATGTCATGTGTTTCACATGTATGATATCATGTTAAGTCTTATAATCGCTTAACGAGATG
>NW_006433024.1:10927153-10967659 GCF_000325575.1 Pteropus alecto | reverse complement strand
TAGCTGAAGAAACTGAGGCTCAGAGAAGTCCAGGTGGCATAACTAGTACTTGAAACAGCAGGATTCAAGCCAAAGTCTGCTGGGCTCCAAAGTCCTCATTCGCCCTGCTGTCCTCCACTGCTTCTGTCCTCCAGAGTGGCCTGGGTGGGGATGAAGTATATGCAGTGATTTCCTGAGCAAAGAAATGAATGGGTTGGTCCAAGAGGGCGAGAGGAACTGAAGCAAGTCCAAAGCATCCTCACTGCTCCTGAACAACCGAGCCATTTAGGTGCCTTAAAATAGTAACATCGCTCAGTGGGGTGGCCAGCCTGACTGGCCTGAGGGCTGTGGTGTAGGTATTTGTTTCTCTGCTTGTTTAAAGATATTCCTGCAAAGCTTCTTTCTCTTCTGTTGGTGTGAATGAAATAACCTCTGCAAGACTGTGTGTGTGTTGGTTGCTTAAAATAGTTCGAGAGGAAGAACGTTTGGAAGCTGTTAGCTCCTTGACTATTTTCTCTTGATTTATGACACCTTAGAGAGCGCTGGGCCTCTTCTTGTTTACCCTTCTGGCTTTTCCTTTCCACCATATTTTAGTCCTTGTATCATCTTAAGCTAACGGAGTTTGTCACCAGAAAAAGGGGCAACTTTCCTAAGTAACTGAGGATTCTCTACACATTGAGTTTTGTCTTTTAAAAGGAAAAAAGAATGAGGTGAGAACATTTGTTTTGGAATCAGCCATTTCTCTCTTCCAGCTGCAAAGTTTCCAAGATCATAGCAATGACATTTGCTCTGGGGCAAGAAGAATTTATTGTTTTATTCATTCACACCAAGGCCTGATCTGGGAAGTATGAATTTTCTTACATCCTTCATCATGTGGTGCCCAGGAGACCTGAGATGCTGTGAGTGAGGGGAGCTGCTTTGCTCAATACTGCAGCCACTAGCCATGTGAGGGTATTTAAATTTAGTAAAATTTAGTAAGGATAAAAATCATTTCCTCTGTCACACAAGTCACATTTCTAGTGCTCACTTGTCACATGAGGCCGGTGGCTACCATATTGGACAATGCAGCTATGGAACATCTCCATCATTACAGACAGTTCTGTGGGACACATGGTCATTAGAATGGGTCAGCAGGCGGTCACTTGGGACCAGCTTTCTAGGTTTTCACGGGTCTCAAAATTTTAACATTCTTCAGCTTCTCTAAAGCCCTCTGTTTGCAGAAACAAGAAGATTCATGGAAGTAGAGATTAAGGCCATTGATTCTTGTGGCTCTAACCTCTGGACCCTTGACACTAGGTCAGGATTTATGATTTCCAAGTTGCGTGCCTAGGGCAAGTCACTTAGCCTCTCTGAAGCTGTTTTCTTGTCAGTGAAATGGTGATTTAAAAATACCTCTTTGGACCCTGAATATGCCGATCCCATCTGATCTCGGAAGCTAAGCAGGGTCAGGCCTGGTTAGTACTTGGATGGGAGATCACCCAGGAAGACCAGGTGTTGTAGGCGTTAAAAAAAAAATGCCTCCTAGGGATTTTTGAAGATTAAACAAAATGACAAAATATGTATAAGACACTTAGCAGAATGCTGGCCACATAGTAAGCACTTACATGTGTTACAAATTTTTCCATGCAGGCCCCTCTCCCCCCCACCCACCCCCCCCCCCAAGCCCTACAATATCCTCTGGAGACAGACATTGTTGCTATTTTCAAGATGATGAAACAGGCTTTAGGGAGTGCTATTTATTGCTACTGTCACAGTTACTGAGTAGTACTTGAACTTGAGTCCTGTTTTTTCCCTTCAAGATGCTTCTTTCTTCCTGGGCTGTTGATTGAACCCCTTATCATAAGTCAGAGGATGTTTATTTGTGTCTTTGAATTAGAAAGTCTTTTGAGCTCACTTTCATTCAGGAACTGCCTGTTCCTTCCACAATTTGAGGTGAGCTCTTTTCAAAGGTGTTTTGACTGAAGTTGGCCTGTCTGTATCTACTTGGAGAGCTGTCACCAAGAGAGTTACTGCCAAAATCTGTGGCTCCTCGGACATTGAAGTTTACCCAAGAGGTTAAGGTTTTTAGTGCTTCTCATGCCCTGTGGTCCTTTTGCATCTTCTGTTGTGAGGAATGAGCTAAAGAGAATCTCAGTGGGATCCTGGCAGAAGGATGCCCTGGAAGGAGTGTCTCTTGAGAATATTAGGACCAAAGGGGGCCTCTCTAATAGGTAGAGGGGATTATTGCTCACAGTCGGGACCTGAGTTCAAACCCTGATCTATTACTCATTTCCCCAGATCATATAGCTAGTTATTTAACCTTTCTGTGCTTCAATTTTCCTATCTGTGAAATGGGGATAATACTAGAACTTGCCCAGCATAGTGATATTGAGGATTAAATGAGATGACGTGAAAAATAAAAAAATAAAAAAGCACTTAGCCCCATTCCTGGCACATAGCAACCACCAACTACAGGCTGCTGTGGCCGTCTTCATCATCCTTGCTTCCTGATAATGGCATTTGGTGTGTTGTTTGCATTTTCTACTTGGGGATGTATTATCTGTCTAGCGGAAAGACATGACCCTGAGGGAATTAGCTCTTAGAGTGACAGTCTAAGTTAAATTCGAGTATCATGGGCCTCCGGGTGGTCTTTTTTTCTTCTTTCTTTCCTTTACTTCCTCCATCTGCCTCTCTCCTCTCCTTTTCTCCCTCCCTTTCTACCTTCCCTCCTTCCTTCTTTCTTCTTTCTGGAGGATGATGGAAGTAAAAAGCATGATTCTGTGAAGTTGTCATCTCAGTACCTCACGCTGTAACCACCAGCCTGCTTCCCTCCTGCTGTTCTGAGCTGTGTAACGAGCACCACCCAGTCAAACAGGGTAATCAGAGCTGGATTGTTTCTATAGGATTAATTTGTGGTGTGAAAAGCCCATATAGTTATGCAATTGCCACTCATTTGCTCACATCCAGAATGTGCTAAATCTGCCAGCTTGTAATGAAATCCAAATCGCCTGGAGCCATATGTAGGGAATCCAGTCATTTTCATCACAAGTGTTACAAGAGATGGGCTTAAAATTAGGGGACACTGAAGGCCACTGAGAAATGGCAAGATCCCTATTTTCCGACTGCAGATGGTTCTACTGAGGGAGGTACCACTCTCAAAGAGAACCTTCCACGAGAAGAGGAGAAGGATGCGAGGCCAGGATATTGCGATATTGTGTTGTCATTTGTGTAACTGTTGGCCCTCCCAGGCTGACGAAACTGTTGTCCTTTGTGCAACTTCTTTGGCACTGACAAATCACTCACAGTTAATGGGTAACTCGAACCCTTCCTCACAAATAGTTGCTTTGTTAGTTATCTCCGCTGTGGTCTCCTTCATTTTCAGCATGGCCCCTCAAGCCTCAAAAGAACCGTGTGTGTGTGTGTGTGTGTGTGTGTGTGTGTGTGTGTGTGTGCGCACCTATAGCATGAGCCTACACATCTCCTCCTCCTTAAAATGCAGGAAATTCTTAAATCAGTCATTTCTAGGCCTGGCTGGTTGCTAAAACATCTTGAGACACTTTTTAAAAATTATATTCTGGGCCACACCTGGCAAAATTAAGTAAAAACCTCTAAAAGTGGCAATAAAACAGTTGTATTTTTATATGATCCTCAGGTGATTCAGCTTTGTGAGTCCATCCTGTATCACTTGGCATTAGGTTTTGACACTTGGGCTCCTTTATGAGTTTGCATGGGGCAAAGGTCCCATTTGAGAGGTGGCATGTGAGGCTTGTCTGTCTGTGAGGGTCTCTGTGAGCAGTAGAACGGAGACCGTGGTTAGGGCGACTGAGCAGGGAAGGATGTTGCCTTGGGAAAGATAAGGGAAGCCAACATTTATTGGATCCCATCTTGTTTAATCCTCTCAAGCAAACTGCTGAGGTGCTGGTGATAAGAACATAGCTGATGTTTACTATGAGATGGGGCAAGATTCTACATGATGTGCACGGGTTATCTCATGGAATCCCCATGGCAGTCTAGGTGTAGGTGCTATTGTTTATCCCCCTTTACAGATGAGGAAACTGAGAACTAAGGACGGTTAAAACGATTTGTCTAACGTCACACACACAGCAGGTGGCAGTTGGGAATTTGGGTTAGTGCTGTCAGAACTCAAAGCCCACACTGGAAAACTGGCTGGAGTTTTAATCACAATCCTTAGGCTGCTGGGAGTAGGTCAGATAAGAATTCCATATTGCAATTAGAATGTTGGAATTTTTCCAGAAGGATCCTTTATGCCACCTTTCCCCAACACATTGCCCTGCGGCCCTTCCAGACCTGGCTGTCGGATCCGATCATTTTCCTCCACAGACCGAAGCCCCTGTTCAAAACCAGCAGCCAGTCATTGCTCCTCATTGAGGTTGTCTGTATCTGTGTTTTGGCCTGTTGCTTCTTTCTTTCTTGTCCCCTGCACACAGCTCTTCAAGGGACAGAAGCCTCGAGTCAGGGCCTTCGTCAATAAAGAAGAGCTTCAGGTCTGAGAGCACTGTATTTGCCACTCAGGGTACACACTCAGCACATGCCTCATCTTCGCCAGCATCTCTCTTGGCCACTTGTACTCAGATGGCCGCCCTCCTCTGTAGACCGAGAAGCATACAACTTTGCAACTGAGGCTGTGGATGTGCAGCTGGACTACCTGAGTTTCAATCCTGGCTCCACTGCTTCCTTGACAAATTGCTTCATGTCTCTGTGCCTCAGTTTACTTGTCCGTCAAATGGAGCTAATACTGCCTACCTCATGTGCTAATTGCAGGGATTAAATGAACTATACCTTCTAAAATGAAACAGCGCTTGGCATAAAAGTGTCCAGTATGTTGGCCATGATGATGATGATGATGACAATGACCGTTTGAGGTGGGGATTCTCTGGTGACCCTCCCAGTGGCATGATGAAGGAGCCTACTAATACATGAGCACATCCCGAGTATTACAGTGGAAAGATCAAAAGTCCTGGAGACAAATCTGGGTCTACTCCCAGTCAAGCTGATTTTTTAAAATATGATACTGGGCAAGCCCCTCAGCCTGTTTGTTTTGTTTGGTCCTTTAATCTGTAAAATAGTGATGACAGCAGCACCTGCTTCAAGAGAAATGCGAAAACGTAAGCCAAGCTGCTCACAAGGTGCATAGGCTCAGCTGGCAGTGAATGAATAGGAGGAAAAATAGGAGTTGAATGAATCTTAGCAATATAATAAGCAGGGGAGAAAAATCAGTCTCAGAGGATTACATACAGCACGATACAATTTTTATAAAGTTAGATTTTAAAAACGTACTGAAGGAGTACGTCACAGGCACAGTAAATACTGTATGAAGGAGAAAGCGAAGGGATGATAACACGGGCGATGATCGTATTGTGCGGGGGGAGGGCAGGGGATGCGCTGCAGGGGGGAGGATCATATGGTTTAGATATAGAGGGTTGTCAAGGCTCCAGCTTTTGTTTTGGAGGTGAAGTCACATTATTATAATGAAATAACAATGGCCATGAACCGGGGATTATAATACATTCATTTTGTACACTGAAGTTAAAGAAAAATTAGTGTTCTCAATAGGTTTATTGAGCCATTTATTATTATTATCCCACCGGCCACCATTCATGCCCTTTGAGATTGTCCGTCATCTGTCCAGCCACAGCGGCTTCCACATGGGGAACACAGAGCAGCAGAGATATTTAAGTTGCCTTGTTTCGTAGGTTGGTGCAGATCTTGGGCATCAGCTCCTGCGTGTGTCTAAAATCGTTTCACAAAGACAGGGTTGTTTCTGTCCTTGCCCTGCCGGAGATGAAGGCTTTCATTAGAATCGCTTTAGGAACATTCACGTTGGCCAGGAGACTTTCTCTCCAAGGGAAGGAAACATTTTGGTTGGATCTGGTGGTGTTTGCCTTGGTATGATCTTACACCTCTCTGCTTTCACCGCCACCACCAGGCATCGTGACCTTGGCCTGCGGCTTTTCTTTACCTGTGGTGCCTTCCCTTCATGGCAAAGGGAAGCATAGCGGGTGCTTGAGACACTCAGTCACGTGCCTGCAGGTCCATGACATCTGGGTAGAAATGATCCTTGTTCCTCCACGCTCCTCTGATTTGACAAAGCAGAGGAAACAAGAGCATAAGTTTTGGAATTAGGGAGACCTGGTTTCAATTTGGGGATCTTCGCTGTGAGATTTGAGGTAAAGGCATTATTTGCTTTTCCTTATTTTAAATCGAGGTACGTAAAGTGCAGAGTCTTAGATTTCATTCGGCTTGATGAAGTTTTACCCAGACACCCCTGTGTAACCTACCCAGGTCAAGATCAAGGTCTAAAATACTCCCACCCCAGGAAGTGCTCTCACAGCTCTCTGTCAGTACGCATACCCCACCGGAAGTAACCATTATTCTGACTTTTGTCCCTATCCATTAGTTTTGCCTGTTCTTCTAAGGGGTGGGTACATTACCAAACCTTTCTAAGCCTCGGTTTCTTTATTTTTAAAAGTAACATTGTGGTGCTTGTGTTGTAGCTTTAAGAGAATCAAGTGAGACAACACATGTAAAATCATTAGTAAAATATTTATAAAACAGTTAACACTTAATCGGGTAAAGTTGTTTATTGTTTATGATTGCCGTGGTTGACTCCGAAGCCGACCTGTTTCTCACTGAGAGATGCAGGGCTAACTGATTCCTGTGCTTGCTGTACCCTCCACGCTCTGTGACCCCCAAACACACTTGAGAGATTGTTCCATCCATGGCTTTCAGGGTTTCTTACTGAAACCAGTTCTTCTTGCTTAATAAGGCAGAGGAAATGGGCAGGAAAGCAGAGTTCTGCTGCTTTTGCCTCTCTTTCAAAGAGGGTCTGTTTGCTCTATTAGCAAAATCAACAGAGGTATTGCTGCGGAGCTGCCTGTGCCGGACTCACTCCCCCGGGGAGGGGGTTCCCTGGACTCCAGGTTTGCTGAAGTGCCAGGAGTCAGAAGCAGTGGGAGGGGCTACCTCTTCCAGCCCCTCAAAAAATGAAACAGAAAACAAAACACTCCCCCATTGTGATTGCCTAAAACTCTATAATTATAATTTAATTTCTTAGGTTGAGGTGGGGAAAAGCATAAATATCCTGAGTTGGGGGATGAGGAGGTTGTATGCGAGGAGCATACTTGAATGATGTATCCCTTTAACCTTAATCTGAATGGTTTTTATCGTGTTCTTTCCTGAGGGTGAGTCTTCATGGAGGAGAGGGTAGAACTGTGCACTTGACGTGTGGCAGTGAAGAAACAGGAGGCAAAGAGAGGTTATGAAGGCAAATACCCTGCATTTGTGACGTCGTCTAGTGCTAGGTCTGCCCACAGACTGTGCTACACACAGAACACCTAACTGATGTCAAGTGTTGTGTCAGAATACAGGTGAAAAGTTACGGTCCCAGCGCTTCAGGGAGAAGCTTCGAGCTGGGAAGCAAGAATTAAAGATGCATTTATAAGGCAGCATGTTATGTGCTATCCTTGCAAGACCATGGCCGATAAACCAAGTTGAGGGTGTGGGGTCATCGCAGTCCTGGAAGTAGCATCATTTGGGTTGAGATCGGTAAGATAAACAGAACTTAGCTCTCAGACATCAAAACATGTGAGTCACATCAATGTGTCCTTGAGATACTTAGGGAATATATTTTCAAAAATAACTTCCGTCCACTGCATAAATGAGATTTTGTTTTCACTCAACTCTGAACACTTTGCTAGTGGCAAGACCATTGGATTCCGCTCCCCCGTCCAGCAACCTCTCAGCCCCTCTGCCCTGGACAGAGAAATTTTTAATACATGGGTCTTCTGACTCTGTACAAGAGTTTCATTTTTCTGTGAGGTGGGTGAGAGAAGCTGAGTGGGAGATCCATTTGTAAACTGAAGACTTTATTAGTAAGAGTTTATGAGCAAGAGAGCACCCCGCCACAGAACCAGAAGAGAGAGCTGTGTTTGTTATGGAAGAAGATACCCGCTTGGCATCCCTCACGTGGCCAGTCATTGCACAGGGGGCGGGCGTGCCAAACTTCTCCAGTTACCATGGGGCCCAGACTTAGACAGGAAATCATGGTAGGGTGGGAAGGAGTCCAAAACACACACGGCTGGTATACAGGCAGCAGTTAGAAAACAGAGTAAGAGAATAATCTATCTATTTTCCTGAATGAGGACTGCGAAATCAAATGAGTTGTTTTTTCAAGACTCCTTACATTTTATGGACCTGATTTTCAAGCTTTAATTTTTTCCACATTAAGCAGTACTTAGGTTATTTGAAGTGACCCTTTTGTGTGTTTGCGGTGAGCCCTGCTTAGGTTTGCTTTGTGTGTTTTTTCAAAGCTCCCAAACTAAAAAAGAACCCATACCCCTTCAGTCGGGGGTGACTTTTTCCTCCAACACCTGGAAGGAATATCTCTTTGGTTTTACCACGGCTGTGCCCTTCCTGCGAGCAGCCCATTTGAAACCCAGCGCTCCCTCATTTTATGGGATGTGCCAGTGGAAAACGGGAGGGGTCCACCGTAAGGGAGCACTCCTCGTGGCTGGGTTTCTTGGAAATCTCTGCTGCCAAGTCCAGCAACTGAAACTTTTCATTCATAAAGAAGCACATTTTCATCCTGCCCGTGAAGTTGTTAAAAGAAATTGAAAAATCAGGACGGGATCTTACTTGCACTTTTGCAGATGTAGCTCTGGAAAAGTTCAGAAGGGGCCTGACTGTTCAGAGCTTGGGAACAGTTCCAGGCCTCCAGGGGAACATTTAATAGGTTGCTATTGATAGCATTTTCCGTGAATGGCCCTGATATATTTCTTGGGGAGTGTGCTAAACTGTCGATGAAATGACAGTTACAGCATGAAGTTTGTACCCCTGTACCCTATTGACATCTCTCTCTCTTTCTCTCTCTCTCTCTCTCTCGGGTCAAGTATAATTTATTGGTTGAATTCATTTTGTTCAGTTTATTGTCTTGACTGCACACTGTAACATAACCATGGCCAGTTTGAGAGTGAGAGGTGATGACGATTTTCTCTACTTATGGATACAGTTCCTTGTGGTTTTCACAAAGTACTTTCACATTCTTTCTCATTTGATCTCACAGCTATTGTAGCTAACATAATTGGGTCTTTACTATATACCAGGTACATTGCTAAACACTTTACAAACTTCACCTTACATCATCCTTAAAACAACCCTTTGTGGTAACACTCAGATTATTCTCATTGTGCTGACAAAGAAACTGTAGTCCAAAGATTAAGCCTCTTACTTGAGACCATGTAGCTAGTTGAGGGTAGACTAGGGATTTGAACCAAGATCTACCTAACTCAAAGCCCATATTGCTAAATACCCTATGTTAGAGGAAGATGGCTTCATGCTCCTGTAGAAGAAACGGAGGCCCAGAAGAGTTTGAGGGCGATCCCAGGGCCAACGAGTGACCCCCTTGGACCAGAGTCAAGTCTCCTGAGGTAGAGTGTTTTGTCATGACCCAAGACTTGCTCACCTGAAAATGTAAGGTCACCAGCAAATCAGTGGCCACTTGATCAGAAGGGGCTGGTCCTATAGTCATTCTTCAGGGCAGGCCAATGGGAAGGAATTCTGGGAATCCAATGCATTATTCTCATATTCCGGTAATTCAAATGAATCTGGGAAGCCATAAAGTTGCTACTTATAAGAGCACTTCTGTTAATAATTTCTGTATCAGGGCACTTTGCAGGTTGCAGACACGTTTCACACCAATTAAAACAAAGAGACATTTGCTGGCTTATTTCAAAGTCCTGAAGTAGAGTTGGCTTCAGGGTTACTTTGATTCAGAGGTTCAGTGGGACCCTGTTTCCTCTGCTTGCTCCTCTGGATTCTGCTCCTGGGTTGGCTCCATTCTCCAACAGCCTTTCTTTTCTGATTATAAGCTTCTTGCAGCTGCCACAGCTTTCAAGCCTAAAAGCAAAGGGGGGCAAGTCAGTTTCACTGAAGGCTCAAACAAAAATCCTAGAGTTGCGTCTCATTGGCTCTGATTGGCCTGACTTAGATCACATGC
This sequence comes from Pteropus alecto, assembly GCF_000325575.1. Taxonomy (NCBI): domain Eukaryota; kingdom Metazoa; phylum Chordata; class Mammalia; order Chiroptera; family Pteropodidae; genus Pteropus; species Pteropus alecto. The sequence goes on along the minus strand of NW_006433024.1, from coordinate 10,957,686 downwards.
CCACCATTGAACCAGTCACTGGAGTCCAGCGGCCACATGCTTTACTCATGCTGAGAGGAAGGACTGGGAGATCCAGAGGAAGAAGTAGATGGGAAAACCAGCCTCATAGAGAAACACATCTGCCCCCTTGGGCTGGGCAAGGGCAACGTTTTTATTTGAAGAAAGTTTCAACAGACCATTAACGAGAACAGGAAACTCACAAGTATCTTTTTGTCACAGCTATTAAAGCAATTATTATTTATTATAGTCAGTTACTTTAGTGTATATTTGTTCTAATGTAACCTTTCATCCCTGGAAAAAAAAGCACTTCTTTGGAATGCCTCTTAAATATTCCTATTACGAGAGAGAGCCATTTAGATCTTGAATAGCTTGACTGGGCTTATTTCTGTCTTAATGGTATCTTAAATTATGCCAGATGAATTGAAGTGCCTCTTCTCTTTTCTTCCAATCTGTCTCCAGCTCAATGCCACCTTGACGTGCTTCAAGTCTGAGCGAGACCATTTGGTCGAAGCTGCGTGTTGTCAAATACTATAGATAAGTTCATCTCACAGGTTCTTGTTTTTAATCAGCTGCAGATGCAAATAGAAGGTGTGACAATATTAGAGACCACATATTTTCAGGATCCTGGATGGCTTGGTGGCTAATTTGCTTTCCATTTCACAAGTAAACCAGACAAGGAGGGGTGTTATTAAATGTTCTTTTTGAAGTACCTACAGCTAACTAGATCCAGATAGTGTGATGTTTAGCTAACAAGGGGTTCCTTGAATGCCTGCCCTGTGGCCGGCATCTTGGAGGACACAAAAGGGGTGGTTTCTACCCTGGAGGAATGAATGATCCTGTTGCAATAACAGCAGGAACTATTTATTCAGCAGTTATTCCGTGCAGGCCCAGTGCTATGGACTTTACATTCATTGTTTCACTTAATCATCACACCACCAAGTAGGAGGGCAGAGGAAGCAGCAGGGGCTTGGAGAGGTGAAGCAACCTGCCCCATGTCACCCAGCAAGTGAGCTGTAGAACCAAAGCCCCCGTCCCTCACCCAGCGCTGTGGACGGAGACTGTCATTGCAGGATTGCTCACAGTCAAAAGAAACCAGTTCTCCCCTGATAACAGATTTCATCACTCATGAAACTGCAGGCCTGGGAAGAAGGAAGATTGCCTGACTGCTGAGGCCAATGCCTTTCCAGAAGGAGGATACTGGGTGGGCCTCCTGCTTCCATGTGTTACTTCCATCTGTCTGACTTCTGACTCTGAGCTGCTGGTGCAGCTTGTCTGCAACCTGGACAGCAGGACCAGTCCAGGCACGAACCAAACCTTTATTCTGGGATTGGGTGGAATCGGAGTTGTCCAGAGCTGCGAGGCTCCCTTAATCTCAGTAGTTTCACACTCTGTACGAGATGACACATTTGAGAGCACAGGCAGCGTGGGGGTTGGAGGTGTTAAACAGACTGTGAGGAGTTGGGTCTGGGAGGCCAGACGGCAGACAGAGCGCTTCCTACCCATACACACACTCCGCTGGGGGCTTGTTTAAACCAGATCCTGCCAAGGTCGTAGAAGCAGAAAATGTAATCCAGAACCCTTTCTCCTGGGCAGGATGGTCTGGTTTTTCAAGCCGCACCCCCACCCCCCGCCCTCCATAAGGTTTCTCCTGGGAGAAATCTATCTGGGAGAGTAGGAAGAATTTTTTGCCCCAAATCTTTAACAACATCAGTATAGAGCCATATATATATGATGATGTTATAGAGTTGAGAATTTACCCCAAGAAATGGGAGTGTAATCCTGAGCTGTAGGTGGCATTTACCATAAGGCCCCTGACTCCTGTCACTTTTGGGGTTGCTTTCCCTCAAAAGCTAACTGAGATTGGAAGGGAATTGGGTGAGGTAGTTAATAAACATAAAGCAAAATGTGCCCGAGGCCCAGGAGTGAGAGCCAGGCTGTGCATCCCCTGCTGCTGTGGGCAGTGAGGTCCTGGGTCCAGAGAGAAGAGAATCTTCCCGAACGGCTCCCACCCCGTCCTCTAGAAACATCGCCTTCTCTGATGCTTTATATAAGAGCTAGCATTGTAGTGTTGCTCTTTATCCCTAATAATGGTCTTTGCTCTGAAGTCGACATTATCTGATATTTTATAGCCACTCCGGCCTTCTTTTGATACATGTTTGCGTAATAGTTTTCTATACATTTAATTTTAACTGGCTTATGTCATATGCCAGGTAAGTTTCTGGTAAACAGCATATAGTTGCATTTTGTTTTTAATCTAGTCTCACCATGCCTGTCTTAACTAAGTGTTTAGATTATTTACATTTAATAAAATTATTGATTTACTGAGATCTGGGGTCTACCATTTTAGTTTTTGTTTCTGCCTGTCTCCTCTTCTCTTTTGTTATTGTTCCTCTCTTTCCCCCTTTCTTGCCTTTAAGGTTATTTGAACATTTTTTTAGTATTCCATTTTAACGTACCTATTGTTTTTTGACTATACCTCTTTGTGTAGTTTTTTTTAAGCGGATGCTCTAGGTTTAAAAAAAATGCACACTTAAGTTTTCACTGTCAACTTAAAAATCAGCGTTTTCTTACTTTAAGTGCAGTGTAGACTGCTCACCACCATAGAGATCTCTTTACCTCCCACTAAAATCTAACTTTGAAGGAAAACAATCTAACCCATCAATCAGATAATATAGAGAGAGGAGGAATGCCTGGAAGGAATGAAGTTTGGTTTTATCGTATTCATTCATTTATTCATTCACTCATTCACTTAGTAACATTTATCCAGCATCAGACCAGGCAGCAGAATCTCCTCCCTTCTGGGATGAATAATCCAAAGACTAGTATTGCAGTAAGAGTAGTAATAGTAACAGCTAACTTTGAGCAGTTATTATGTGTCATGCACTGTTCTAAGTTCTTTACAAGCATTGTGGAATTATTCCAACAACACTGTACTAGGTGCTATAATTAACTGCATCTTACAAATGGGGAAACTAGGACACTATGAGTTTAACTTGCCCAAGATCACCTAGCCAGTTAACAGTAGACTTTGGACCCATTGATTTTATCCCATTATCAGAGGGTCTGGATGGGGCAACAACACACTGGAAGGTACACAAACTCCTAGTCTGTCTTGGGGACCTTGTACTCCCTGCCATGTTGAGACCTTTCTCTGCTAGAGCCCACTGATGGCCCACTGAAGAGGCTCCTTTATTTCCAAACTGGTTCACTTCCCCATCTTCCTATAAACATTGATTGGCGAACTCCTCTGTGCCAGAGTTTTTGAACATATACCAAAGCTCTGAAAACGGACCTTGAATCTGAGGTTAGAGCCAGAAGGGACTCTAAATATGGCCTAAGCCGTGCTGTTTTCACGCGTGAAAGCTGAGATAGGAGGGGTGAAGGCAGCCTGCCCACAGGCAGGCTGGCAGAGGCACTGGACGGAGGCCTCCTGGCTCTTGCTTTTGGTCTTTGTGCCTCCATGTGCCTTCTTGGCAGAAGGATGTGGGAAGCCGAAGAGGAGCAGAGCTGGAAATTCTGATCTGTAACTGACAGGGACAGCCAGCGGTCCCCACAGGGGAGCCCTTCCTTGCATGCCAAGCCTCAGAAGGCTTTGGCAACTGGTCTGTGCTGTTTAATAACCTCCTGGAGACTGATCCAGTGGTCTGGCAACTCATGCATCAAGCCTGAGGTTTATTTGGATCCTTAGGTTTTGCATTTCTTGAAGAGGCAGAAATGGACTGCAGAAAGAACAACTGAAGGGGTAACTTTGTCACATTGGCACCTGCTTTTTTTAATAGTAAGACCTAGAATGGGAAGGACAGGTAGATATCACCTCATTAACCAAACCTAATCAAGTGATGAAAACTGCCTGGAGCTCTGTGCTAAATGTGGGCTCAGTGGAAAGAATTTGGGGATCTGTTGGTGATGCCTGTCATAGGCTGAGGAATGGGCTGAAAGCATGTTTGTCAAGGATGTGTCACCTTGGTGTAGAGGTTAAATAAGCATTAGATTTTAGTCATAGCACAATAATTCCTGCCTTCCTAGGATTTTTGTTAGGATTAAATAAGAAAATATGTAAAGCGCTCATTAAATGGTAATAATTCTGTTTAGTGTTGGTAAGAGCTTTTAAGAAGAGGGAAAATTCAATTTATTCATTTAATATTTGAATGCCTTCTGTATGTCTGGTGCTGATTTGGCACTGGGGAAAGATAGTATAGTGACAAAAACTAGGTCCTTCTTCTCAAGAAGATTGTTTTACATGAAAGAAATAGACAATAACTTGTAAATAAACAAGCAGGATAACGTCAGGTAATGAAAAGAGTATCGAACAACAACAAAAACAGGCTCATAAGATAGAGAATGACTACAGCGGGGAGGGAAGCCATTGTGAGAAGGTGACATCTGGACAGAGGACTGAATGTGAGAAGGAGCCAGTAATGTAAAGATCTGAGTGAACATTCCAGAAATATGGAAGAAAACGTGCAGAAGGCCTTAAGGAGGAACAGCTGGAAGGCACAGTAAGCTTTCCGAAGGCAAGGTCGGAGATATTATACCTTACTTGCTAATACTTGAAAAATTTTTTTATAAGAAATGTTCAAACGTTAAAAAAAGTAGAGACTCATAAAATGAAACACTGCACATTCATCACCCAGATTCAGTAGTTACTGCCATTTTGACACTTCATCTATGCCTGCCTTTTTTTAGCTCAAATATGCTGGCGTAAACCCCAAACATTATGAAATTTTATTCCTAAATACGTCACTAGCCATCCTTTAAAAAAATAAGGATTTGCTTACATGCTAATGTAATTCTTTACATTTAATTGTCACAATGCCATTGTCATAATAATAATTCCTTAATATAACCTAGTACCTAGACTATATTCAAATTTACCTACTTGCTTCAAAAATATCTTATAAGTTGGTTAGTTTGATTCAGATTCCAGATGAGATCCACACATTGCAAATTGTTGTTAACCCAAATGTGTTTTCATGATGAGCATGATGAAAAACGTACTTGACATCAGACCTGCACTATTGGGAAGATTTTTGCATACCTTTCTGGCATGATATGTAGTTTAAATTGTTAGGAGCCCTGGAGGACTGTAAACGACTGTAGATATCGTTAGATTGTCTCTCAAACTGACTTTAGAACCTACTGCCCCATCCTTTGTTCTTGCTGATGGAACTGTGGCTCTGTTTAGGGATCAGGAGCAATGTGCATTCTGAGTCTGGACCTCCCCTGCCGGCCCAGAGGTGAGCCCCAACTATCCTGACAGTTGCGGTTCTAGTCTTCTTGTGATTTAGAAATAGGCCTGTGACCGCATTTAGGACACCGAGGGAAGTCTGTGGGATGGGGCTTCTGGAAGGGATTTCTGCTCTTAAAGGGCGAACCCAAGTTTGGGGTCATCTTCTCAGCCTTTTGGATGTCACGTGGGGATGTCTGGAGTCATGATAGCTGCCACCCAATGGCTGCGCAGGGAAAATCATACAGAACCCACTATCCTGATGTAGACCGAAGGGGAAAAAGGAAATAACTTGAGTCTTTGATGACAATGTTTGAGTCCCACAACTAACCAACCTTGAAACCACCCTACCTAGCATGACTATGAGATAATTATGCCCCTTACTGTGTAAGCCAGTTTTCATTGCTTTTTATCATTTTATATCCAGAAGCATCACGATGATAAATATCTCAGTTCACAGCCATATTTCTAGAGAAAGAAATATCACCCCTAATAGTTTTTAATTTTCTTTGGATCAGAAAAAGGGAGTTGACCTTCAAGTTCTATCCTTATCCTCCTGCTTAAACCTCTCTGTTTTGTTTGTGTTTTTTGGTTCGTTCATGTTTCTCCTTTTCCTTTGAACACTGCTATCTATGATTCATCAAGAAACATTTATGAAGGTTTAGAATGAGAAATAAGTGATGTTCCTTCTCTCTTTTGCAAAGACTTAACCCAAGGTAAAACATCTTTAAATAGTGCAAAGTAAAACTTTACGGAAGATTTTACTGCACATGGCTGAAAGAAAGATAAAAATTGTGTGTGAGAGATTGATAAGCTTGCATGTGTTGCCGCTGTTTGCTGAAGTGAGCAAGGTATCCTCAGGTGAGGAAGGGCAGTGACTGGGGCTTGCCCAGGGGACGTAAAGTTGTCTGGTGTGCTTTGGGAGAATGCAGCAACTCTCTAATGTAGCCACGTGGTACTCGTGAAGGTAAAGTGAGTGAATGGAAAAGACACCCAACTCAATCCACCGAAAATGGCCGGCCCTTGGGCTTCCATGTTCTGCTCTGCTTTGGAGGAGAGAGTCTGCCGTAGCGAGGCATGCCCATTCAAATGACCTGCTAAAACCAGTCTCTGTACCTGTGGGGAGTCGAAAAGGCCCATGGCCAATTTCTCATCAGTTGGACTGCTGCAGCCACTGAGTACATTTTTAGGACCCTGACTTCTGAGCAGGATTGCCCAGGAAATGCAAAATATTTAAATGTTAGCCCAAGCTTAACATCCTTAAGAAAGAAAATTTGCTCCTTCCTCCAATAAAAATAGTGCTTTCCAAAGCTATAACTCATTCTTGTTTGGGTCACCTCTGTCCGTACTCGGAGGAGACAGACATAAATCACGTCTCGTTCTGTTAGTGGAGATCTCAAGGAATAAGCTGAGTGTTGAGAATAAAAATAAAATTAGGTAACATGTATCAAGGGATTGGTCGGTTCCATGCACTGGGTTAATACACCCACTAACTCATTTTCATGCACCTGCTCCCTAAGAAGGCGTGGTGTCTCATTTTCCAGGTGACAAAACTGAGGCTCGGAGAGGTTAAATAACTTACCTTGAGGTGATGAGTGATGGTGAGGGCATTCACACCTAGATCTGGCTAACTCCAGGGCCCACCTTTGGAAAATTAATGACTTTTCAAAAATGACAGCATGGCAACTGCTTGGTATGTTTTGGCCATGCCCTTCCTGCCGCAGCCCACCCTTGGGTTGGAGTTGTATTCCTCTCAACTCCAGGGCCCACCTTTGGAAAATTAATGACTTTCCAAAAATGATAGCATGGCAACTGCTTGGTGTGTTTTGGCCATGCCCTTCCTGCCAGCAGCCCACCCTTGGCTTGGAGTTGTATTCCTCTGCTAGGCTTCCCCTCCTCTGCCTCTTAGACACTGGCCAGCCCAGGTATCGGCTGGTCCTGATTGGACCTGTGCCACTGTGATAAGGTCAGAAGAAAGCATGAGTGAGCCTTGCTGAGGACTCTGACCTTTTTCATCTGGCTATGGAGTGACAACCTGAACTCAGAGGGATTGTGGAAAAACAGGCTGGGACCGCGGCTTCCTGTCTGCCAGATCCTGGATGCAGAGCTTTTCATTGCATTGCCTTGTCTCTGTTGTCTGCTCCTGGAGTTTGGGGATGGTCTCTGCTTCAGTGCTCTTCCTGTTACTCTGTGGAGCTGACGAGATGTTGTCGCCAGCTGCAGGAGTCTTTGCTGTCACTCTTGCTAAGGCAGCACTAGTCTCTGGCTCCAGAATTTTAGGCTGGGAAAGAGATCCTTTGGCAGTATAGCTGACTCAGGCTAATAACTGGGACAGTCCTTTGAAATGTTTGCCAGCTTCCTTCCCGAGCCTTGAGATGATACTTCTTCATCAAAACATCTTGTTTTCTCTAAATGGTAGGTTTTCTGAATTACTTGGGCTGGTGGTTAACTCGCTCAAGGAAGACCTGAGAGCAATATTGTGGATCCTTATCACATTATGGGTCACCTCCAACTCAGAACACTTGAGTTCCAACTCTCTAGCTGGCACTCAATTGAAAATAATCCCCTGGGCTTTTGGACTCTGTACTTACTTGGTGATTCACAATCTGGTAAAACCACCTTCTTTCAGACTGCCCAGAAATCTAAGTTGGTATTTTGATGGCTGCTCCATTGTGAGGTTAGTAGCTGAGACTCAGAGTCACATCCTGGCTCTGCCACCACCTGGATGAGTGACCTCTGGCCAGATCCTTGACTCCTCAGAGCCCGTGTTTCCTTCTCAGGGAAGCGTTGGGGTATGACTTCTCCAAGTGGTCTCTGGGTTGCCTTTAAAAGCAAAGACTCTTAATTGTGTTGATCAAGAGTTCCCCTTACTATTTATTCTTCTTGGATTTGTTCTCTCGGTCAGCACCCCGTCACTGAGCACTCTGGGATACAGTGCTGTCTTCGGAAGTAATAATACAATATGGGGGAGGGCGGGCGGTCCCAGTTCCCTTGCCCGCAGGAAGGTGCTAGTCTCCAGGGCAGACAGGACCGTAAACAATGTGCTAATGACCATAAGGAGACTGAACAAAGGGCAGCTGAGTCAGAGGTCAAGAATTGCCTAAGCCAAGCCTCATTGAGCAAATCTAGAGTGTAAACAAATCTCATAGGTGACATGTTTAACCCACCCAAGACCAGTTGTGTTTTTGTTAAACATCCAAAATTCCACATTGTGAAGTACCATGGGTCCTTCCATGCATTTCTGATTGGGATTACTCTAGCTCTCTTGATTCTTAGTTGCCTGTTAGTTGGGGACAAAGCCCTTCATGTGTCTCCTGCAAGGGGACTGAATATTCTGCCCAGATCTTTAAGTTCTTTCCCATGGGTCTTTCTGGGCTTCCCCACTGAGGACATTAGCGTGTGGAGGGCGGGAACTGTGTAGTAAACTGCTGATTGATGTATTCTAGGTCTCACCACTGCCTTAGGCATACACAGGTCCTTGGTATATCCATACTGTAGTCATTTAGGATAGGCCCAGCTGAGCTGTATTTATCCTTGGAAACTGCAGTGTTTATTGTTGCAGTTTTATCACATTCGAGTATACAACGTATTTACATATATCTATTCTGAAGCTCACAGATCATCTGTAAAGTTGATCACCCCTCAGCCTCGTGCATTTGTAGTTGATGCTGAAATATTTGTGGCAGACACATGTTTGCACCAGGTCGCTGACTTATGCCGGTGAGTTTGGGCGGAGCAAATGAGCTGAAGGTAGGAGAGGGTCCAGAGGGTATCTTTGCCTCCCAAGGGATCAGGAGGCTCAGGCCTTTGGCTGGGCTAGGCCTGGAGCTTAGTTTAAAATGGAATCATTTCTAGAAAATGATTGCTTTACCTACTCTGAGGAGTTCTTGTCTATTCAGAGGGTCCAAGTTGCTGATGGTTAAAGGAAGGACAAAAGAGAGCCCTTTGCAACTTTTTAAATATCCATGTGACAAGCGTCACTGTGATGGCCAGAGTCTGGGACTGACCGCAGAACACAGCCTCAGGTGGACTGCCCTGGCTGAGCCATCTCCCATGTGACCTCTCCCCTCCCCTCCCCTCCCCACCCCCTGCCCCAGGGCGCGCCCTTCCGAGCCTGAAGCAACAGTTTCCATCTGGCTGGGTGGGTAAAGCAGAGTGACATCAGCATTTGTAGCCCTGTTTTAACAAATCTGGTCACTTGATCCCAAAGTTGGTTCTAGTCATGTCAAGCGTTGGGTCAAAGCAAAACATATTTTTCTTCTCTTAAAACTTTAATTCCAAACGTTTAATTAGCAGCTTGACACTGTTGGTTAGAAATTGCTGTATAAGCTGTTTGGGACAAATCCTATGCCACCTCAGGTCCCTTCTCTGTAAAAGGATGTACTATCACAGGTGTTTGGTAATTGTGTGTGTGTGTGTGTGTCAGAAGCACTGGGATCTTGTCGTGAAGGGTGGCAGCTCCTGTTATTGCTAATATGAGTAAGCAAACTGAATTTGAAGAGAACTCTGTACTTGAGAACTGGACTCATTGTGAAAAAAAGCCTCAGGGCCATGGCTGGCCAGAATGTGCCCTTCCTCCCTGCAGTGTCTGCCAAGGCTTGTGGGTAAGCTGTGATTTGGGTAAGGGGAGGAGAAATGGAGACGGGAACTGGATAGGGGAGAGAGAGGAGAATGGAGAGAGAGAACTTGTCTCTGGAATCAGTCTAATTGTTTCCATTCCTCCTCATGAATATTTGGAGCTGTATTCCCTAAAGCTTTTTGGCCGCCCAAATACAGCTTTCCGTTGTTTCAGAGTTTCCCAGAGATAGATTTTTGAACCTCGCAGAGCCAAACTCCAGACCCGTCAGAACTCCGGGTCAGGAAGGCCCTGGACACAGGTAATTTCAGATAGACTCATTTCTCTCCATCAGCAGAAACCAGTCAGCCTGAACTGGGCGTGTTTATTCAGCGAAATTCAGGAACCTCAGACCACTGGTTTTAATCAGAACACTCGCTCTATGGTAATTTGGGCTCCTCGACCCAGGATCTGGTCCCACTTAGGTTTCCAAATGCCAGGCAAGCTTGTTTCCACAGATAGAGTGTCTGCCACTCACGTGGCCTCCTGCAAATGCAGACTGTCCAGAAGACAGACCCGCTAAAGCGCAGGCCTCCTTTTAATGTGGAATTTTGAACTCTTTTGGCAGGCATTTTTCCAGTCTTCATTTTTTGAAAAGAGGGTAAGATAATACGTGGCAGTCTTTCTGGAGAAGTCATTTAGAGAGATGGTCTGGGATGTGGCAAAATGGGAATGGTTGGGACCATTACAGGGCTGATGATGCCTTATAAATTCCCTGTCTCCCTCGGTTTTCTGGAGTCAGGCCCTGTAGGCGGAGCCGGCTTCGTGGGTGTACAACCTGTGGGGTCTCATTGGGCCCCCACTCAGAAGGGCCCTGTGCTTAGCTTAATGTTGTCGTTCCCTATGCTTAGACCTATTGTCGCTCCCTTGAAATTCTTAATTTTTGAACAAGGGACCCCCCACCCCCATTTTTATTTTGCCTTGGTTCCCATAAGTCGTGTAGTCAGTCCTGCCAATAGGGTTCAGGTACTGGGGGTGGATATATGGGGTGAAGGCTGGGTTCTGCCACTCAGCAGCCATGACACCTGGGGGTAAGAGGACACTGACCTCTCAGCCTCAGGGTGCTCATTTGAAATGAGAACAATCCTGCACCTCTCCCCTGTAGCTGCTGTGGAGAGAAGAAAAGATGGTGCCCTGAGCACTTAGCACAGTGCGTAGCACATAGTAGGCCTTGAAAACGCACACATCTGGCTTACCTTTCTAATCATTCCTTCAGGCAACAAATACTATAGAACACATATGCTACGGACTGAATTGTGCCCCCCCCAAATTCATACGTTGAAGTCCTAATACTCAAAGCGATTATATCTGGAGTTAGGGTCATTAGGAGGTAAGTAAGGTTAAATGAGGTCGTAAAGATGGGGCCCTAATCCCATAGGGTTGGTGGCCTTATAAGAGGAAGAGAAAGAATGAGAGAGATCGTGAGAGATCTGCCGTGTCAGGACACTGTGAGATGGCAGTTACCTGTAAGCCAGCAAGAGAGCCCTCACCAGAAACCAGACCTTTATGAACATCGATTGATCTTGGACTTTGCCGCCTCCAGAACTAAGAGAATATAATTCTATTATTTAAGCCACTCATTCTGTGATATTTTGTTGTAGTGGCCCAAACTAATGCAACGTAATGTGTGTCAGGCATTGGGTCAGAATGGAAGAACAGCCGTCCCACTGAAGAAAACAGACATGGTCTCTGCCTTCATGGAGGTTGGAGTCTAAGCTCAGACCCACTCATCCCTCCCTGAAGAGACTGCAGAAGTCTCTATTCTATCTCAATTTATTTGGAAAGAATGGCTTCAAAGTCTAGTGGGACCAGCGACTCCAGGGGCCATGTGGAATGGCTGGCCATCCAGTCTTTCACATGGCCCTTGAGGGAGCCCTCACTGGGTTTGAGGTGCTGGATACCAAAGAATTAAAGCCACATACAGGGGACTATCTCAGGTAGTATTTTCCATGGTCACTCTGTCACTGGCAGCAGCCTTTCCCCTTTGCTGTTGTAAATGTCGGACCGGAAGCCCTTCAGTTTGGTCATGTTTATTCATTTTATTCATTCATCACACCACAAGTGGTGCCTCTCACCCCAGACTGTGTCATCCAGGTCAGGTCATGCCCTTGTGACCTGCCTCCCACTCAGAAGAGAACTCAGGATATCCTCTTGGGTGCTGGGGGAAGTCCTTCTCCTGGGGCAAGGGGGTTGAGGTTTTTACACAGTGAATCTCTGACTTCTTGCTACTTATTGTAGGAGTAGTAACAGTAATAACCGACAGCAGTACTTCAGTGAGTATTTAAGTGCCAGGCACTGTTCTGAGTGCTTTACACATGTTAACTCATTTGCTGTGGAGTTGCAAAGTCTTACCGCTAATCCTATTTCACAGGTGAAGAAACTGAGGCAGGTTAGTGCTCACAGTGGTATCACCCCCACTTACGTGGCATGACTGATATCATTGTCTGTGTGGAGGGGGGGGGAGGAGGGGTTCTAACTCATACTGTCTCCCAGAGTGTTTGAGGTGACTTCTCTAGACATCTGCCTGTCAGGTGCCCTTGGTTACAATATAGCTTGTTTACAAGGGAAGGCAGGGTCTCAGCTTCACTAGGGAGCTTCTTAATCGCGTTTGGCTTCTCCGATGTGTCTGATAGTGACGCAGGTGCTGGCTCGCCTTCTGAGCCAGGTGGCCTGCAAGGAGCTACCAGACACTTGAAAGAATGTGGTCAGGCCACATCCTACCCAGGAGACAGCTGGAGTGCTCAGGGGCCAGCCAATAAGATGCTCCATCTGGGAGGCAGCCCTCTGCAGTGAGCACTTGGGGTGTCTGGTCTTCCTCTTACTAGTCTTCCTCTGCCAGCCGCTCTCCAGCTGCTGACCTCATTCCACAGAAGGCTCCAGAACCCCTTGAGCAAGAAAATGCACATGGGCTCCTGTATAAATTGCTCCACTGACAATGAGCTATTGTTAACCCTTTTGGTCCTTGACTCATTTCTAAATCAAGAATACAGATTGGATTTTAGTGTATCTCATTTGCCAAGAGAGATTTTTTTTTTTTTTAAGAACGTGAGTTTTAGAATCTCTTAGGCTCGTGTTTGAGGCCCAGCTCTGCCACTTGCTATCCAAGTCTGTAATGTAAGACAAGTTACTTATCCTATCTGAGGCCGTTTCCTCCTGTAAATGAGAATAATAGAAACTATTGCATAGGGTTTTTGAGAGGATTCAGTGTTCCAATGCATGAAACACTTGCATATTCGCGGCATACAGCAAGTGCTCAGTATACATTAGCAGCTGCTGTGAAGCACAGTCTGAGTTAAAGGAGTAATTTTGGAGGAGGTTTATTTTTCATAGATCATTTGAGAGAAGATAAAAGAAATGGGAACTCTGAGGACTGTGAACCATTTTGATATGGGGACATTTTAGAGTGGTCTTTTGGATCTGGAAATAAGAAAGTACCGAACGAGCTGTGGCGATGAAAGCCAGAAAGTCGTTTCTGATGCAGCAAATATTTGTCCAATGGATGGAATGTCTGTGGTTTCTCTCCTGTAACCCTGAAGGCACCCCCTACAGGTAGTTACCCCACCCCCCACTTCGCAGTTGAGAACACCTGCCCAATTTTGCAGATTTGAACCTAAAGCTTCTGACCCGAAGTCCAGTGTTTCTCACCTCTTAGTGACCCTGTGAACATGAGTGGGGAATGTGGATTTTACTGGGACTCCAGGGTTGAACCAAACAGAGAACTCTTTTTTGTGCACCAGATGTGCTCAGTCAGTTCGAAGATAACCTTTTCAGGCAGAACCACCTGCCGTTCCTTAGGATTGTTTTGAGTCACTTTCTCTGAATGAATTGGCGATTAAAAGTTCAGCCCCAAGAGAGTGGTAACTGATTCTCCCTCTTAGTGCTGGCTTCTTCCTTTACTACAGGCTCACAATGGTGTAATTACCCTGAGGCAGAACGCTAGTAACCAGGGCTGTGTTTAAATAATTGCCTCCCATTAAAAATGGACACCTGATTTAAATTTTTTTTTTCTTCTGTACTCAGCCCTGGAGAGGGCTACTCTCTCTCAGCTTCTATCTCTGAAAGAAATAAAGAAAAGTGATTCTTTCCCTCCCTCTATCTGTCTGTCTTTATCTCTATCGCATTAAAATGCCAGTGGCAGCTTCAGAATTTCCATTTAGGTAACGCTCTCTGCCTCAGTCTGGTTTCAGGGAGTGGCCGAAGGCATGAGGTTTCATTTTCACTGTGGGCATAAAGTTTTCTTTTAGAATAAGTTGATTTAGGTTGGTTTGGAGCTAAGGATAACCATGAGGACAGCTGAGGCCTTGTTCAAGCCATTCTGGTGCTTGCATGATTAAACATCACTTTCGGTATTTTTAGACCTCTCAGAGGCAGATAAATTTAGAAGCACTTGCAGTGTGCCTTCCTGGTCCGTCACATGGAAGTGCTGTGTTCCTGTCCAGCTTCACCTCACAGGTCGCAGCTCTCAGGGGGACTGACAGGATTTGGTGGAGTGAGGTCCAGGGTCCTGGAACCAGGTGACAGGCAGAGAGCTAAGAAACAGTACCTTCTCACAAGACAGAGGTCAGCAAAAGAGGGCAGTGGAAGGGGTGGGGATGCGTGGAATACAGAAAGGACCTCTCCACATGTGTCCCTCAAGACTGTGTCATCCTAACTGGGATCTTCCTTCAGCACCTGGGCTGAAGACAGGGACCACCAGGGAACTACCTCCTTTCCAAAAATATCACACCTCTGCGCACATTTGCACATTTGTTCTAAAAGCTGTTTGTTCTGTGTACGACAAGGAGCTGTGTTGGGGCTGAGAGTGTGGAAGGGCAGGGTGGCGGAGAGGCTGATGCGGGGTCGTGCATCCAATGGCATAACCTCGATGCAGGACGCCCTTAGAGAACCATGTGCTGCCTGACTCAGGGGCCCCCAACCCCGGTGGGTCAGAGAAGGCCCCTAGAACCCAAAACTGAGGAGGGATGACTCGACTAGGCAGAGTGTGGGTGCTAGCGGGGAGGAGCGGGGTGTTGGAGGAGAACAGCCTGTGTGAGAGCCCTGAGGCAGAAAGAAGCAAGGATTTACAGACTGGTGTGGCTTAAACCGAGGGCAGGATGTATTAGGCCAGGGATGTAGGCGCCACGAAAGATTGCGGTCTTTATCCTGAGGCAGAGGTTGACAGGGTCAGAACTGTGTTTTGAAAGAAAGGATTGTGAGTGAGCAAGCGTGGGTTAAGGCGACAGTGGAGATGGAGAGACGTGGGTGGTTTGAAGGACACCACAGTGACAGATTTGGAAGTTGACTGGATATTAGAAGTGTCGGGAAGAGAGGGAAGACAGGCGAGTCAGGACCAGGGTCCTGGCTTCACAACAGGGTACATTTAGAGCAGGGTGGAAGTTTTAATGGGGGGAAGGGACGCTCACACACAGGGAGAGGACCAGGTTTGAAACGTGCTGAGATTGGGGTATCTGTGAGATACCCAAATAAAGTCGTAAATAGAAAGTTGGATAATGGATCTGAAGATAAGGACTTGAAAGCCATCGGCATGTAGATGAGCAATACTTAGAGCACTACTTCTGGAGTCCTTCCGGCTCTCAGTCCTTTCTGTGCCTTTATCTCATTTCATTGACAAGCAGCGCGCGCTTAGAGCACTACTTCTGGAGTCCTTCCGGCTCTCAGCCCTTTCTCTGCCTTTATCTCGTTTCATTGACAAGCAGCGCGCGCGCACACACACACACACACACACACACACACACACACTGTGCTTATCCACCCTTAGAAATGAGAGTGGAGGCCCAGGGAGTGGAGGAAGGCGCCTCCCAAACCATACAGAGAGCTAGTCTCAGAGTCAGACCCAGCCGATCTGAAACTCACACTATGCCCGCCAGGGGTGATCTAGGTCTTGTGAGTCCTAAAGTTTATACAGTTAAGAAAAATCCAAAATTAACAAATCCAAAGTAAGGCATAAAAGTGAATGTTTATTTAGAATGAAAAAAATGCTATAACACATTTTTAAAAGTTGACGCAGGCCCCAAATCCAGAAAGATCATTTTATTAAGAGCCCGGCATACCTTGACAATACTTTTTCCCCCACACTTTTTGGCTTTGATCACCTCTTCATATGACAATGATTCTATACTGTTTTCTGGAGGAATAATTCGGTCTGCCCCTTAGAATAGCTAGCCAAACTTTTCTGTTTTTCTTTTATCATTGATAGTTTAGAAAAGTTTATTTTGGCTCTGTCATTCATTATTGGTTACATCCGGTATTTCATAGGATTGTTGTCAAATTTGAGGAAATGGCAATCACATTTCTTTCATTTTCAAGTAGTGAGATTTGAAAGATTTTTCCACAGGATACATTTGACGATGGGAGTACTCCTGATGTCATTGGTACTCTGGGATATTAGTTAATAATAGAGATATTAACTATATGTGAAAATGACTGCTAACCACTAACCCCTGCTGACTGTGTCCCCAACTCAGCTTCTTGTCAGCTGACCTCCAGAAATGCCCATCCAGTGCATGGAGTAGGTCATGTGATGGAAGGTCAATCAAAGTGAGACCAGTCAGAGATTGTAATTGATGAGGTTAATCTCATTTTGGCCAAATTTGACAAAAACATGTGTCCACCGAAACACATGGCTACACCCCACTAAGGGTTCTGGAAGGGACTTGCGCAATTGAGGGGGGTGTTGCCTAAAGCTTAAGCTTCCTTAACAACTTGACAGTAAATCTGCCTCTGCTGAAATCTCAACCCATCAGATCAAGAGAGCGCAAGTTATCCAGGTTAGCTGCACATTCGTGTCCTATGAGTGCCCAGACTTTGTCGTTATAAAGCTGCTTAACTGTTTAGGCCCAGAGTATTTTAAAAGCATCTCACAGTTTCCTGCTATCTTAAACAGTGAGAGCTGAGCAGACATGAACGTGTTCTTGATGACTCAAAATACGAGTATTCTTACAGCAGTGAGCTTGCTCTAAGGGAGTGATTCACTCAGGGACCCCAAGATATGACCAGGTATAGACTCCAATGAGTGGCCCCTCCCTTCATATTATTTTCAGTTTTTATGTCTGCTTTCTCTTTTTGGAAATTTTTAAGCTCTTCTAAAGCTATTAGCTGTCATTTCTTGCTGCTTTGAACAAGCTGTGGTCTGAGAAGCAAAACCAGCCAACTTCCTTTCAGTTGGTAGGCTCTTCTGAGTACTTGTTATGTGTCGGCTGATGATAGGCTGGGAAATGTACATCTAGCATTAATGATCAATAACAAGGGTTCATTGGTCGCTTGCTGTTTATCAGGCATTATAAGCCTACCACATGCATCCATTCATGTGATCTTCATAGTCCCCTGTGAGGCAGGTGCTACTGTTATTCTTATCTTGCAGGTAAGGAGGCTGAAGCACAGAGAAGTGAAGTGACTTGTGCATGGTCATGTAGCAAGAGGTGCAGGGCTAGATTCCATCCCGGGCAGTCTGGCTCCAGAGACACACTCTTAACCACTGTGCCTCATAATTTCTCGATGTGTAATCTCTCATCTCACAATACCCTCGAAGACAATGTTTTAGATATTTTAAGAATAAGGAAATCGAAATTAAGTAACTTGCCCGAGGAACTGATTCCAAAATACTTGCCTTTTTTTCCCCACCCTGCTGTAACTCTTAAAGATTCATCTGCTATGGGGCCCAGAGCCATGAATAGGGTCCGTGCTGTTGACTGCTCAAGCTCGTCTTCCTTATTCCCTGATCCTTGGCTGAGTTCCAGATGGTGGAGATTGCCGATGGCCTGAGTTCAGGGTATGTGCAGTGTCAAGTTATCCCAGAGTTTCAGGATGCAGTAGTAATGCAGGTTATGCATACGAGGAGATCAGGGAAGAACTAGCGATAAACATGTGATCCATTGAGGGAACGTGGCTGATCGTTTCTTGGCTCTGATCTCGTGAGTCTTCTAGAGAATGACCTAGTTGTTCAGGACTTCTCCTGTCTGTGTCCCAGGGGCAGTTACCCTCTCAGAGCCCTGCAAGCACTGGTTGCTGTGGAGCAGTTCTGGCAGCACCAGGAGGGAATCTGGATGATTCAGGACACTACTGTAAGGGTTCTTAGGATACCGAGCTCAGAGCGAGTGATTCATTCAGAAAGGCATGCAGGAGAGCGAGCCTCGCGCTCGGTGGCCGCACACTGAGTCTTGCTTGAAGTTTTGTTCTGCTTTCCTGTTGTTGTTGTTGTTGTAAATAAGTCCCCTATCATGCTGTTAGCTGTCATTGCTTGCTGTGGCTGGAAAACCAAGTAAGAAAGCTTTGATTCAGTGGCGTTAGGCACTTTTGAATACCTGTGTTGAACTCATCAGAATGCTTATAGAGCAGAATTTTCTAAATATTACAAAGTAATGTTTGTTTATAAAAAGTGAAAGACAACTAAAGAAAATGGCTCACCTTCCAGTCTTTCTTTCCTTAAATGCGGAAATATTTTCACTGCATGGCAAAAAGTAAGAACACAAGTGAATAAAGGAATATATTTTCAAAAAAGAACTCCCGAGAAGCGTGGATCCATATGCTTTGAGCTTTATCCCCGTTCTGGGTCTACAGTGTCGTGTAATGAGAAAATCATTTAGAGTCATGGAGCTGAGACCTTGCAAATACTCAATCATCATATAAAAGTTATTTTATTCACAGTATTGAGTGAACTCTGGTACATATTACAGTTACTTTTCCCTCTAACAGATTGATCAACTCCAAATTGTATCATTTTATTTAATTGTGATTTTGCTGACTCAGTATTACGAGAAGTAAATATAATGACATGGATTGATATTAGATAACATTATTGCATCAGTATTAACTTTGAGAATGGCAATGTTACATAGAAGAATGTCTTTCATCTCAGGTGATACTTACTGAAATATTGATAAAAGAAGCCACGTCTTCAACTTCCACATAGCTGAGCAAGAGAGAGAGCGACAATAAATGTGGCAAAACTTTAACAATTGGTAGGTCTAGGTGGAGGGCACATGGTATTCATTGTACTATCCTTTCTATTTCTCTGTAAGTTTGAACATTTTCAAAAAGAAAAGTTGGAGAGGGAAAAAAAGTAAAATTCTATTCCTTTTGTCCTCTAATTTAACTATCTCTGAAGGCAGAAATCACAAATGAAATATATTGAGATAGCAGGTCTTTATTGCCTCCTATTTCCTTAGTCCACTCAGTTCCAGTCGAGCCTCGAATCTGCCAATGAAATATTTGTTTATATGATGACAACATTATTTTCTGCCAGGAAGACAGAATCTCAACTGCCCGCTGACTGGATTTACCAGGAAAGAGGTCTAGGAGGTGCTACTGCCACCCCTGGCGACACCTTCACGATTATCAAGTGTGTCAAACTGCAAGGTTTTCTTCTTTAAGGAGAGAAAACGTGCCGTGTGTGAGAGGGAATGTGTGCACATGGGAGCAGGCTTGTCCCATAAAGTCTTCACTGCTCAAGCACTCCAGGAAAACACTGCCAAGAGTTAACGTACAGACCCACGCACGGTCTCTCGGGTGTGTGTTGCTGAGTTTAATATGCAGACCCCAGACCCAGCTTAACATTTAGATTTTCAGCCAGGGGATGCAAGGGCCTCTTCTAGATCAAGTTGCGCTCATGTGGGGTCTTCGTTTAGAGTTCACATTTTCTTTAGCCTGAGATGTGTCTTCTGATGTGGAAGCCACTTATCCATACTTACGTTTCAGACACTGTTCTCCCTTGGGTGTTAGGCTCCGATGTTAGTACATACGACCAAAATTTCTCCTGAGAATCCCATAAATGGTTCATAACCTGTGAGAGGCACCGGGGAACTCAGGCTGATAGGGAGTACAGGCTCACAGCATTGCCCCATGTTCACTCTGGGGCCTATATCCTTTGAGTATGTCAGCCCAAATGCCAACTGGCAGGGCCCCTGCAGCCATGTGGCTGGTTAAGAGTCCTCAACTATTGGACTGCCTGCCTGGGTTCAAATCCTGGCCCTGCCACTTCCTATCTGTGTGTTCATGGACGAGTTACTCAAACTCTTTGTGTCTATTTTCTCATCTGTGAAATGAGAATTATGCCAACCTCATAAGTTATTAGGAAGAGTAAATGAATTCATTTATAGGAAGTGCTAGCAACAGTGCTGGCACATAATTGGTTGCATGTAACTATTTACTAGTATTTTTTTTTTCCTTCCAAGTGTTTATGTTTCTGTTCATGTAAGTTAAATGAATTTAAAGTGCAACTCCACCGTAAAAGGTGAAGAGTATGCATTAGAGTTGAAAGTTTAAAGAGAAAAACACTTGATCTCTTCCTCCCGTAGACACTATGCCACTCTTGTATTCCCTGCAATTGATTAAGATAGCCTTAGATGTGGGAGGCTGTTTCTGATCCTCTTATCACAGTGTAAAGCTGGATGAGCTAGACTGGTTAATAACAATGGAAGATGGAGTTAGAAAGGAAACCTTTGTAAGCCGTCATATGGGGCTGCCCAGAATGGCAGCCCTGGGTGTTGATGGTTAGTTGACCTGAGATGTGTCTTCTGGTTGGGTGCTACTCCAAGAAATAGGAAGTGACCTTTATACCTCTTCCTGTGGCCCTCCCTCTTGACCAATGAAGTGATCTGACCACTCTCATTTTCCTAAGGACCATAAATTTATTAGGATTGTGGGGAGTGGGAGATGCTAATTGTGTAGGCTCTCGATTTGGTTCCCACTGAGAAAATGCCCTGTGGCCTCTGCCTTAGATCGAAGCCCTGAGGACAGGAATGTGGGGAATGAAACCCATCAGGAATAAATCTGCCAGAGACAGGAAATTGAGTTGAAGGTGTCTTATCAGGTGTTGATCTTAACCCTGCCCTCCCAGACAAGCACCATCAACCTGAGATACAGATATGGTTCCACTTACAACTGGAGGCTTGATAGCTGCAGACCCCTGGGAAGCCCAGAACCCCCTGGTGAAGCTGTAATGCCATCTGGGCAATAAACTGCCAGGAATGTCCCAGCCTCCCTCTGACTGGAGCTCCAGGTACAACGGTTCAAGAGGTCTCCATTTCTGAGGGCTGGAGGCTCCTTAGCATTAGCCAGTCAAAGAGAACACCTTGATTTGCTTGCTGCACTGAAGTATTTTCAAGGCCACAAACACTGAATCATTCAAGAGCCACAGCTCCACTGACTGACATAAGTAGGTGTCAGAAATAGCCAGCCCAGACCATCCCTTGATTTCAGGCCTTGTTAACCTTTCTGGCTGTAGCTTGAGCCACACATGGCCCAGGAAGCCAGCGGAACTTCTCAGACCAGAGACTTTCATGTAAGAATTCCTGCTCTTAAGTTCCCCCACTAGAATTTCCCTTGATGGATTTGAATCTGGTCATGGGTCTGAGATAGGGAGAAAGGAGTTTAATTTTAGTAAAGAAGCTAGAGAGAGGTTAAAATCCTGTCTACATATCATCTGAGAATGGTTAAATGCATAGCACTGGGCTATGGTGAAATTTATGCAGCCATTACGGAGTACATTTTTGAAAGAAATATAATAGCATAAGAAAATACTTACTAAATATCCAGTCGTGGTAGACAGGAGGGTGGGGACAGGAAACTATATGCCATGCTCCAGTTCTGGAAAAACACACGTGTGTCATGTGTGTACAGAAATACACCAAAGTGTTACTAGTGATTATTTCAAGGGAGTGGAAACATATGATTTTTATTTTCTTTGTACTTTCTAATATTTGCCATAGTTTCTATCTTGAGCATGTATTATGCTGAACTGTTTTCAAATGTTGTGTCCTGTAGTGAGGAGAAACTGAAGAGTTCTGAACACTCAGAGCGGCTCCCTCTCTGGATTAGAGACAGAGGGGGAGGCTGAAATGAACATTCAGGGAAACAGCAGAGCTCACCAGCTCTTCCCTCCTCGTTCCTTTCAGCTTTGAGGCGAGGCCTTCGTGCTTTCCCGATTGGTGTCACTGAACCAACTTACTTCAGTTCATTGTTTATGCTAGCGTTTTGATACCATCAGGAAAAGCACACGTTCATAGAGTTCGATTTTTCAAAAATCTCGACAGAGTCAAAATGAACATCGGAAGATCCATTTCAGGTCCACAGATCTGCATCTGCAATCCTAGTATCTGAAAAACTCTGAGAACACATTTTTTGTGTGTTTAATTCATTGGCTAGCGTGACTGGGGTGGCGGGTGTCCTTTGAACACGGTAACCACAGGAAGGGAGGAGTGTTTAGGAGCATGTGGGAAGCTGCCTCTGCTCTCATGTCCTTTTGGACCACAGAGTCCCAGGTAAGCCAAGATACCGCCAGAACCTGCAAGGCTGGGGGTCACTTTTCTGTAACAGCTTTGGAGGACGGAAGGTGAACCAACTACAAAAACAGAAATTGGACACAATTGCACAGAATCATGTCTCCAGGCAATAATTGGACAGAAAGACATGAGATCACAGAGATGTAGATAAAGCTTATTCATCTCCTCTTTCCCACATGCCCTGTCATTAACTGGAAAGATGGAAGACAGTCATATCTACCCACTGGGATAAAATGGAAACCACTCCCTCAATAAATGGGATAGATAAATATATAAGTTAAGTTAACGCAACTGGAAATGAGTTTATGATTCATATTCATTTCAGGAAAAAAAAAAGGCAGAGCAAAGGAAGAGAAACAAAAAGGTAGAAGCATTTGCAGTTTTTAACGAGGTTCTTGCAACTTAAAACTTCTCATTGGTTATCTTTATTGAGTACCAAGAGTTTGAGCTCATTCCCCTACCCCCAATTTTCTTCTTTTAAAGAAAGGATGAAAAAGCTATGAGGAGATGTATGAGCTCTGATGATGTCCAATTACATTTGGCAAGCCCAAGACAAAAATTAATGGGACCGGATTATTCTTCTGCACGAGATGCCGTATTGCCCAGCCTAACGATTTTAGCTCTTGCCATGCTGTAGATCGTCAAACAAATTAATAGCATGCTAATGGGTGCCTTTCAGGCTTCTCGTTTATATTAATGAGTTCTACTCCATCCGATAACCAGTGATTTATAGCAGTGGAACTTGGAGCCTGGCTATAAAGATTGTCTTTTGTCACTCTTTCTGGGGTGGAGCAGCCAGCCTAACAAGCTAAATGGTAGGGTTTTGTAATTGAATTCTAAAATGTAAAACGCCTGATGAGAGAACATTTCATTCTGATCATGGCTTTGGAAATTGAAAGGCCTTCAGTATGTCTCCCACCACCCAAAGCTGAATGCAGTCTGATTTGGGTTTCCACAACTTGTGAAACAAGAGTGTGACATGATTCTTAATGCAGGGGTATTCATGCTGAGCTAGCATGGCAGTTAGATTCAGTGGGCTGTATAATAGCTCCTCTAAAAGAAAACAATATATTTTTAAAAGCCATAAAAGAAACCCCTTTCTCACCTTGAAGGTACTTGCATCCCTCACCATGAATAAGAGGCAGAGAGTGCTGGCCATGTGCCAGGCACTGTGCCACGTATTTTATTCCTGTCTCATTTAATCGTCACAATGGTTCTATGAAGTAGGAAGTAATATTATTCCCATTTTACAGAGGTGAAACTGGAGCACACGGAGGTTAAGGAGCCGACCCCAGTAAGTGGTGGAGGCAGGAAGCCCACCTTGGCAGCACTCCGCTGCCTCCCGGATCACCTGCTTCCCTCTTACTTTCAAAGGTGTAAGAGCAGAGCAGGATGTGGACCTTGGATGAACAAACCCTACAAGCCCTTGGCATGAGGGCCCAGAGTGTAGTTGCTGTCAGTTTGATCCTGGGAACAGAAAAGCCAGTTACACATAAAAAGGCCCATTCCCCCGAAGGTTTCAGGCAGGGTTCATTTGCTGGCCTAACATGTCCCATCGGGAGGAGTGTGCTGGCAGGTCCCCGATGAAGCAAGATCTGCAGAGCTGCAGCCTCCTTGAGCTTTGCAAACAACTGCCTTCATTGTTTTCCATGAGGACTGTGGTGTCACGACTTCCCGAACGCACAGCCCTTCCAAACGAGGAAACCCGATCCCCTCGGAGATCGTGGCTCAGACATCACAGGAACGTCTTGCTTAAATGATTTTTTTTTTTTTTTTTTACATCAATTTGGGTTCATTTTCTCTGGTCCATGACCACCATGTATAGCCGTGTCCTAGAAACGATCCGAGGACAGCTTATTTTTCATAAGCAGTAGTCTAGAAATTTAATTGCTATGCCATTCCTGCCTCCCGGTCCAGACCCTGTCCAGTCTGTTCTCTTTACCAGCTTTGACTTTGATTCTTTTAGTTCTTCCTTTTATAATCACCAGCCATTCCAGAAAAAACATCTGCTAAAAAGATCCATCCCTGTGGTGGGAATTAAGTACATATTTTAACTTCAGACAATTTTACTTAATGTTTTCTACATTGCACTGAGCAGAGGATTAATGCAGACGTCCCTGAAAAGCTCCTATGAAACCATAAGCTGCATCTTCAATCACTCAAACCGTTCAAGGGCCGGAATTTGAAAGAGGGTGAGGAAGTACCAAGAATAAAATTAGAACAGAAATCTTTATTAACTGAAACATTTATGCAGGCCCAGTTGAATCTAGGAAACTTTACACTCTTTTGCTTTGATGTACCCAAACCGAACACTTTTTTTCTGGGAAGACAAGAAGGTAAAATGACTTTTTGAAGTAACTGGTTTAAAAGAAGAGAGAAGTGAGATTTCCCCTTATCCCGTTTCCTTCAGTAATCATCCAATGTCTTAAAGATAGAATTTAAGACCTGAGTGTTATGCCTAGGGTATACTGTGAGTGATCGAGTCTGGTGGGTCATGTTGCAGTGAGATGGGGACGTATATTTTGTGATGTATATTGGCGTGGTTGGTAGCCAAGAGTCCTGGGTTCTGGTTTTGTTTCTTATACGCCATGTGTATGTAATCTTGGGCAAGTCACTTAGCCCCTCTGAGTCCGAATAGGATTTTAAAAAATGGACAGATTTTCTATTTACACTCACTTCGAAAGTTCTCCAGTATGATTATGTTTTCATTTTAAGATACTGCTCCAAAGCACTTGAGAAAAAGTTAACCAGAATTTAGCTGGCATTCTTTAGGTTGAAACTTAAAAAAGTATGTATTTGAAAGGACTGGAGGGAGAATAAGCACAAGGTACAAAGGCTTCAGAAAGGCAAATTTATGAAGCATCTACCATATGCCAGGTGCAAGGCTAACGAGTGGGATGTACCATGAATATGTACATAAAGTGCCAGGACTGAATCTATTTGCTTTAGTGAAATACAGTAGTGCCCCTTATCTACGGGGATATGTTCCAAGACCCCTATTGGATGTATGAAACTGCAGATAGTACTGAACGCTATATGTACTGCATTTTTTTTCCTATATATACACACCTATGATAAAATTTAATTTATAAATTAGGCACACTAAGAGAATAACAATAGCTCATAATAAAATAGAACAATTACGACAATATACTGTAATAAAAGTTATATGAGTGTGGCATTATTAAGTAGAGTAAGCGTTACTTGAACACAAGCACTGTGATATCACCACAGTCGATCTGATAACCAAGACGGCTGCTAAGTGACTAACAGGTCGGTAGTGTACACAGCGTGGAAATGCTGGACAAAGTGATGATTCACGTCCGGGGCAGGATGGATCGGGATGGCGTGAGATTTCATTATGCTGCTCAGAACGCCATGCAGCTTGAAACTTACGAATCATTTATTTCTCGAATTTTCCATTTAATATTTTCAGACCGTAGCTGGCCGCAGATAACTGAAACCACAGAAAGCGAAACTGCAGATAAGAGGGACGATAGTACTTTTAAAAGGTGTTCCTTTTGCATGCTAAGCCATATTGGCACAAGTAAACTGTACATGTGAATAAAAATCAAGTTTATTGAAAGTCTTCTTAAAACTTATGAATGGGGGTAAATTTTTTTAAGTCTTTAAGTAAGTCGGAGTTGCCCAGAAGTCCAGGCTTTTTTTTTTTTTTTTTTAAACATGTCCTTCGTCATCTTCCTGTGATTAAAATCTGCCTGTGTCCGTCGGACATTACTGTCTTGCTCCTGTTGTCATCTCCAGACCATTTCCCCCTATTTTCTCTTAAAAAAAAAAAAAAGTGTATTAGAAGCACATTGCATTTCAGATTATGCCACCTGCTATCCCTCCTTATTTCGATAATCTGCTTCAGATCCCCACCCCCTTCCTTGAAGATGTCGGCCCCTGCCTCTCTGCTTTTCTCTCCATGGTAACTCCTGCTCCTTCTGGGCAGCACCAACATCCACAGAGAACACTGGTCTCTTAGTTCCTTTACCACCTCACTTCCAATGATCTTGTCCTTTATCGACTTCAGCCACCTGCTCTCAGGCTCACACCCTGGGCCTTGTCATGGCCTAACTGCATCACCTCTGAAATAATCTTAAATTTCCTTCTCTGGCCACCGCCTCCTGTCTTTCGAGCTTAATTCTCTTGGTCCTAACACCCAAGTGGTTCCCCCAGTCCCTAGGGACGGCCAGCCTATTGACCCCACTGTCCATGATCACTTTCATCTTTTCCTTCCCTCCCTACCCACCTGGGTAGGTTTCGTGGCCCCTCTCTGTAACCAGTCAGTGCCTTTCACTGTCTTCCACTCTTTGGAAAATCCTAACCTTGCTGAAACCCAACTCTGCCCTCTCCATGCTGGCACCCAAGGAGCTCCACGTAGCTGAGAGGAGCATGCGCACAACTGTGCTGATGGGAGTCGCTGTAAATTGATGGCCACATACCTCAACTGAGCTTTCTGTTCCATGTGGCAGTCCCACTACATGCCAGGGTCACTTCACTCTTTTATTTTCCCACAGCTCCTCTTCTTTCTGAAACTTTAAACACCTACTTTCTTCTTCACACGCAACTGTTTTTGTTTTATATATCCCTGGGAAAATAGGAGCGATCAGAAAGGAATCTCCTTATATTTCCTTTGCCAAACTGAACGATCTCCCTTCATCTGCATCCTCATCCTCCACCACCCTTCCAGTGACTGACCTGTCTTTCTTCCTACCTATAGCCAACTCTCCCCTAGTACAGCAGCCCCCCACCACCTCTCATCTACGCAAAAGCTTCGCTCTTATAGTTCTCCCATCTCTCCTGGATCATTCTCACAAATACACCATCTCGTATAACTACCCTCTTACAAAGATCGTTTTCACTTGACCTCCCGCTCGCTGTCCCCTCCCATTTCTGTGTTCCGGTTTATAACGAACCTCCCGGAAAGTGTTGTTTATAGTCCGTGTCGTCGTTTTCTCACTTCCCCTTCTCTGTTGGATCCCTAAATGTGAACATTCACCAATTTTGCTCTATCCTTACCTCCTTCTACCGCTCACTGCATGTACGCAAGTTTCTTTCTGTACCTTTTGGGGGTGTCTCAGCGACTTTTGACACAGCTGGCCACTCGTTCCTTCTCGGAACAGTTCCTTCACTTGACCTCTGGGTACCACACTCCTGCTTCCTGTCCCTTTTGTGAGTTCTCCTCTTTCTCCTGAGGGCTAGGAGAGCTCTCCAGCTCAGCACTGGGGCCTCTTCATCTGTGCTGATTCCCTGGGTAATCTCATTTGGTTCTGAGACTCTCACATGCTACCTCCAGCCCGGACTGTCTCCCTCAACCCCACCCACCCTCTTCTGCTTCTTCATGTCTCCATCAAATGTCACATGCCCAAAATGGAAGTCCTGATTTCACTTTCACAGGCCCTGCTTCTTGCCCATTGCCTCCTCATATCAGCAAACGGCACATTCTAGTTGCTGTGCCCCAAACCTAGCAGTTACTCTCGATTCTTTCTTGCATTCCACATCCATTCCGTTAGCTAGCCTGTTAGCTCTGCCTTCAAAGAACCCTCATTTCCACTGCTGTTTCTCTAGTCTAAGCTGCTGTCTTCTCTCTCCTCCACTACAGCAGCATCCTCCTATCCTGTGTCCCTGCCCCTACTCTTGCTCCCTGAAAGACAGAGCTTGCCATGCCACTCCCTTGTCCAAAGGTCTGTCATCACACTTAGAATAAAATCCAATGTCCTTCAGTGACCTACGAACCCTTTG
The DNA here is from genome assembly GCF_000325575.1 of Pteropus alecto. NCBI lineage: Eukaryota > Metazoa > Chordata > Mammalia > Chiroptera > Pteropodidae > Pteropus > Pteropus alecto. The sequence goes on along the minus strand of NW_006433024.1, from coordinate 10,929,818 downwards.
TGATCTGGCCCTTGCCTTCCTTTGTTACCACCCCTTGGGGCTTTGTACCTGCTGTGACTTTCATCTGGGTGGCCCCATCGTAGGCTCTCTCACTCGGTGCAGGTCTCTACTTCACTGCCACCTCCTCCAAGAGGCCTTCCTTGACCTCCCTGTGAGAGAGCTCCATCCCCTGTCCCTCTCCATTCTCTTTCCTTGCTTAATTTTTCTTCATATCAACTGCTATCTGCCAAATATATTTGCTTATTGTCTATCATCCTCCCCACTAGAATGTAAAGCCCTTAAGGCAGAACTTTTGTCTGTTTTACTATCAAATGCCCTGGTACATAGGAAGTATTCCATGAAGTATTCCATATTTCAAGCAGAATGACTGATTTCTGAGAACAACAGTGACCAGGGGCCCTGCCGTCTTCACAGACCATGACTAAAAGAATCCTAAAGTAAACTGGCTGGTTTTAGGTTGAGGCCAACAATTTACCAATTTGCAAAGTAGGAAAGATCATTTTTGTGCCACAGGGCATGTAGCTTCTTGCAGCTATTTTAGAAGTTTCCAAGTAAGTCTTAACTAAATGATTCCCAGTCCTCTCGTAGAAACACTGGCTTTTCCTTCCTTCAGTATTGGGAGGGAGCAGGATTCTTTGATGAACAGAAGGAATGCAGCCTTGGTGCTGATCCAGTGGACTTTAGACTAGGGTTTCACATAAAATGAAATATCTGTTTGATTTAAGACCTATTTAGATTTGCCTCCCACCTTCCCCAGTTCATTAGATCTAGAAAATATATAAGCTGGCATTGAGACTCAGCAGTTTAGTGGCCTATGTTTAAAATGTATAAATCAATTGAGCTCAGATTCATAGTGCATTCACTTAAATGGTACCTTTGTATTATTTGTATAAGCCACTCAAAAAACCTCTTAAAAAAAAAAAGAAAACCCAAACTCTAATTAGCTTGAAGCAGGGATGTTTCTGTTCAGACCATTTTGCCCAACTAAAAGCCCATTTGTGTAAAATAATAATATTAAAAACAATTTTTAAAAATAACAATAATCAAGATCAGTTGGAAGAACAGTCTTCAGGCCTGTGCCCAACGCCCAGAGAGCACAGGGCCATCGCTGTCCTAGCCTATGATCTTCCAGAGTAGAATTGCCACTTACAGCTCATGTGTGCAGCTGACAAAGGGCTCTCCCCTTGCTCCTTCCAGTCTGGGATATGTTTATAGACCCCTCACCCCAGCATGAGAGGCTGGCTGGGAAGCAGAAGCTGGTCCACTTGGGATGAAGACATCAAAGCAGATTCTGATCCAATTAGAAAATGATACTATTGTCCCCTGAATTCCCAAAGTTAGCAGGCTGTTAGGAACACTTAGCCAGTTTCCTTGGGGATGCTGTGGCATTGACTTAAATCTGAAGCTCATTGATATGCACACATAACGAGAGACCCATGTCTCCTGTGCAGGGAGCCTGGGCAACCCAGGAACCACTTGCTCCCTTTCTACTAGGCAGATGCAGATTTTCAGGGTTTGCATGGTGGCTGTAAAATGCTATTTTTCCTCAGTTGGCCTTAAACGAATGTTAGTCTCTTGCGTCTTAGAAGGAAGAATATGAACACTTTATTGGGGGAAAAAATGTATAACTGTTTCCATTTATAACACTTCAGAGAATGAACATGGGAAATAGTTTAAACTGGTAATTTAAGCTATTAGTCCTGGCTGTGGAATTCCCGGAGACACTTATCCATCTGTGTTCAAGTCGCAATTATTCTGTCCTCTCTGGCACACACTTTTCTTTTGTTCCACTTTTTTTTTTTCTTGAAGCTTTTCTGAAAGCCACCTGGATGATATAGAGATGATTTTCATATCTGCCATATGCAGCTAATGAGCTGCTTAAAATATCTGCTTTCTTCGACTACTATCACCTATTACAGAGAAGAACCACACTTATAAAGTTTAGAAAGTATTTTCCTAGGGTTGTATGGATTGGCATGGACTGCTGAGGTCAGGGAAGAATTAGATATAACCTTGACAAGAGAAAGTTGGGCCTTCTCTGACCCCCGGCCACAGTGTAAGCCCTAATCCAGCTGCCATCTTGAAAGTACAGATTATTGATCTCAAATGGGATTGAGCAAGAGAGAGATAGCTACTTCAGTCCAAATCCAACCTCATTCTGCAAAGATACATACCCTAGTCCAGTTGTTTCTTTAGTTTTATTATTTCAAAATTATTTCATGATTTTGTCCATTTCCAAATAGCACTTGACCACATTTTACTCAACATTTCTTTTCAATCAATTTTTTAAAAATTCAGCCTTTTCTTCTGAATAATACTGTCTATACAATGATGGGTTTAATGTGCTTGTTAATAATTTTTTAACACAGTATATATATATTACTATTAACATTTTTTTAAATGTTAATCCAGGTACCACTGAATTTCCACACACTGTACTTAGAGTAATATTTCTTTAGTGGTTTAGTATTAAGTGCCGTTTTTCTTCAATTTCTTTAGAAATTGTTTGGGGGAATCAGAAGGTCTGTATTTAGAGTATACATAGATTATAAGCCCCATTCTGATTTCTGAAATGCAAAACCTCAAGACAAATATGCGGAAGCATGTTATGATACTATACAAAAGTATGGAATTTTCCAGCCTTTTCTATATATATATATATATA
>NW_006433024.1:10904652-10927100 GCF_000325575.1 Pteropus alecto | reverse complement strand
GTCTGTACTGATTTTTGTCAGATAATATTCAATTATTGTAAAAAATTAGAGCAACCCAGAGAGAGCAAATGTATTCTATGATCCTACCCTCTGAGATAAACCCAAAGTTTGGCAGTATTCATCCTTCCTTTACATTTTTTAAAAATATTTTTAATATATTTTTTGAACTCTGGTAAAAACATAAAATTTACCTTCTTAACCATTATTTAGTGTACAGGTTAGTAGTGTTAAACATATTCACATTGTTGGAAAACAGATCTCCAGAACTTTTTTTATCTTGTAACTCTGAAACACTATACCCATGAAACAACTCCCTTTTCCCTCCTCCTCCCAGCCCTTGGTAACCATTCTACTTTCCATTTCTATGAACATGACTACTTTAGATCCCTCACATAAGTGGAATTACACATTATTTGTCTTTTTGTGACTAGTTTATTTAATATAATATCCTCAAGCTTTATCCATGTTATAGCATGTGACAGGATCTGCTTCCTTTTTAAGGCTGAATAATATTCCATTGTATGTCTATACCGCATTTATCCATTCATTTATCGATAGAAATTTGGGTTGCTTCAGTCTCTTGGCTTTTGTGCATAATGCTGCTATGAACATGAATATGCAAATAATATATTCCAGGCTTTCTTTCAATTCTTTTAGATATATACCCAGAAATGGGATTGCTGGATCACATAGAATTTCTGTTTTTAATATGTTGAGGAACCTCCATCCTGTTTTCCATAGCAGTTGTACCAGGGTACACCCCACCAAGGTTGCATAAGGTTTTTAATTTCTCCACATCCTCTCCAACACTTATTTTCTGATTTTTGAATCCTAGCCATCCTGATGGGTGAGAGGTAGCATCTCATTGTGCGTCCTTCCTGTCTTCATATGTCTATGTAGCATGCACCTTTAAAACATAAGTGTGATTTTATTATATGTGTTTTCATTGCAGAAAATGGCCTCTCTCTATTGCCATGTTTTTGCAAAAAGCTATTAACTTGCATGAATATTTTAACTTGATGCCAAGGGAATAATGCAAACTAAAGCAAAAGACTAGGTTGAGTTTGTTTGTTTGTTTTTAGAACAGGTATTTTTTTTTAACCACTATTATAATAAATTCATCTTGGAATCATTTTTTAATTCTATTTTTTTGTATGAAAATTTTTAAACTAAAATATTTTCTACACCCCAGTGTTTTTTCTGACCTTAGGAAAACAAAAATGGAGTGAGCTAACTAACATTCATCTGCTTATTTGCTGGCTCTTATTTGCTGGCTCTTATTGGCTAGGATTCATCTGCTTGAAGAAGTGTTAGCTTGTGAGCAAACATGGAAATTGGTATTCTGAGAAAGTCTGGGACGGGGGCTTTGGGGCTTGTAAAGTCCAAGGCAGTAGGAGGGGCATTTCCAGGCCAGTATCAAAATTCCATTGTAGGATCAATACAACTGATTTGCTGTGATTTAGGTGTCCCACTCAAATGTCTTCAGGGGCTAGACCATCCATCTCTGTTAATTTGTTTTAATGAAAATGTTGGAGGTAAGACAATGGGGAAGAGTGGGGACTGTCGTGAGCTGCAGGCTCTGCCTAAAAGCTATTCAAATTTAAACTTAAAAAAAAAAAAAAAAAAGCTGTGTGGGCCAAGCAACATACATCTGGCCTGAATTGGGCCCATGGGTGCAATTTGACATCTGCTGTGGAGCTGGTTCTTTGTGGGACAGTCTTTGCCTTGGGGGTCAGTTTCCCATCTCTGAGGTTTTGGTTACTTGCCCACAGGCCTGTCTTGCTCAGGCCCCAGGGCCTTGTGCTCCTAGCTCATGCCCAGGGCCCACTCTGGCTGGCTTCCCTAGAGGGACTGTCTCATCAATTGACTTTAATAAGTCATTTGGATGGAAGGAAGGCTTAAAGTCAGGGTAATTTCAAGTTACGGCCTGAGCAGAGTTGGTTTGTGGGATCCCAAGAAGGCCTTGAGCTTCCTGGTGGTCCTGGGGTCAGGCCTCTGTAAATTCCAACTCTGCTGCTTTCAAGCTGTGTAGCTAGGAGGCAAATTGCTTTGCCTTTCTAAGCCTCATGGTCTACCTCTGAGAATGGGATAATAATGACAATGATAAAGGGGTTGTCAAAAGATTGAATAGACAATGTGGGTACAGTGCTCAACACAGGGCCCGGCATGTAGTCACCCCTACGTTAGCATTAACCATAGACGTTGGTATTTAGAGGCATTGTGGATGGGCCATGGTGGACCCCTAAAATTATTTGTAAAGTATTCTGCTGACGTGTACTTAATTTTTCCTGGGGAAAAGATTCATTACCTGTCATTGGATTCTAAACATGGAACAAGATAGGGTAGGGACCCTGATGTGAAGGGAAGCTGAGGAAGTTGTTACAGGACTCACACTATAGAACTGATAAGCAGGCCCTTCCAGACCTGGAGTACGAAGCCATGTTTGGTTAGCTCTTTCCACTCTTGTCAGAACTTGACTGATCGTAGATTTACGCCATTCATTGACCTACTTTCTTCAAGGGCAGAGCCAGTTTTCCAGGCTGTGCCGATGTCAGAATTGGAAAAGCAGATTCACGTTCAGCCAACATGACCTCAGTGAAAATGGCCATTTTGCTGGGTTTCCGTTTGAAGGCAGGGGTAGGAATGGGGGTGTGTGATGAATAATCCCGGAGGGAATGTGAAGGTCATTGCTGATGTTACGACCGGACGCAGTAGTATCCAGAGGAAAGCTGTGCTTCAAGTCAGGGTGATAAGGTAAAGTGTTCCCAAGTACATTCTGCTACAACCTCTCTCAACCTTCCTCGTGCACCCGGGAGTGATTTTTGCAGCAACACAGAATCCTGGCTTCTAGGGCAGTGGCCTTGGAGATGTGGCTGGAGGTCATCCTTCATTGTCATCCCCTGTGGACCTGTGAGTCCCTAATTACCCCCTCCCAAATCATCCCCCGCCCCTCCGCAAACACAAACACACAGGGCTGAAAATATAACTAAGAAAACTAATGATGCAGTCAGAAAAATAATGTACCTAGAGCTCTGTCCTTCTGTTTGATTCTTTCAGACCTGATTCTGAGTGCTCAGAACTTGGAAAGGATGCATGGCTTCTAGGGGACCCAGTTATTAGTAATCTTTGATTATTCTTGCACTTAGGATTGGTCTGAAGAGTTCCTTCTCTCTGGTTCATTTCCTTTGGGTATTTTTAGATGATTGAATAGAAACTGGTGGGGAAAAGTCAATGGGTTAAAGGATGGATAGAGGGACAGACGGATAGATATGTGATAATACAAGTAAATATAGCAAAATGATGGACTCTAGATGGTGGCCATACAAGTGTTCCCTGTAAAATGCTCTCAATTTTGCTGTATGTTTAAGATTTTAATAATCAAATGTGGGGGAGAAATGAGTTGAAATGTTTGCTTGTAAAACTTTTGGAAAATGGCAAAAGAGAATTTATGGATTTGAGATTCCGCCTCTTCCTCCCCCCACACTCATTTCCCCATTTAGTTCTAGTTCTGTCTTCTTCGGGGTCTATTCACTCTGATTTGGGTGCTTGGGGGCACATTCTAGGAGATGTGAATAAGTTTGGGAGCAAGATGCTTCTCTGAATGTGGAACACACATTCTTTCATTCTTTTGGGAGGAGGATGGACAAGTGATAGTGAAAAGTTTATAAAAAGAAAAATTTTAAAAACAACCATGGAGACACAGGGTGAGGAGGGAGGGGGTCAAGCTGCTGTATATTGAGGGCTGAGGAAAGACGTCTCCAAGGAGGAGACAGTGGAGCTGACACCTGCGTGAACAGAAGGCTCTAGCCGGGCAAGGATGAAGGGAGGAGCATTACGGGTGGGGAACAGCTGGTGCAGAGGCCTGAAGATGGGCACAAGCTTGATGTATTTCCGGAAACGAAAGGCCACTGTGCGAGGGAGGGAACAGCTGAGAGGCAGTTCAGGGAGGTAGCCAGAGGTCTACCAGGTAGGCCTAGAATGTTACTCTGATTGCAGGAGGTGGCCATGGGGGAGGAAGGGAGCAGCACATCCTGCTGGACAGATCTCTGGGTACTATTCACATTGCATATGATGAATGGGGATCCCTGAAATCAAGAAGTGCCCGTAGAGGCCCTAGCTTGGGCAGAGAGGCTGTATGTGTTGTGTAAAAGCTCTGAGGAAGTGACTGTAGTTGGCGACTAGGATCAATTGATCATTCATAATTGCAGAATTTTCCCACCTCTATCCCAGGAGATTAGTTCTGTTGGCGAATAGATTTTTTAAATTATATGGTAAAATTGGCTTTCGGGGATATACAGTTCTATGAGCTTTTTTAAGACTGGAAAAATTACTTTATGAATTCTGTGAGTTTTAACATATGTATACATTTGTGTAACCACTACATCAAGATACAGAACAATTCCGTCACCCCCAAAAGTTCCCTCTTGCTATGCTTTGTGGTCACAGCCTCTCTCTTCCCTTCTCTCTCTGACAACCACTGATCTATTATTTTCTGTCATTTGAGAATTTCATATACATGGAATCCTACAGTACATAACCTTTTGAGACTGGCTTCTTTCATGTAGCATAATGCCCATGAATATGTTTTTAAGTCTCTAGGGAGACATGTTGAAAATAATAGTTAAATGTCTTTTGTTTTACTGGGAGTGTGGGAAGGGGAAGAAGCAGCCTGAAAATGGTGATGGATGGTGAGAATCAAAAACAAGAATGGAAGACACAAGGTGGGCACTGAAAAAGGATCATTGGGGAATGAACATAGGTAGGTAAAGGGAGATCATACAGAGTTGTCTTCTGTAAATGTGCAGTGCGAATCTATGATTTTCCCCCAAGAAACCTTTGGTATTGTTGGGCAATGGAGTTGAATTTACTTGCGGGGTGTGCCAAAGGGCCGCGTCCTCCCAGGTACATGTGGACCGAGGACAGAGGCTGCCCATCCAGTTCTAGTTATCCAAAAATGCAAGCTGCAGGGGGGCAACTTTGGGCTTAAACAGGAAACAGTGGAATAAAAGGTTCAGTAAACTGGTTGCCTTACTGCGTCCTGAGTTCATGTTCCTAGAAAGCAGTGAGGGGCTGGCTGGCCAGATGTAGTCATCTTGGGCTGTGAGAGGGGCCAGTGAGCTCTGCCCAGCTGTTGAAAAGGCTGGAACCCCTGAGTAAATCTAGCTGTTTGTGCACATGTGTGGTGGAGTGAGGGTAGTGATGAGCCCCTGCCTTCCCAGCATAGCTGGGATCAAGCATCTCTCCTCCTCTGGCTTCTGTGATCACATATACAGAACAACTCTGTAAATTACAAACCTTTTGTGGCCTTTTATGTTGTTAATGCCCGTTTCAGCACCTTCCTGGTTAGGAGGCCCGCAAGATAATTAAAAGAGGGGGAGGGGTGGGGAAGGTCAACCTGTTTTTCCATTGGCAAAAGTGCATCGCCATGTTCCTCTGGTCACTGCCAGAGCAAAGCACACGCCAGGTCCTGCTGCATAATGAGGAATCCGTAGGGACCCCGGAGGGTGATCGATAGCACCCGCCTAGCTCTGGGGCTCGCATAATGAGCTGTGCAGCCCTGTCAGAGTCACCAGCCAGCCTTGGGGAAGCCTCCCCTCCCCCACTGTCCACTTCTTCAACGAATGCCCCCTCCCCACCCGCCACCTCAGTTGGATTTCCCTTTGATTGGCAGAGGCCCTGTTATTTCCGCCTGGGTTGCCTGACAGCCCCTCCGCCTATTCTAATTATGCCGGTTCTATTCTTGGGCCACTGTGACCCCAGGAAGGCTTTATCAGATTGTCCAACTGACCGTGACCAGATCTCCAGCACCTGCCTCCCTTGCTGACTGAGAGTGGAAGGTGTTTACACACAGCAGAGCTGGGGTCTGATTGACTAGCCAGGGTCCTGGGCTGAGGACTGCCTGTCTGAGTGTCAGTGATGAAAAATGGAGTCGCCTCGCCACCCAGCCTCATTAATGCCCCTCCGGGTCCAGACAGTATCAAGTGGGGCGTGTGCAAGCACAGCACCTGCTGCCATTGTTCAGGGTCCTCGGGGACAGGTTTTTTGACTGCAGCAGTATTATGCAGGTCCATTTCTTACCAGTTTGTTTGTCCTCTGCTCCTTCCACCTCTCTCGTTAGTCACCTGTTCCCCGCTTCCTGTTCATCCTTCGTTTGGCCTGTCACCTTTGTCTTCTACCCTCATACCTTCCTTCTCGTGTCAACTTTCATAGAAACCAATCAGAATTGCTGTCCGAAGGTTGATTTATTGGCATTATGACTGTTCTGTTTCTGACTGAAATCTTTGGTGCTGCCCATCTTTTTCAGCCCCCCACTCCCACCCCCGCCAGGCATTTCTGGTTATACAGAGAGTTTCTGTAAAGCAGCCGGGGCATTGGGGCCAATCTCTCTAGTAACTGCAGTAAATGACGCATTTTGATAGGAATATTAAATCATCAAGGTCTTTTAGGATTCTGTTTGGATCATTTACTAATTGATCACTTAGTGTCCTGAGGAGGTAGGAGTTTTCCACAAGCCAAGCTATTTCTGCCTTCCTGGATGATGGGATTTGGCTCATTATCTCATTTAAGGTCGATATCCCTAGGCTGAGTTCAGTTCTCCTATGGAAGAATCGTGGATAGGGCCTTACTGCTCAAAGTGTGGCCTCTGGACCAGCTGCGGGATCAGCTGAGAGCTTGCTCAAAATGCAGAATCTCAGGCCCCAGCCCAGACTTCCTGAGTCGGAGTCTGCGTTCCGATGGGATCCCAGTGATCGTGTGTATGGTACAGTTTGAGAAGCTCTGTACCAGGACATTATAAATCCAGGTAGGGAAGCCCTCCTTTAGATTTGCCGAGGAGGAATAGAGCTCAGCAACTTACTTCCATAAAACCGGCTGGTGATGAGGTCTCCTTTCTTTCTGACTTCAGAGGGATCCTTGCTGGGAGACACGAAAACCAGTTTGAAGCGAGTTTGCCAAGAGTTAGGAACCAAATGTGTGTCTTGGGCCCCTGGGACTAAGTTTCCTAGCAGCAGCTTCTTCTTATTCTCAGGGAAATGTTTTGGTGTTTAAAGACCACCTACAAAAAATAGTGTCCTCTAGGGCCACCTTGGATGATACCCTCTAGGCTGGGGAGCATTTAGTGAAGATTTTTTGTCTTGACCCATGCCTTAAATTACGACTGCTTGCCTTTGGTTAATTTGAAACTTTAAAGCTTGGATTTATGGAATGGTATTTCTTTTCTAAATATATAATTTTATATTTGCTAAATGAACATTTGCTACTTCTTTAATCAAAAGAAAACTTTTAAAATAACTCTTAATATACAACTAATTTGCCGAAAGTAGACAAACTTTAAAAAGATGGATCATCAAAAAGAAGCACACTAAAATCATCTATAATCTCACCATTTAGGGACTGTATGTTTTTTTAAGCTATTAAGGCACATTTAGAGATTTTCTTTACAAAAAAAAAAAATCACAATCTTTCATACTACTTTATAACTTGCTTTTCATTTGATATATTATAAATATCTTTCCAAGTTAATATAGTTCTTCTCCACATTTGTTTTCAATGCCTTACAAGATATTTCATTATATGCGGTGTTCTGTATAACAGGTCGATATAATTCATCACCTATTGCCCTGCATTTTGGTTTACATTTTTTTCTGTTATATCATCACTGCCGTAAATTTTGGCTGTAGCAAAATATTTGCACATGGTCTAAATGATTAATTTAGGATAACTTTTTGAATGCATATATAAAAGTGTTCCATGTAGATTAGAAAAAAAACAGTTTCAAGAACTAGAAGATTGACGGCTGTGAGATTTGAATCTACCCTATCTATTAATAGCAACGTCAGATGAATAAGCTATCAATATGTTGGAATTAGGTGGTGTCGCTTTACTGTGGGAAATGTCTCTTAGGGATCATTTGCGTTTTCTGAAGAAAACAGATTACTTGGTTCTGGAGCTTGGTGGCCTGCCTGCCTAGCAAGCAGTCACAGAAGGCTGTGCTAGAATTCAAAAGCATGGTTGGCAAAGCACCGGTGATAGTTACAGGATTGTCTCCACAGAAGGGCTCAGGGGAGGTACAGAAGCTCTCGTAAGCTAGACACTGTGTGTGCATATTGGAGCCACACCGAGGGACATGGTAGGAGCCAGAACAGATTCAGGGCTTGGGTGTGGGCAGCTGTTCTTAAAGGGGAACTCGAGGTGGTTTCAAGCCTGTGCAGAGTTGCATGCCAGGATCCAAGAATGGAGTGGCCTCAACACTAAGGGGCAGATGTGGATTTGAGAGCCAACTGGGTGGAACCAGGATCAACTGAGTGAGAGAGTCTCGGAGAACTCTTTTCTTGCTCGGTATACACCAAAGGGCTGCCTGAGCCTGCGAGGGGCGCACACTCCTGGTCTGGAAAGGACTCTGCTGGGTGTCGTGTTGTTGCTGCAACTCTAGTTTGGGATGGAGGTTCTCATTCCTGGAGTGCCTAAACTAAGCAGCTCCTCACAGTGTGCTACAGGCTTCCCCATGTAAGGCACCTACGGCTACTTTAAACGCTTTCTTCTCTGGGCTTGAAACCTCTCTGGTTTGCTTTATCTGTGTCACAGCTAGGGCACTTCCCATTTCCTTCATTGTACTATAGTCAGTTATATGCATGTCTTAGAAAAAGCAGTATGGTGTAGGGAGAGCACCCAGCGATTATGAGTTCACCAGCTCTTAGCCTTCTGCCTCCTCCAATTACTGGGTCACCCTTGGGTAAGTTACTTAACTTCTCTGAGCCTGAGTGCCTTCATTTATAAAACATGGTGATTGTAAGGATTAGAAATAATGATATAAAGTACCCCGCTTAGTACCAGGCTGGATAGTAGGTACTTAAATAGTCCATTATTCTTTAGGGCTTACTGTTGTCTCATCTGTAAGGGTTGACGGATCATTGTCTGTAGGCAGATCCCACTAGACATGCCTGTTAGGTTAGTAATAGGGGCCCTGAGGTCCAAAGGCTTAGGATAGCTATCCTGACACGGAACAAGACAGAAGGAGCCCAGAACAGCTGTTGGAGTTTGGAAGGTGCTGGATAACTGCAGCTTCTGAGAAGGGCTTTCTAAACAGGCACAGAGAGGATCATGTGATGCTCTGCTCTCCAACCTGTATGTTAGAACCAGGCTGGCCCAGAGGCCAGCAGCAGAGCTGTGGCCCAAGAACTTGGCCTGGCCTCACTGTCTTAGCTTTAGACTCACCCCTCTCTTTCTTTTGCAGTGCTGTGTAGTATAATGGTCAAACCTGCACTCGTTAGGGTTCCATCCCAGCTCCATCCTTCCTGCTTATATGACCTTAGATGAGTCCTTAACCAGTTTGTCACTCAATGTTGTTATCTGTACAATAAGCATAATAGAACCTACTGCATAGGGTCCTCTTGAGGACCAAATGAGTTTCTTTATGAAAAGCATTTTAAATAGCAACTGGATACAGAGGGCATTTTCTTTGTGTTTGCTAGTACCTTCTGGGGTTCAGACCTCTGTGGCTCACGCCTTTCATCTGGACATCTTATTTCTTTTTGAGAGCACATGCAAAGCACATGGTGGTAGTGAGCATTCAGGAAATATAGTGGTGCTGATGAGTGAAATAGTGCCTCGGTAATACTCATTCTAGCACATTAAGTAGATGGCTTGTGGATTTGTTCAGGTTTCATTTTGAAGTAAGAGGATGATTTCTGGTTTCTGTTTCATCTTCCCCAGTGACTGTCAGATACTAGGAAGAAAGCAGGACACTTGTGCACACATGCGTCCTTTCCCACGTCCTGCAGCCATACTCGTAGAGCTGCATTTCTGTATGTACTTTTCACAAGCCATTAGAACAACCCGGAAGTTACTCATGGTCTGTGGAGGCCACTGCACATCCATAGTGACTGTTTGTGGCATAGACTGACTGAGAGAAAATCTCCTAAGTTTTTCCAAGTTGGCACTGAGTCTCCTACTTGGAAATGCCAGCATGCAGCTTTGTGTGCACCGTGATTTAGTGCTCACGAAGGCGCCTGTGAAATGTCCTCTCCCACCAGGGTATTGGACATTTCGGAGACCTGGCAGGCAGTAAGCTGTGCTACCGACAAGCTCAGATGCTACGATCCTGTGAGAAGTCATAGAGAGGACATGATTCTGTCCATTGTGTGCCCACGGGGGCTGAGGACACTGAACCATTCCCTTAGTGCATCAAAATGGAAACAAGCACATTGGACAGCCTTAGTCTCTCTCAGTTGGGGTGATGATTATTAAGTAGAGGACATAAGTATAAACCAATCCCTAAAGTGATTCTCGGAAAACTGGTCATGTACCACAGGAAAATGTACCACAGGAAAAGATCCATAGCCAAATATGTTGGAAAAATGCATCACACTGTCTTTCTTGGCGTTTCATAGTACACATTTGCATATTCAAAGCTCTGAGAAGTCCTGCAGTAAAGAAACAAACTTAACATTGTTAAACCCAGTAGTGCCCAAATCAGTCACCACACTTTTTTTTTTTCATATAACATCCATTAGCATCCCTAGGAGCTAGGTAACAACACTGAAGAAATTCTGGGCTATCTAATTATCCTCAAAAAGTTTATATAATAAGTGATAAAGGAATATTAAGAAAGGAGAATCTGTTATTTTTAATAAGAAAATAGTGGAATTAAAAATATTTTACAAAAAACTTTGGTAATTTTTTAGTAGCCACTCTTAGATTTGATCATAAAATATCTAATGTCTCACCAACTCACTGTCCTCTTGAGATACCGGAGTCATGACATGCTAGAAGATGCCTCCATGTTGTAAAAGACTGGAACTTGAGTAATAAAGGTAAATTCTGAGATTTCAGAGATGCTCTTAACGAGACCCTGAATTAACTACGGTTGTGTATTCAAGTAGTTTCATTTGAGCCTTGAAACACACATTCTGAGCCAAGTGAACATCTCCGGCCCCTCACCCAGCTGTTACAGCCCTCAGACTAAAGTTTGAAGCGCTATGAAAGATCCAGGATGATAAATTTATCCTGAAAAATATTTTTCATGTATTTTGTGTCTTTGGGGATGGCCATCACTCACAAAACTGCCTTGCAGTGGAATTGCTTTGATAAGAATCATTTGAGAATATGAGGGTCTTCATAAGCCTGTACTGTGGAAGTCAGGGTGTGAATTACCAGATCCCCATAAGCCTCAACTGTTCACTTTCTCAGACTGTTCTGGAACAGGGTAGAAGCGTAAATCTGCAGGTCAGCATTATCCTGGATCTGAGAGTTCATTAGGTCACTTCTGAAACCTCTGTGTCAACTAAACAAGAAACAGTGGATCCACGGCAGGCTCTTGTTTATTATTGCAGTCCTCCAGTTGTACATCCTTCTCACCCCTTCACTCCTGCGGCTAATCAAGCTAATTTGATTTGACATCCTGGCATTTGAGATTTGTCAAGTATTGTAACTGTAAGCGGTCCTAATATTGAAAACCATACTTGAAATTTTATGTAATCCAGATGTGCGTGCCAATAAAGCAGAGATGAAATGACAAGGTTCGGGTGGGGGAGGGGGCCTGGAGTGGGCAGGGGAGTGTGTGTGTGGAAGAATCTTGTTGCCCTATATTTTTTCCACATGGTCTATATAGCCAAAAAGGATTTTATGTATTTATATTTTCCCTTAAGAATAGTAACTGGATTATAAAGTATAGCTTTAAGTAAGTACCAGCATTGGTTTTATTTGCAGCCAAGAATAACTGATTAAGTTTTGGGGAGCAGGAAGGCAGTCTATTTTAAATACTTTTTAAAACTTTTCAATTGGTCAGGACCCTTCAACAGTGTAGTCTTGGGAATTATTAGTCAGACTGAGTCAGGATTTTTGACATGAATCTCTTTAATGTCAAGGTTTTTTTTAGTTGAACATAATTTGAGGGCCTTTGGTGTCTATCATTCAGAAGCTCCCCCCACCCCGCCCCCCGCCAAAGAAACAAAGGCTTTGACTCCAGAGTTGTCAATTCAGAACCCTCCCTGTTGGTAATACCCAAATGCCATTTCTATTTTCTGGAACCTCAATGAGTAGCTGAATTAAATGCGAAAAGGCTGAATTAAATGAGTAGCTGAATTAAATGCTCTTTAAGGGTTGAGTGTCCCCCTCCCCCACCACTCAGGAGTGGCCCCCTGTGTCACCTCCAGCAGGACAGCCAGACACCTTTTCTGGCCATGGCCTTGCCTACCTATGAAGAAGACCACAGGGCTTTGTCCAGGTGACCCAACAGGGATAGTTCATGTAGCTGACCCAACAGGGAGTTCTGAGTTGAAAGTTTTGGTGTTCTTGACGTGAAACTGTGGCAGAATGTATTATTATTCCTTAGCATGCTATGCCTAATTAACAACTATTCTTAACTAGACCCAGTAGCCCAGGGAAAACTGGTCATACCAGTTAGTAAGAGCAGACAAAAAATGAGACAGAAAGGGAAACACAGAGTTGGGATCCACTTAAGCGGAGATGACTTCCGGTAGGCAGGGCTACCGGATAGAAACCATGACTGCCATTGGTTCCAGTGTCATCCGTGACTACTGCTAGGCAGGAAATCAAACATCAGATTGCTATTTTAGCCCCTCTTAGGGCAGAATAAAAGGAAAACGATGCCCACTACTCAGGGGAAGCTTATGGCATGCCATTGCCCCCACAATTTCCCCTTCACTAAACGGTTCTAGAGAAAGTCTAGAGTGTGTAGTTTCCAAAGCAGGGATGGAGTGCTTTTCACTGGGGTGAAGGGGTGTTTACCAGCTTTCCTTTTGTCATAATTTATAGCCATAATTCCAAGAGGGTAAGAAGCATGATGCCCGTAAGTCAGACTCTCTGCAGAGCCTCAGCCTGTGGGCTACAGCCATGTGCCAGCTCAGGTCTCGAATAAGAAATGCTGTCGTGGATCCAAGCCAAATAGATTCCAAATGATGAAACCTGATTTTTCCTTTTGGGTTTTGAGGTGAGGGAGTCAGGGTGGGGTGCGATTAGGCCCTCATGGTTTGTTTACGTCGTGGACACTTAAGGCACAGGGAGTAGAATGAAGGATCTCAAGTAGGCTTGGCCAGTGTAAGAGTGCAGGTGAGTCATCACCAGCTGGAAATGACCGTCCCCTCTGCTGCATCTCCTGCTTGAGGCTCAGCAGTGCTGGGACTGGGGCCCCAGGCAGGAGTCAGACAGTCAAGGCTGCTAGTCTAGTTCTCTTCGGTGACATCATCGCCCCACTCGTCTGGAATGACAGACAGCCTCTGCCTGAGGATGAGAGCAGCCTGGAAGTGGAGAAGCAGGAAACGTTTCCAGGGCAGGAACGCGCCATGGATTTTCAAGGCACGTTTGTACAGTACCATGCCAAGCGCTGGCCCACCTATCTAACAGGATCCCAGGACTGTAGTGGGCTTCTGCAAGTCTGCTGGTCTGACCCTGGACCTCCCAACTAGAACACGATGAGACCTATTTGACAAAAGAAGAAAAGATCTATCTTTTTATATTTTTTTTCTAATGTTATCTAGCTGAGCTGTGCTGTTTTTTGTTTGTGTAATGTCTAGAACCCATTCCAGTCCACTATCTGATGGAGGCTTGCATAAAATCACACCAGAAGGGTTGTGACAAGAACTGAACCAACCACATAGGTCATAGCATTAATGGAGGGCAAAAACAAGAGCCAGGGTAAGAGTAATAGTGTTAGTGGGGTAGGTGGCCAAGAGCACCGATGTGGGAGTCCATGAGCCTGGTTTGCATCCTCATTCTGTGGCTTATTACCTGTGACCTTGGTCTCACCAATCTTCTGTCCTTTTACTTTAAGATGGGGTGATGGTACCATATTGTAAGCTGGTCTGAGCATTGAGTACTCCCCGTACAAAGTAAGTACTTAATAAATTGGTAGCTGTGAGCATGAGTGTCATCCTTTCTCCCGTAGCAACAGCCTGTTTGGGGGTGATGCCCTCCACGCAGCTGAATGTGTCTAATTTCCTTCTTCTTTTCCACATTGTTGTTCCAGCACTAGTGTATAAAGAGATATAAGTTCATAAGAACTTTGACCTTGAAGCCAGACTGTGCAGCCACCATCTGTTCTCTTCCCAAGGGCTCACTGTCAGGATTGGGTCCTGTTTCGTCCATCTCTTCTGAGGTCTGCTAGTATCACTGAGCCCTGAGGCCCATCTAGGAGGCCATCATTAAGATGGGCGGAGTCTTTCAGAGAAAGCACGAGCACTCTGGGATACTGTTATCTGGGGCCACATGCTGGCCTTCGTAGGGTAGAGAGGACAGTAGAGCTGGCAAGTTCTGTCTCTCTCATGTCCCTTGCCAGAGCAGTGAAGCTGGAGTCAGCTGAGTTTCCCCAACAGAGACCGCAGGCCGAAAGCAGGCCCAGGCTTAGATTGCCTGAGTTTTCTCTCCAAATTGCTTCATGGCTTATTCCAAAGCAAAATAAGAAAAAAAGACCCCTGTTGTGTCCTTGGCTCACTTCTGTAAAACATCATGACCATTAACCAAAGGAAAAGAAAGGTCTGAGCCCTGTGACAGACAGACATCAGGCCAAGATTATTCCTCCCCCTCCTTTCCTGGTTCCAGGAATAGTAAAAATAGTGGACATAATAATCGCTAAAAATCATGGAGTGTTTATTTAAGTGCCTGCCTGGTCCTGTTTAAGCACTTCACATATGTTAAGTTATTTAATCCTAACAACCTAGTCAAGAAGTATTATTATTGTTGCTCCAGTTTTACAGATAAGAGGACTCGGGCACAGAGCAGTTAAGCGACTTGCTAAAGGTCACACAGCTAGTAATATCTAAACCAGTTTTAGAACCCAAACAGTCTGCAATTGGAAGCTATACTCTTAACCACAGGCTGTGCTGCCTCTCATGGTCATTATAAGTTATTAAAAAGTTATACTTATGAAAATATATCATATACACTTGTGATAAAATGACATAGAGCTATACATACACGTTATTCCAATGTCGATTTCCTACTTTTGCTATTGTACTATAATTACGTAGGGTGTAACCATCTAGCGAAATTGGGTGAAAGGTACACAGGAGCTTTTCTGAATGATTTTTGCACCTTCCTGTGAATATAATTATTTCAAAATAAAAGGTTCCAACAAACGAACCACCACCAACATCATATTGAATTCTGATTATATGCCAAGCAGTGTGCTAAGCACTTTACATTCATTATTTTATTTAATCCTCCCAGCAACCCAATGTTATAGACAGAATGAGGTGTGGGTGCTTTATTATCTTCAGTTACAGATGAGGAAACTGAGGCTTGGCAAGGTTAAGTAAGTTGTATAAAGTCACCAGGAAGTGGCGAGGCCACTGGGTCTTTCTGGCTCCAGAGCATGAACTCATAATGCTTCTTTGGAAGTAATACTTAGAAGTGTGGCGTGGGGGCCTAACTGCATGTCAGGCTTAGCCGTAGAGCGGCTCAAGCTCCCTAGGTGACAGGAAGCTCCTTGAGGCAGCCCTGGAAACTTGTCTGGTCTGTGACAGACCTGAGAAGAAATCGAATCAGTCAATTGCCATCATCTTTTCTCTTTCCCCACTGTTTCTCCTAGTAGTCCCCTTCCTTTCCATGAAGGATGCACTTGCCATACAAAATCAATGACCTTGGAGGCAGGTCTTTGGGGGCTGAATCGCAAGTGTTTCTCACATCTCAGTGAAAAAGCAGATTTTACAGTCAGACCTGGATTCAAATGCTAGCTTGACTTCTCATTAGCTTTTTTAACTTGAGAAAGTTACTTAAACTCCTAGAGCTGTTGTTTTTGTTTTTGTTTTTTTAAATCTATACAACAAGAATAATCACAATACCTACCTCTTTGTTTTATTATACACGTCAAATGAGATGCAGAACCTGGTGCACGGATGCTCCATCAGTTTTGGTTTCCATGTGTTTGCTCAGCAAACGTTTAGCCCTGCTGGGTGCTACACACAGTACTGCATTAACCAGTCGAGGCCTCTGTTGAGGTTTGGCACATAGGATGCTGGGGATACAAGGATAATGACAACAACATGGTTCTACCATCAAAGGAGCAAGTATTGAGTCCTAGTGCAAAAGGCAAGTTACAAGTATTGACAGGCTGTGAACTGGGAGGAGGGTACTCACCAAACCTGGAGCTCCTTTGCTGGATCCAGAGTCTGGAGGTTGGGCCTAAGCTAGGTACCTTCCTGGGAGTCAAGGGCACCATTGCGTTTTGGAAGAGGGAGCATTATCAATCACTATGTTGGGTGGCATCAGTGATTATCATCTTCATTTCCATCAAAGGTATCTTGTGACAGGGTATCGTCAAGTTCAATTTAGTCTGAATCAGGACACGGCAAGGACTTATTTTTTATTTCTGCCCTGGGCTGAACCTGTCTTGAATAATTCAGTGTTCATCTAATTCCAAATACCGAGCTTTTTTTCCCTCCGTACTGCTTTATTCAGGATCAAGTGGTTGCTTGTTTCTCCCTGTCTCTTATCCAAAAACCCACCCACCCACCCCTACCTCTGGTTCCAGTAATGAGCGTTTTTAGGAAAGAGAATCAACCTTGTGTGTACTACAATGTGGTATCAGCTGCCTAAAGTCTAGGGACACTCCTCAGGGCAGAGGCTGCACATGGTGGCATGTGGATATCTTTTGACCCAACGCTCTGAAAAAAAAAAAAAATCTTTTGCTGACATTCAAAAATCAGGAAGTTTCCAGATCTGGCAACAGTGGACTAAAGCTGAGTAGCATCTGCCCCTTTAGATGAAGCACATGTTCTCCAATTTGCTGTAGACATCATCCCCCAACTTCACTCATTTACTTGCATGCCTGGCCCCCACAAGCATCTAGTTGTCAACTCCCAACATAGATAAACAAGGAAAACTGTCTCCAGAGGTGCAGTGGGTTAGAGACTTCAGTAGCTAATTGGGCCACCATGGATCCTGAGACCGCTCCTCACTGTGTGCGGACACAGCAGAAGCAGCGGGAAGCTGCTCGTTGTCCATCCTTCTCTCAGCTCTGTGTTATCCTAATCTTCTTAGTTAGGAAGCTGGGATTCTAGAGAATTCTCAGGTCTACACCAACACCCCAGTTGTGGCAGAATTCCTGGAAAAAGTGATCTGGAGGATGACATACGCCGACTCAGAGTTGTGGGTACACACGTCCCTTCGTGGGAACGTAGCTTGGAGTACACTTGGGTGATGTGGACTATTAGCTGGGGTACCGCACAAGGAGTCAGAAGGTATAAGTTTCAGTCTGGCTTTGTACCACTTGCAAACTGGCCACTTGACTTTCTGGACTCTTGGTTTTCTCATCTGTAAAATGGGGATAATGTCAAATGTGCCTGCTAACGGGGTGGATGAGAGGATCAGGTTACACAATCCTATGAAAATATGAGGTGAAAAGTTTTACTGAAAAATTAGACAATGTGATAGCAGTAGCTGTGGAAGAGCACATGACCTCCGTGATGTTTAGTAGTGTGTAGATCAGGGGTCAGCAAGCTGGGGACCACGGAACAAACCCGGCCTTCTAAGAACGGTTTTTACACTGTGAAATGGTTGAAAAACAATCAACAGACAGATAATGTTTCATGGTGCATAGAATATCTACGAAGTTCAAATTTCAGTGTCCATAAATGAAGTTTCACTGGAACACAGCCATGCCCATTTGTTTACATACTATCTATAGCTGCTTTCCCAATGCAGTGGCAGCGTTAGGTAGTTGTGACAGAGACCAGATGGCCTCAAAAACATAAAGCATTTACCATCTGACCCTTTGCAGAAAAAGTTTGCCAACCTCTAGGGTAGATCATAGAAGGACAGTGACTCAATTCTCTTACTTTCTTTCCTCATTTTTTCTACCACCCAGTCTCAGGTGATGTTGCAAAAAAGGAATATTTACAGCTAGAAAACCATGGAGGCAAATCTTCTATGGGCCACACTGAATCTGCCCTTCGTGGCAAAGCCAAGAATTTGTCTCCATTTAACTCCCATGGAGCAACCCTCCTCTCCTTTGGGCTCCAGCTAGGGGCACTTCCTGATGAAAACCACAGCATTTTTTGTAAAACCAAGGCTCCTTTTAGCAACAACCGCAAAAAGAGAAGAGGCTCTTCCTGTCACAATGGGCCTTTCTCCAGCATATTAGCCATAGAACGTGCCTAGTTGCAGAGCTTCTTCCCCTCAGCCGCAGTCTGACAGGAGACGCAGGAGACAGCTAGGGCAGCAAAAGCCTGCTTTGCTGCTCCAAAAGCCTGCAGGGGCAGCATTAGAGCTGAATTGTATCCCCAAAAAGGTATGTTGAAATCCTAACCCCCAAATGTGGCCTTATGTAGAAATAGAGTCATTGCAGATGTCATTAGTTAAGTAAGGTGAGGTCCTACTAGAGTAGGGTGGGCCCCTAATTCAATGTGGTGTCCTCACAATAAGAGGCAAATTTGAACACAGCCTCTCATACAGGGAGAACACTGTCTGGTAGTAGAGGCAGAGATTGGAGTGATGCATCTATAAGCCAAGGAATGCCCAGGATTGGCGGCCATTACAAGAGGCTAGGAAGAAGCAAGAAAGGATTCTACCCAGCATCTCAGAAGAAGCCTGGCCCTGCTAACACCTTGATCTTAGACTTCTCGTCTCCAAAGTATAAGATGATAAATTTCTTAAAGCCACCCGGTTTGGTATTTTGTTACAGCAGCTCTAGGAAACTCATACAGGCTGCTCACCCACCCTTGGTGCAACTTTCTAATGCCTTTCAAAGCACTTGGCATTATCCCTATTCTACAAGTGAGGTAGTAGAGGTGTGGCAATTTTCGGTGACCTACCTGTGGTTTTGGCTCATGGAAGAGCAGGATTCAAACCCAGACCTTCTGATTCCAAGCCTCTACAATAGATTGTCCAGGGAATAGCATTCCTCTGGCTGGTCCATAGCATCTTCAAGGAGAGAAAGGTGGGCTCTCAAAATGATGGTGCCTCCTACCTTGCCTTTCTCATTCCAGCAGTCCATGGAAAATATTTCTTTGCTGTAGTCATCTGAAATTGTTTACTTGAGCTCTCAAATGAGTAAGAGGAAAAATCAGCCACAAACTAAAAAAAAAAGTTAAGGGGGGACTATGTTTTGCATGCACCTTTGTCTTATTCACAATTGTAAATTAGGAGAGGGGTGAACTATCACTTTCTTTGCCACTTTACAGTGTATCTGAAGAATGTGCCTAAGAGATCCTTGAGGAGATATCCCAAATAGAACCCCAACGTGGAAGGCGATTTAATAAGGGATGTCTCCAGTGGCCTCCTGGAAAGCATAAGAACTCTGATACTTCCTTGTTTGGTAGCAGCTGGTTGGCCAAGCTCTTGTGTAACACACACATGAAATCATCCCCTGTGCTCCTGAGATGCTGTACTTTTTTCCACTAGGGCTTCCTTTAAAACTCACAGTTCACACACTGGGGAAGAAACTCAGGTTGCAAGGGAAAACCTTATCATTGAAACTCTGGGACTTTGTTTAAGACTTTTTTCTTTATTATGAATATTTTCAAACATACAAGTGTAAAGTGTTGTATGAAGGACTCCAACGTACCCACCGCCCAGGATCAACAGCGCGATTTTACCCCACTTCACCTATCGCTTTGTCCTTGTTGTTGCTGAAAGCATATCCCATATCTCATGTCATTTTGCGGTAGTGCTTTTTATAACTACAATATCATTGTCATGCCCAAGTACATTAACAGTGATTCTGCGGTGTCAGTGCTACCCAGGTCATGTTTAAAGTTCGGGTCTAGGGTTTTTAAGCTACATGGTTGGAAATGCGGCCTGGGTGGGCAGGGTAGGGAGTAATGCCATTAGAGTGGGCAAGAGACCGAGGCTGGGTCCAGGAAAGAGAATTTGAGAGGAAGTCCTCTCAGACTGTGAGAGGCTTTCAGAAAGTCAGCAAGACTGAGCCCAAACAGGGTGTTGCTGGCCAGTTGAGTCTTTCCCCCTGTGCCACAGTGACCCAGGTTTCTCCAGGGAATTCTGCCAGCATTGGTGACTCTTACGAGCGCTGCCGCCTCTTGGACACCCGAGAGTCGGATGCCCAGCCTCAGCTTTGGGGGACTCAGCGTTCACAACATATGGCTGGCAGTGCCCGTTGTGTGCCTCTGGTTGCTGCCAGTAAAGAGAATTGTTTCTCTCTCTGAACAGTGTTCATTTACATCAAGAGAACTTCCCTTTCCTACCTCTACCACCCCTCTCATAAAAAGGGTGGGGAATGCTTTTTGGAATTTGTTTTTAGTGGGCTCACTCAAAAGGAGCTTTATGTTTATTTTCTGAGTGGCTTTCTGCACTGTTGTGTCCATTTATCATGCCTCGCTTCCAGCCCTCTCCGTCTCTCCTTTACTCTGCAAACTTAAACTTCATCAAACTGTTCCTAACGACTACCACATGTCCACAGAGGACACAGGGGGCAGGGGAGGTGGGGGCTGGGAAATGAAGAAATCCTCCAAGGAGCACAGTAGCATATTAAAATTCAATGGCTTAGTCATCAGAGTTTTCAGCCCAAGCACGGAAGAAAAATAAATGAATGTTCTGTAACAGTCTTGTGGATCTCAGAGGAAGGGGGTGGCAGGGAGAAAGAGGGAGGGGAGAGGTGGTGGTTTTTAGAGAGAGGAGTTCATGCCGTAGAGAACAATTGGGGCTTTTGCTCAGAAATAACAAGACACTCTACTGTTTTCCTGCTCGATAGAGACGCACACAGTCAACGAGAAGGGATCGTTCTGATCAGCTAGCTCAGCTCACAGATGAGGAAACTGAGGCCCAGGCAGGGGCCGTGACTTTGGAATTGTGGTAGCTGGGGGACTAGTCCCAGCCCTCGGCACCTCTCCATCAGTGTTTTCACCTCCTTGTTCAAAGGGGGCATTTTCCTTTTGCTGATAGGTCTTCTTGGAGTTCCCGGCAGAATGGACCCCTCTGGGCTACGTCTGTGGCTTAAGAGTATCATCGCTTTGACTGGGAACTGCCGTGTGTTTCTGAGATATCTGAGGGCTTACCAGTGACTTTGCAAACTGTAGAAATGCTGGCACAGCCTTTCCCCATCCCTCTTCTCTCTCGGCTAGAGTGGAGAATGGAGGGTGGACGTGTGCGCCGTTTTACGCTGCTCAGGTTGTAAGACTGTGAAAGGCCTGTCTCTGAAACTTGTTGCCTTTGCTTCTGTTCTTTCTTTTATCCCTGTGTCTCCCTGAGGAAGAATAGGCCAGATTGCCATCTCCTTTGTTCTTAGGTGAAGCAGCTGAGTCCAAGGACAAAAGATGACTTGGTGAGATCTGAGTTGATCAGTGGAAGAACTGGCTCTGCCATGCACACATTCCTCATTCCCAGCCCTTCGAGCTAGATAAAATCCCCCCGTTTTAGTGACCACGGACAGTGAAGAGGAGAGGGATTGTGAAATCTTTAGAAGAGGATTTAGAAGTGGACAAAGCCAAGCCCTTTATTCTGAGGATGAGGGAACAGAACCGGGGGGAAGGGAGAGGGGGGTCTAGTCTGAGGCCTTCAGGTGGGTGCCCTGCAGTGCCAGTCCAGTAGAGGTGTCACATCCTCCCAGTTTAGTGTCCCAGGCAAGACTGAAGAGTGGTGATACCCACCACTGGCTGTATTCAAGGAGAGCATTATAGCTGACTTTTGACTTTGATTCTTTATTTGCTATTTTTTTGATCAGCTTCGGGCGCCAAACCTGAAAGCAAGAGGTAGAGAAAGTAACTAACTAGTTCAGCTAAATGTTGGCAGCAAAAAGTCAAACAAAATTAGATTTTCTGAGCAAGTTTGAAAGATCTCAAGTAGCCAGGCAAAGTCCCATGGATTCGGGCCATTGAGCATCATTTCCAAGGGCATTCATCCATGCTTGCTTCCCCACATGTTGTAGAAATGCCAGCTGTGTCCAGACCTCTGATCATCCCTCTTCCTTTCCACAGTCCCGGAGAAGGAGCCATGGGCCACGCATCACCATGTGCACTTGATGTGTTGCCATATTATCGCAGAGGTAGCA
Organism: Pteropus alecto; assembly: GCF_000325575.1. NCBI lineage: Eukaryota > Metazoa > Chordata > Mammalia > Chiroptera > Pteropodidae > Pteropus > Pteropus alecto. Next base: position 10,905,142 of record NW_006433024.1, on the reverse strand, counting down.
TAAATCGACACCTTCATTTCACAGCGGAAGAAAACTGCACTGAGAGAGCTAAAGAGAGAGTCCAGATTAAAATCCCAGCCCCTGGCTCCCCGCCTCTGGCCCTGCTCCCCACGCTCCCCATGTAGTGCTCCCCTTCAAGCTGCTGCTAAAAGATTTGCTAGGCTTGGAGACCCTTCTGCTGGAACTTGGACTCATTTTCTTTTTGTCCTGCTAGAGAAGCCTGGTAAGGCCGGGGTTACATGCCTCAGAGAAGACGCTGGGAAACTTTCTCTGGCAGACTATTGATCTTACGGAGCAAAGTCAATCAAACATCAGATTCCATGAAGATGTCAGCATGGAAAGGAGAGCTGCTTGGGTCCACAGCACCCCCGACGCACACGCTCGTGGGTGTGCACGCGCGCACACACACACACACACACACACAGAGTCTTGTTAGCAGGCAATTTCATGTTCTCCCTCCCAGGCCCCCAGATCACAGCCAGGGAGGCAG
>NW_006433024.1:10880874-10904581 GCF_000325575.1 Pteropus alecto | reverse complement strand
CAGAGTGGCAGTGTTGTACATGCGAGCTGCGTCTCTAATTTCTGAGTGTGATCTTGCTCTTTCGCCAGGGAATGGGGGGCTCCTAGGGGCAGGTTCATGCATCTTTGTTCCCTCACTGGGCCTAGAGTTGAGCCCTGTCTACAGACATGCTCACGACCTACTGGAGAATGAGTGGGAGCATGTTCGTCCTGTGCAGGCGCACGCCTCGCCTGCCTGCTTTTCCTGCCTCTCCAAGAACAGGTCAATCAATGGAGGAGAGCCTCAGGGAAGAGCCCGGATCTTCCGACCCAAAGAAGCTTTGGTCACCTGGGCCTGTCACAGGTGACAGTAAAAGTAAAATGTGAGCAGACCTGCCATTTATAAGCGTGGGGGTAGAGGTGAGTGCTCTGTCCCCAGAGGTGTACTAATTAAAAGCTGGCAACTTGCAAAAGAACTTATGTTTAAACCCCGCCCCCTCTCCACATCCACTCTGCCTCATCCTGCTGATCGCTTTTGTTGCAATAAAAGCCTCTCCCCCTACACACACTGGGGCCGAGGCTTTGTTAATGAATTTCTAGCCAGAGCCCCAAGCTCAGGGATGTGAAGGGTGAGCCTGGCTCTCAGGCAAACACATGCACACACAGACCCCCACGCATGAGCCCGAACACACAGTGGCTCTGCTGTGTCCCCTCCATCATCACAGGCAGCGTTTCTCAAGAGATGAACCCTTAACCTGTCAGAGCTTCCACAGGCCCAAAGTACCTAATGAAAACCAGAGCTACCCCTAAGCATGCCTGATGCTAAACCAGTCCCCAGGGTCATTTAGCTCTAGGCCCTGGGCTGCGAGTGAGCTCAGTTCAAAACAAACCTGGGGCCCATTATCTCCTTGGCCTGGTTTCGTCTCCTGTGGCTGCCTTATTAGTTCTCTGCTGACATTCTAATGTGCTGCAATGGACCCTTTTCCTCTGTCCAATTTTCAGGGCCCTTAGAAACCCAGTGAGTGAGATGGAGTTTGGGCAACACTGAGGTGTGGAGGGCAGTGCTGGGTACCAGCGCCCCGGGCAGCTGAGGGTTCACAGGTGAAAAGCTCCGGCGAGCGGCGGCAGGAAGTAACGCGGCACTGGTCTGGCAAGCCCTGGTGGAGGCCCTTGAGAAAACAATATTGCATTATTATCGCCATTAATAATAGCCCTTTATTTGAGCCTTGCTAGGACAATGCTCCAAACAAAGCTGAGAGGAAGAAACAGTCCCTGCCGTGGGGCCTTATAATTTATCAAGGCTAATGGAGGAAGAAAAATCCACGGGGGAGAGGTTGTGGGGGTGGGCCAGGCTGGATTTTATAGTCGCTGGAGGTATAATTGAAAGATGCCCGTGGCCTCACTAGGCATGCCTGTTTGCTTTGTTGCAAGAGCATCATGTCTCCAGACCCTCCTTTGTCTTTCCTATTTCACCTAGAAGCCCTGGAAGGCTCTGAAAAGAGAGAATCTAGTTAGGCCAACCGAGGTCTAAATCTTGCCTCTGACACAGCAGAGTGACCTTGGGCAGGTTCCCTTATTTCTGAGCCTCAGATTCCTTATCTACAGAGAAGCACCCAGATCAAAGATCCTGGGAGTACAAGTCTCTTGGATGGCTCAAGGAGTAATAGCTACCAAAACCAGGAGGCAAGAGTGTCGATGAAAGAGGACTTGCTAGAAGTGTCTTTGTAGCCCCGAGAGGGAGGGTCCAAATGCACTGCTTGGCCCTAAGTAACACCGCCATTTATTGAGAGCCTACTGTGTGCCAAGCGCCTAGCCTGTTGCATTTCTAGACCTCATTTACTTCTCGAAGTATGGTCACTAGGATGATTGCCGTTATTATACCTTTTCAGGTGAGGATGTGAGTCTGTGTTGTTTTCTTGTTGGGGGCTGGGCTCACCGTACCGGGGTGATGTGGTGGCATTTCGGGGCTGGAAGAGCTCTGTGAAGTCGGAAGTACTGCTCTCCTCCAGAAATGCTGGCAGCCAGTAGCTGCAGCTGTGTTGCAACAAGTCTGATTTAATTTGGGGGGTGGTACAGACAGCACTGTGTGGTATTTGTTAAAAACCAGAAGAATGCAGCTTATTCACCAATCAGTGAAAATGGCCATGCTTTGGGTGGGGGAAGCCAGAGGAGAATGTGTGAGAGCGTTTTAAAAGAGTGAACATGATGGTAATTATAAATTTATCATAATGCCCATTATGCATGAGGTCTAAGTGGATTAACTCATTACAGCTAAGTAGGCATCAGGTTTTCTTGAGGCCTCTTCTCTTCTGGGGCTCTATTGTGACCTCTCTATTAATCTGGTAAGATGGTAATCTAATCATCGTTTGTCGGTAATCATTATCCTCCCTCATAGTCCTCTTATCGTCACCCTGGTTTCTCAGAAGTAAAAATGAGGCAGAAAAAAAGTACATAGTTCATGTAATGCAACTGGTATAGACTCAAAAATGTTGAAGGAGGGAGGATTTTTGTAAGTTAAATCCTCTTTCAAACGCACAAGAAAAACAGACCACTTACTAGAATCCTATGGTAAATAGTTTCGTAAAGCAAAGTAACACGTGAACATTTATCTCTTAGGTAAACCTGGATTTTCAATATCCGCTGTTACTACACTGTGTACTTAAGCTGATATGTCGACCATTCTGGCAATATTTCTGTTTTCACGTTAACATATCTTTTCTCTAGAAAATCTTTCAGGTTATTAAGACTAGGTGAGAGTGATTGAGACAGAAGATGTGAGCATGCCTTATGAAGCATCATTTAAATGTAAGGATACTGTTACCCCAAACAGGACAGGAAAAGGCATTTGGAGGAAACCTGGAGCAGAAAGTGGGAGCCTCGTCCCCCATCAGCTCCTCACTCACCTTTCGTATGGCCTTGAGCAGGATGCTTGGTCTCTCTCCGTGGGCATCAGTTTTTAGATCTGTAAAATGAGGGATTAGAATGTTTAAGAAAATCCACGAAGTAAGTAACTATTATGGAATTCTTCCAAGGAGGCGATGCTGGACCAAATGTCCCTTTAGAAAAACTGTTACTCCCGTGTTAGCAGAACAGATTTATCCCTGGAAGCACGTAGGAGTATTCTGGACAGCGTTCAGGGGAGAAACCTGACCTGGGAATTCTGCTGCCTTCTCAAGGCCCCGGAACTGTGGTGTGTACTGCCGTGTCCTCTGCCGAGACCCCTCATTGAATTACACCATGATCAGCAGTGGGGACCTTGTGTATGTATTATTCAGTACTGCCCTCACCGCCCAGCAAGTTCAGGTACTACATCGCCTGGGATCAGATGGGTTATTGAATTCAGAAAATTCTCGTGTTATATTCAGCTTGCTTCTCCCTATTCCACTCGAACACAGTTCTCGTGGGCTCTCGGGGCCTGTGGGGATTTCATGGGGAAGCCTCAAGCCCTGGACGGTGGGTGTAATTCTGTCTGCTCAAGGGCACCAAGCAAAGCGATCGCTCTAAAGCCTTACATTTAGCAGGGATCTTTTCGTTTTTTAAGTTTGTTTGGGGGGAAGACCTCTGGGGATTCATTGACTAATACTAGTTCTCCAGGAGTGCTAAGCTTTAGAGGACAGCAATAAACATAACCCTGTGATGCAGCCAGTACTGAAAAGCCATCTATTAGTTATATTCCTGAATACTTGAGTGTCACCAATCACCATTTTGAAGGCTCCGTGCTAGATCCCACCTGCTGAAAGAGAGAGGAGGTGATGGACCGACAGAGATATCTAACAGATCACTGAATGTCAAAACAAAAGGCTGAATTTGTACGTGCCGCAGGAAAGAGGTTTGTTTGCTTATTTCTGAGAAGGAAGGGAACTGAGTGGGGATGGATGTCAACAATCATACATCCTGCCCTCCCTCCAAACAAATCTGTTCATCTTTTGGAAGTTTCCGTGGTGGTTCTCACCAGTCCCCAAACTACTTCTGCCTTTAGGGGTTGCAGGCCACATTTCCTCCCTCATCTCACCCTCCTCCTTTCTGCTGTTAAATCATCACATCTAATTTAAGCCACGGTTGTAGCATCTGATCCCCACATCCTCATTCAGGCTCAGAACTGATGCTAGACACATGTGACCTCACTACAGAGGACGAGTGGGAGAGCAGAGGTTAGGCTGGGATGGGGAGACCCATCAGGCTGTTAGACCACACTGCTAACAAACCTGACACAAATAACAGTAATGACAGCAATAATTCACAGTACCAGCAAACATATTAAACACTTGGATTTGGCTGAGCATGTTAAGCTCTTCGCACATAGGATAATGTGAGCAGAGCAATGATGTACATGTTCAAACAACCAGGTATATAAACATATAGTGACACCCTCTCCACACACGCACATAGTACAGCCTTTACAAGAAGAGCAGATACTTCTGTAGAGCCTTGTCTGTGCTGGGCATAGTTTTAAGCACTGTCCATACTCTAACTCACAACAACCCCAAGAGGCAGATATTGTTATTATTCCCACTTTACAGACGGCACTGAAGTGCAGAGAGGTTAAGTAATTTGCCCCAAACAACACAAGATTATCTTCAGTCTTCTTCTGGGTCATTAACTCCACTGCTCTAAATCTTAGACAAGTGCGTTTCTCATCTATAAAATGGGTGTGATAGTACCTTCCTCTGCCTCTCTCTCAAAGTGAGGATTAAATGGAAAACTCACAATAAAGTGGCACAGAAATTCATAAATTACTCCGTATTCAGTTGTGCTGTGGGGGAACAGGGGATACATACAATAATGGCCAGTAACTGCTGGAATGAGTGACATAAAGCTTACAGGACAGCATGACAATCGTCAAGTATACCATAGGACTCTATCTTTAACCTTGAGATTTTTATGGGACAAAGCGGTTTGGAGTTTTTGAGAGAAGCCCTGACAGCAGAGTTTCTGGGGTCATAAGAGCACCTTGCCTGAAGGTCCCGAAAGGGAGCCGGGGTGCTGCTCCTGTTCGGAGCTGGCCCAGGAGAGTGAGGCAGTGTGACCCATGATTGGTAGGGATGGGCTTTGGACGGATTTGGTCTTCACAGCATTGTTGACAACCCTCAGATAGAGAATGTCCCCTCTGGGGTGTGCATCTGGATCCATCTTGGCTAGAAGGCAGCTGCTCTAACGTCAGCCTCCTGGGTTTTGTGGCTGGGTGTCCTGATGTTAGACAATGTGAGCCTGACTCAGTAAGCCTGAAGGCCTTGGGTCCTAGTGGCTTGAAAGGAAAGAAAAAGAGTAGCTGTCAGTTTTGCTGGAGACAGTTCTGGGGCTTTTTCATAAACAGTGATTTGAGGTTTGAGCGTATTATTGAGCTACCCAATACAATATCCACAAGCCTCGTGTGACTATTCAAATTTACATTTTAATTAATGTTACATAAAATTTAAATTGCAGTTCCTCAGTCACGTGAGCCACATTTAAGTGCCCATAGCCAAATGTGATTAGTGACCACTGTGTTAGCACAGATACAGAACATTTTCACCATTACAGGAAGTCCTAGAGGTTACAATTCTTCTGGGTATCTATGACGGCAAGCCTGCTCTTTCCTAGGCAGGGTTCTGTGGCCCCGTGTAGTCTCATTTCTTAGAGTCCTTCATCTCTTAGAGTCCCAGAGGCCTCCTGGAGACTTAGTTTCTGTGAGTTGCTTTTGACAAGTACCAATTCCAAAATCTTCAGTTATGTGTTTTCTTCTCTGATGCCGTAGAAGCAGATCTTCCTGAGCCACACATGGCTTTGGGGTTGGTTTTCTTGGGATTCTGTCGTATTCTGGAAGAGTTGTCCTTCATGTCTGTTCAGAATGGACTCAGCTTACTCAAGTCAGAAAGGACAAGTCAGTCAGAATTGAGAAGTCAGGGAAAGTAAAATACAGCGTAGGGAATATAGTCAATAATACTATAATAACTCTATGGTGCCAGGTGAGTACTAGACTTGTCAGGAGGATCACTTTGTAGATTATATAAATGCCTACCCTCTATACTGCATACCTGAAACTAATATAATATTGAATTTCAACTGCAATTTAAAAAAAAATAAAATTTAAAAAATGAGAGACTTTAGAGATCAGTCCTGTCCTCATTAAAAAAAACACCTTAGGTGACTAGGACTTCTGTTCTTCATATAAACTCTTAGGGATCATTTCATGTATGAAGAATAATGACGTTTTATGGTATATTTAGAATCTTAAAAATTTCTTCAATAAGTTTGTGTTTAAGCAGCCAAGCTACTGAGAAGGCATTTGAAAACGACGAGTGGTCCTGTGTCTGGGTGAGCCATGGTGCAATAGCCATTCAGAGCAACCCAAGAAATCTTGGGCAACAAACAGGGCAAATTCTGTCTCATTCCTGCAGCTGCGACAGTCCGCAAAACAGAGAACTCACCAGCCAGATTTTTTCAGGATGTAATTTTTTTTGGATAGCTTGTGGCTCCCCCGTGCCATCCTCTCTGGAGTGAATGACTCTGTGTGTGTGTGAGTGAGTGTGTGTGTGTGTATGTGTTGTGTGTGTGTATTGCGGCAAGACTGAGAAAATAGACTTCATGAAACATTTTTCACTTGAACAAGAAAAAAAAAAGACTCCTTGGCGATTTTGCTCTGAGTGTTTGGAACCTGACACCAGCCTAGTTTTCCTCCACTGAGCCTCCAAATGTCACACTGTACAGGTTGCTGACACGGAGTCTCATTACGGACTTGAGTCTCCCCCCACCCAGCCTCCTATTCCCAAACAAACCCCTTACGTCTCGAAGGTCAGAACCCCGGACAGCTTTTTACACAGCCACCATATGGTGTTTGCTTTAGCACAGATCCACAAATGATGTGTTATTATAGTGGAGGTGCAGAAAATTATATGACAAAACCGGGTTTGTTTCTCTGCTAGAAACCCAAGGCTGAAATACTGCAGTATTCCTTCATGCCTAACTCAGAAGACGAAAGAGAGCCTTTCCCAGAATTAGGGGGCATTCACCAGGGACCAGAGGGGGGAAAAAATAACATTGCATTGGTCACTAGTGGCTGGGCTAGTGGTTTGTTTTCTGTCTGTGTTTTATTAAATTCGCATTTTCCATTTGACTGTACCTCATGTGATTTATTTCTGCTCTAGATGTCCCCCTACCCTCCAGGAGATTATAAACTGACTGTAGTATGGGCATAGCATAATTATAAACTGATTATACTGTGGGCACAGCAGGATTATAAACTGAGATTATAAATTGGCTTTATAATATGGGCATCACAGTTGGCTGAGATTCATCAATTGGATTTTACGAAGGAATAGGAATGAGTGTTGGGTTAGTGCCAGGGTATTTGCGAGGACTTAATGCTCACCCAGTGGATTATGCCATTTTTGACCAAATGGTGACCTCCTGAGGATTGGGTTGACCCTGAAGGAAAGCATCAGGAGTTGGGTTTCATTTAAGGAGGCATTGGAATGTCCTGGAAGCCAGCGTGCGATCACACTTCCCCCCCTAATTATGGCTCCTGGGATCAGACCGGTGGGGAAGGGAAAGTATATTTCTAATTTCTGCCTCACATTTTTAGAAAAGCAACATTGAACTGTACAGCAGCTTAGAGGATCTTGAATCCTGACTACGTTGTTTCTTTCGTCTGAGGAGACTATGCCCCAGACTTTCCTCTTTCTTCCCAGCATAGAGGAAGGAATGGTGACAAAGTGACGTGTCCTGGGATCAGACCGGTGGGGAAGGGAAAGTATATTTCTAATTTCTGCCTCACATTTTTAGAAAAGCAACATTGAACTGTACAGCAGCTTAGAGGATCTTGAATCCTGACTACGTTGTTTCTTTCGTCTGAGGAGACTATGCCCCAGACTTTCCTCTTTCTTCCCAGCTTAGAGGAAGGAATGGTGACAAAGTGACAAAGTTAATGGTGGCACCAGAGTGAGACTCATTCAGGAACATCTCTCCTGGCTGGCCCTGAGGTCAGAGGTCAAGTTTCTGTAAAAGTCACGTAATTGAAATAGTTTGGGAGCCAAGAGTCACGTGTTTAATCCAATTCAACTTGAGCAAATCTCTGAGTTTCAGTTTCTCATCTGTAAATGGAGTTGATTTTACTTGCCCTGCTTTCCTGAAAATTGAATGATTTTTCACCTGTGTGGTTCAGTATGCTAGTCACTGGCCACCTGTGGCTATTTAAATTTAAATAAATTAAAATTAGAGGGTAAGGGGGTCACGGTGATGGAAGGAGAGTAGATGTCAGGTGGTACGCGCACAACAGAGTATACAGATGTCGTATGATAAAGCTGTGTACCTGAAATGTATATAATGTCATTAACTAACGTTACCCCAATAAATTTAATAAAAGATTAAAATTTTTAAAATCCTCAGTTTAAAAAAATTAATTAAATCAAATTTTAAAGTAAAGATTTAGCTCCTGATAATCACTGGCCTTATTTTAAGTGCTTGATAGCCACATGTGGCTGGTGGCTCCCGTACTCACCACTTGTGTACACATGTAAGGAAATGGGTAGTAAGAGAAGCCTCCCTCATTCTGGGGGCACCTGGAATGGGGCGTGGGAGCGTACAATCATGAGGAAAGTTCAGCATGGGAGAGTGGGGTGTGATTCTAGGCTCTGACAGTCACCAGCCATAGGACTTGGGCAGGCTGCCTCACTTTTGAGCCTCAGCTTCCTCATCTGTAACACAGAAAACAGAACAGTATCTTCCTTATGGGGGCCGTTGTGAGGGTTTATTGAAATCGTTGGCTCAGTATCTGGCACTTCACAAATGCTCGAATGATTCTTAAGTCATTTAAGGCATGGCTTGATAAGCTATGTGTGCTGCTATCGCTGCCATTACTACGCCATGAAAGAAAATATAAGTTCACACGGCCAGGGCCCTTAAGGTCAACCCAAGTAAGGATGGACGAACTTTACCAGGGGAGGGTGGGAGAAGGGAGTGTGATCATTTTAAGACCAAGGCTGTGACGGCCAAACAAGGCAGTTCGTCTCAAGTGCCCTAAACACCAAAGAGGAAGCCCTTCCTTGGGAGAGTAAAGAAAGTGATTAACTCCCTTCCAGTGAGTAGCGGGGGCACTATTCCCAGCCAGGAAGAAGCTGAGATAACCCAGGACTTTTCTCTTTCTCTGTGGCTCCCCTAGATTGGGTGATGGCAGCCTTTCCGAGCTGAGGCTCCTCTGGCTGCAGTGGGGCAGGGCCAGGAGAGCAGCTATATCTCAAGCCATGATCCCAGAATTCTAAAGAAAGGAAGTGAAGAAGCCCAGGCCTCCTCTGATGTCTCCTGGCCCAGGGCAACCTGGGTGCAGATGATGAGATGGGAGACAGTGGCAGTGATGCTCCCAAGCCTGGAAGGGCCCAGGGTGTTTGATTTAGCAGCTGGTGAGCCTTGCTGTCATCTGGGAAGAATGCTGAGGAGATAACTTGGGCCAGGGTTTCCCCAGGGTGGAGATAAGGATTCGCCCCGGGGGAGGGGCTCAGGGCCAGCTCCAATAGAAGGTTTTTGCACTGATGGCAGCTTCAGAAGCCGCTCTTGCTCCCATGAATGGAGGGCTGGAGTCAGATCTGAGCTGTGCATGGGCCAGGTAATGACCACCTAGAGTGAGATGCAAGAAAGGTGCCGGTCTGGTCACCTATGGCCTCCTCTAACCCAAGCACTAGGTTTGGGAGGACCCTGTGGTTGCAAGTTATAAAAATATATTTGAGTATAAGGTGGAAATAAAAAAAAATAGGAAGAGAATTATTAGAAGCAGATGGAGCCCAAAGGCAGAAGAGCTGAGCCTTGGGCCAGTGCTGGGATCAAGGGCCAGAAGGACACACACACACACACCTTTTCTCCTTCCCTCCTTCTCTCCCTCTCCTCCTCTTTGCTTTCCTCTCTTCCATGAGCTTCTTTGTAAACAAGGACACAGGGGTTGGAAGCAGGGGATGCCCTAAACGTACAGGTTAGTCATCCAGTCACTCTCTAGGTCAACATTCTCTGGGAAGGGGTCAGTTGCCCACTTATGGTCCAGTGGGGGCTGGGCTCAAATGGCGACCTCTTGCCGTGACTGAATAGGGCTAGTTAAGCAGTGGTGGTCTTTATGAGCTGCCCAGACACCCCAAGAGGTGCCCACTCCTAAAGGGAAGTCAGCCAGCAAGGATGCGGCCACTTCTAGGAATAAACCAAAGGAAGTTTTTAAAGTTCCTTTGGCATATACTTTATATCTGCATAGCGCTCCAATTGGAAGAACATATTAACCTATTTGCATTGCACTTGGTCTCAGAAAAAAAAAGGTTAAGGAGTTTTACAGAGATGCATATAATGTGACATAAAATCAGTAAAGAATTCCCCTTTAACCCTCCACTAAGACCAAGTCTGCCTTACAGCTCAGAGAGGGCATGTGGCTTCCCCCAGATCACCTGACATCCTGCGGGGCATGGGGGTAGACACCTGGTCAACAGTGACCGAGGGGAAGGAGGAAGACGGGGTCCTTTCAACAAAGCCAGTCACCGGAGCATGCCCTTGGTGCTTGGGGGGAGTGCAGGGGGTGCGCGTGGCGTAGTGCGTATGTGTGTGCTTCTGGTGTATTTCTTTGTGCACCTCCCTTTCTCGAAGAGCCGCCTCTCCCCCTGGGGCTCTCACATGGGCAGAGCAGAAACTGTGTCAGGCTGTCTGAGTAGGCACCTCGCCCTTCACCGAGCAGGCATGATTCACTCAGGAATGAAGCCTCTGAAGTCAGAGCTTGGAGCCCACGCCCACCAGCAGCCTCTGTTTTGGTGTTGGTTGTCACAGAGGAAGGGAGAAGGCACCCTCCTGGCCTCTGAGACTCTCTTACCTTCTCCCCACCACAGCCGGGATGGAATGTTCCTCTCTTAGCTCACCAGCTTCTAGTTGCCAATTCTGTGGGCAATTGCCCTCCTACCCTTCCTCCTTGGTATAACGTCAGAAATTCAATGGGGTTGGTGGGGGCGGGGGGCGGGGTACGAGTATAGAGATTAAGAACATGCACTTTGATGCCAGACCGCTGTGAGTCCTGTTCTACCCCCAACCAGCTGCGTGACTTTGGGCAAGTTACTTAACCTCTCTGAACCTCCGTTTTCTCATCTGTAACGTAGGGATGATGAGATCTACCTCTCCACGTTATCCTGAGGATGAAATTAGGAAGGCATGATTTGCAAAGTACCTTACTCATGGTAAGATTACAGTAATGGCAGCTGCAGTTTTATTCAGGGAAGCACCTGATCTTTGCGCTACAGGAAGAGGCTTGGGGTTGGTGCCGTCCCTCTTTGAGGAGGAGTCTCGGTCAAGGCTTCTGGGGGGTTGGGAAGAATTGTTATGGAGACGGAGAGGATGAAGTGTCTTTCTGCCATGACCGCTCACTTTCCACATGACCCCTCCTCTCCCAGAGCTAGGTGTCATCCCCGTGGAGGCAGAAAGCTCACCCTAGAGAGCATTTGAGAAATTGTTTCAACTGGCCAAAATGCTGTCATTTGTTATCTATAAAGTCCCCTTTTTCCCACAGGAAACCCTTGCCTCTTTGGCTCTGGAGGGAAGAGGTTCTGGATTCACATTTATCATTTCTTTATTCAGGAAATATTTACTGTAACATGTGCACCGTGTGCCAGGCATTTTCACAGGTGCTGGGAACAGTCCCCTGCCCCTGTGACTCATAATCTGGTGATGCCAAAGGACTCATAAGGCCTGCTAAGGAGACCAGGAGACACTTGCCTCGCACCGAACCTTCAGTGTCTCCTCACTGCCAGTAGATGACATACGGGCTCCTTGGCTCCCTGATACCTCTGCCTCCACCTACCTTGCCAGCATTCCTGGCTCCCCATGACCCCTCTCCATTCTGTTCCAAGGCAGCTTGCACTTTCCTGCCTAGAATCCTTACTCCTGCCCCTCTCTGCCTGAAGCTTCTTAGCTCTTCTTGCAGAGCCAGCTCAAGTTGTCACTAAGTCCCCCATGACACTGTCCCAGCCACTGAGTACCATTGAGACTTATTCTGCTAGGATAATGGATACACCTTGACACCAGGGAGGTCTCATCTTACCAGCCATGTTGCCCGCTCTGTGAGAGCAGGGCTGGGAACTGGGCTTCTGCAGCTCTGCTGATGGTGTTCAGTGACAGGCACTTAAGAAATAGTTCCCTTACTGGGGTAAAGCTTCAAGTTAGGTGATCGGCTGGAGTCGGACTCAAACAGCCTTCCCTTTTTCAGATGGTGGTAGAGCGACCTACCCAGGTGGCCTGCCCTCTTGCCAATGTTCTGGGCCTTAGCAATATGGTCCTGCTATTTTAGAGGCTATTCCCAAAGTGAGTTCAACTCCCCAGGCCTTCAGGGGTTATTCTGGCCAAAAACACTTTAAGCTGGTTGCTGGTTGCTTTTTATAGACTCTGATTTAAATTCTCACCCAACTCTGGAGATTTTGGTATAAAACAGTATTTCACCACTTCTTGCCAACTTTTTCAGTTGCTCAGTGATACCTGTGTCATACTACATTGACCACAGCTGCGGGTCAAGGGCCAGACTCTGAAACGTGTCCTTACAGGCACGACCATTGCAGATTTGAGGTTGAACTTCCATCACTGAGTCAGCAGTGGCCCCATTGGTCCAACTCCAGTCCACGGCCAGCTTTCTCAGGCGTGCAAATCATGACCATCTTTGTGGTGAATTCATGTTATATATTCATATAACGCATCATCATTTTTAACGTTTTAAGTAGACATTACTTCAATGGATTTTGCAGTTGGAATACCCTCAAACTCTTTAAAAAGTTGTACATTTGCATGCATTTATGAAAACCATGCTTGTAAACTAATTCATTTGTTTTACATCCCTAAGGAAGCTGAGGGGAGGCTGTTGTAAGCACATCGGAGGCCCAAGTGGTGCCCACAGGTTCCCTCTGAAGGTACAGCTGCCTCTGAATTGGCTGGACCACAGTTCTGCTTCACATTTTTTTTTTTAATAATTCCTACTTTGGATAACAGCTCTCTCGGTTTCTAGGAATGTGGAATGGAAATGGAGTCATAATTAAAGGTAGTGAGGAAGCTACTCTTTTACAGGAAACTTGTAGTTAAGTTTCAAATGGTTTATTTGAAAAAGATAAACCATTGCTCCTCATTGTTCCCTGTGTGTAAATTTGGGTTTTCCACAGTGGTTCCATAAGCTGTGCCAGGACCTCGGCCTCCAGATGCAGCCTCTTTTTTTCCCCCATGCTTGTGCAAGCACCTAGCATCTGCTACATGCCTTCACCTTGCGTAAAGCACCAAGATGCTCAGATTTAAGTTTCTCTCTCTCCTATGCCTATAAGCCTATTTCTTCATGTACAGAATAGTGCCAATAATAGCTTTTCTCAGAGTCGTCAGGAGGTGTAAATGAAATGATGCATATAAAGTGCTTAGCAGAGTATCGGTTCGCTGTAAAGGCACAGTCAATGTCAGCTATTGCTCTGACTGGTGGTGAGAGTCATTGGCTTGCTAAGATTTCTCAGCCTGCTCTTTGGCCCTGAATGGCCTTGACTCTTCTGCAGATAGATCTTTGGTGTTCATCTTCAGCAGAACTGTTGAGAGGAGCAGAGGTGGTGGTATGAGAAGCCTGCTGGGCAGCCCGTAACAATGGCGGCCACAGCTCCACCAGCCAACAGGCCAAAGCTGATTCACAGAGGAGGCCTTAGTCTGTCTTTAAGAAATTAAACTTCTGGCAAAAGGTCTTTTGTTGAGCATCCTGAGGCTCAGTACAAAGAAATTCATCTGTGTAACATAGATATGAACTTTATAAAAAACACCCTAAAGAAATAAGCTAGGTTTTCTGCTGTAATAGGATGCGAAGCAAGTTGGGATGGCTAGGTATGCAAATATTGAGGAAAAGGTTTAGGAAGACAAGATTCGTCGTTTAAAAAACAAACAAAAAGCCCTGTTGTCCCAAGTTGGACAAGAGCCTGCCCAACCTTGGCTACTCCTGTTGAACTTGTTTAAGAAACCCACATAATTGCCTGACTGGTTTCTTGCTCTTTTGTTTGGCTAGAGAGTCTCCATTTGAACAGAATTCTTTTAGGAAGGAAGGTAAGGATTGAAAATTAGGTGGTGACATCTGCTGCTAAGGCCCTCGAACACCTGATGGGTACAGCACACCTGCCCCACCCTCCCCCCAAATCCTGCCAGGGGCTCATGCCAGGCATCGAGCCTGCTCTGGGGGTCGGGCCATGAATAAGGCCTACTGGCCTGGCTTCTAGTCTATCTGGTGGGGAATCTGCCACCCAAAGTTCGATCTGAGAGCGTGGAAAGGACCGAAGTAGGCTCAGGCAGGAGGTACTCTGAGAATAGTGAGGGCATCCAACCCAGGGTGTTGGGGAGGGGACAGCAAGAAGTCTGGGGTCCCAGCCAGCTCCTCTGTTCTTCCACTGTCATTTGTGTCGGAGGGTTGCTGAGGGACACACGTGGCCAGGAACAAACAGCAAAGACCAATTCATAACTGACAGATGTTTGTAGCCCCAGGATAAGAAAGGCCTGTCTCCTCTGCTGGGGTCTCTGTGTCCCTGTGGCAGCAACATCGAGGGCTGAGTCATAGCCCAGAACAGCACAGAGGCTCCAGACACTTGGGGAGGAGCTGTGGGTCCTGCGCTTTTTAGCTGTACCTGGCTGCTAGATTTTTAAACCAACTTTCTACTAATATTAAGGCCAATTTAATTTTTAGGAGGGAATCTCCTTGGGGGAGCCTCTCGGCCCCTTAGGAGGAAGCGTTGTGCGAGGAGCCTGATTTCCAGGATCGGTGCAGGACAGAGGAAAGAAAATCAGCTCCGAAACCAGGCGGCCTGCATTTGATTCTGGGTGGGCCTCTTGTTCACTGCAGAAGCTGGGCCACGTTATGTCATCGCTCTGTGCCTTGGTTTCCTCGTCTGTAAATTGAGGATGGTGACATAGTGGCAAACGCTTAAAGAGCACTTTCTGTGTGCCAGACTGTTCTGAGTACTTTATACTTTAATTCTTTTATTCCTCACACCTGCCCTATGGAGCTGGTCCCATTGTTATCTCGCTAGCACTATATTGGAGGTACACGATTCATCAATAATCAAGCGTGTTAACAATGTACAGTAGTTCCTGGGTCACAATGTGCTCTCAGTGAATATCATTTACTTTTAATTTTCTGTTGGCCACTTTCATTCTGCCCTTCAGCCTCATAACCAAGGTTAGACTTGGTTTATTCTTCAACTTGAGAAACCTCAGGGGGGATTTAAAGGTCAGGCTGCAGAGAGCAGCTTTCTCCAATGGAGTCTTAAGTCTCCAACATGGAAATGCATGTCCAAGCAGCCAGAAGTACAAGGGGCAGCCAGTACCAGGCTTGGGTGTCGCCCTACTGCAGGTGGAATGGCCCCTCTTGGGACCAATTCATTCACCTTCCCTCAGGTAGAGCCTGGCTGCCAGGAGGCAATGCCCTGCCTCTCTTTTCCCTGTACCCCTCAGGCTCCGGGGAACTTTCCCTGACCCCTACACCAAACTAGCCCTTCTGCTCAGTATTCACAGCACCTTCCACTCCTCGTCTTGTATGTAGTATTCATTCATTCCTTCATTCACTCAACAAATATTTACCAAGTGCCTTGATGTGTCAGATACTCTTTTGGGTGCTTGGGGTATGTCAGAAAATAAAACACATGCACATCTCTGCTTTTGCATTCTAGTGAGGCTTGGAGGGGAGATGGGAAGATGATCAATAGTAAATGCAGTCAGTATATGGGATATGAGAGGGTGGTAAGTGGTAAGGGGGAAAATGAGCAAGGTAAGGTAGATCGGGAATATGGGGGCCCAGGGGGTAAAACTGGGGTTTGAAACAGGGTAAGTCTTAGTGACTGTTAAACACAGTTTGGAGGGAGGCGAGTGAATCTGCCATGAGGAAATCTGGGGGAAGAATATTCCGGGCAAAAGGAATAGGCTGCATAAGCATGACTCGAAGCCCTGGCCAGTTCCAATGAGCATGAAGGTCAATAAGATCTGAGAAGCTCTGGGCCAGCCTTGTAGGGCCTTGTAGGCCATTTTCAGAACTCTGCCCTGAGTGAAATGGGGAGCCCTCGAGGTCTTCGGGCTGAGGAGTGACATGATCTGAGGTCTTCAGTGAAAGGATAATTCTGACTTCTATGTTAAATCTAGACTTCAGATGACCTTGTGAGAATTTCTGACCACTACCTCTTTCTTCTTAGATTGCGGACCTCCTGTGGGCACGATTGTGTTGGTTTGCTGCTCTAACCCAGCAGCTGACAGACAGTCATTTGTTTTCACTATATAAATCAAGGAAGTCTGTGCTGGGGCCTTTTGTCATAGGTGTGATGGTAACAGGTAGGGATGGGCCACACCCTGTGATTTCACCCCTAAGGGACAGCCCTTCTCAATGGTGGTGGGATGGCTCTGAGTTCTGCCAGCAGCAGCCAAGATGTGGCCCCACGCTCACGGGGGAGGAAGCAGGCCGCCAAAAAGCTTCTACTTGTCTTCACTATGGGACAGTGTGCTTTGCAAAGGAGCCCAGGGTATGTACACATGTACGAGGAGCCACTGGGAGGAGCCGAGCTGTGGTAGGAAGATAGCTCCTCTGTCAGGAGCCCAGACATCAGCTCCTGCTCATCCCTCCCTCCCCCAGCTTCTTTTTGGGTCAGAAGAGGAAAACAAACAAGAAGCAGCACAACCAGAGACAAATTGCTATCTCAAACACAGCTAGTCCTGGCTAGTGCCGCAGGTGTCCACACCTCAGGAAAGCCTGCAGGTCTGCTGCTCGTGGATGAGTGGTTGAGAGGCAGGCCTCAGCCCTGCCCACCGAGCATCCTCAGTGATTGGTTTCAATCTGCTTCTATAGGAAGATCCCAAAATGGGTCCCCACCCAGGGATGATTTGCTTCAGGAGATGATTTCCTATTGGGAAAAACCAAAGAATCAGCAACCCTCTGCCCTCAAGGAAGGTTTCAGGGGAGGTGGCCTCAGCAGTCCCACCCGCTGTCTCCAGGGAGGCAGAGGTGTGAGATGGGCACTGGCACCCATCTGGAGAGGAAGCTGGATGAGTCTGAGTCAGGTCTGACCTTGGGAAATTTCAGCTTTATCACGTGTAAAATAGAGATGACACACATGTCAGTCACGGGGCTGTTGACAGTCACTATAACAATAACAATAGCGAACATTTACTGAGGATTTGTGTCCCAGGTCCTGTCCGGTGCTGTATGTGGATTGATTGATTTAGCATTTACGACAATCTTCTAAGGTAGTTTCAAATATCCCAGTTTGAACAGATGAGGAAGATCGCCCAGCCGGTGAGGTGGAGGTGGGGAGGCTGAGTGGGAGTGGATATTCAGTAACCCAGCCAGGCTGATAGTGAAGAGTAGGTGAAATTAAATGAGATGATCTACATGGAAGGCTTAACAGAGGCACAAAGTAAGTGCTCACTCAGTCACATTGAAGGCCACTAGACATCTCTGTTTCCTGAGAGCTTTATTATCCTGCATTTTGTGCTAGGGGCCCAGCTGTGGATTATTCTAGTCACATGCTAAAAATGTGCAGGGTTTTCAGTCTCTTTGTGTTGAGGGTGAAACTGCTGTTTATCTGCTTTTCCCACAGCCAGCCAGCCTAGGCCAGCTTCCATTTTTCACTTTGAGCTTTCAAAGGTCAGGGGAGTCCTGATAGATTGTCCTCTTATCTCCTAAGTATTTTAGAGCTGTTTATTCATTTAACAACCAGAAGTGGTTTTTAAAAAGAGAAAACACCTCTTTCGGTCAACAGTGACATCTCTAGAGGTCAGCAGCCTTCCCCCGGTCAGTCCTAGCCTGGCCCACAGGTACCCAGGCTGGCTGCTAAACAAGAAGCCCTTCTGGTTTCTTTTTGTAACTCCAGGGCTAACACAGGACCTGGCAGGGGACAGACTCGGAAAAACAAGTGGGCTGTGAATCATGGCAGTGGGGCCATTCGCAGTGCTAGACTCTGGAGCCAAAGCTTCAGAGTCCATCCTTTCTCCCGACGTGTCCACTCTGCTCCTAGGGTACGGAAGGGCTGGTCAGGAGAGGTTTTCCAGGAATTTTTTTATAAAGCAGTGAATGCCCTCTGCTGAGTCACTGCACCTATTCATGGGCCTGGGGCCTGTCCTGAAAGGAAGAGCCACCTCTGGACATCTTGGGGCTCCTTTTTGGTCCAACTTGATGCTTGACCTTAGGGCTGTCCTGGCTTCAAGTTCACACCTTTCAAAGTCTGTGCCAAGCACGTTCTATACATGATCTTATTGAATCTTCCTAGAAGCCTTATAAGAGATTGAATATTGCGGTTCCCATTTTCACAGACAGACAATAACAATCTGTAAAATGGAGATAAGACTAGGTAGGACCTGTCTCTTGGGATTATTTTGGAGGATTAAATAAGACACTGAATGGGAAGCATTTAGCAAGGGTGCTAGAAGGTGCTAGAATGCAGTAACTGCTCGTTAGATGTTAGTGATTTGTGTTAGACGGTGGAGGGAAGGGAATGGAAGGTGGCAGGGTGGGAGAAGAGGGTGGTCAGGGAAGAGGGAGGTGGGATTTAGAAGTCTTAAGTGATTCGCCTGAGGTCATGATGTTGGTCTTTGGCAGGCAGGATTTGAACCGGGTCATAGCTCACACCTCTCTTCCCCAGTGTTGAGATGACAGCCTGCCTGCCTACAGCTTCGGGTGTTCTTGGGGAGCCAAGGTTATCTCCTATGTGTGTGTGATAGCTCCTCAAAACGGAGAAGGTTCCACCAGCACGGTTCCCTTCCTTCTGTTCTCTGCTTCCTCGTTAGGCTCCCTGATACAAGCTGTCTGTGAAGCGGGCAGGGCAGGAGAAATGAGGAGAGCTGAAAGAGGGCTGGGGAGCGGGCAGAAGCATTCCAGTCCAGGAGAAGCCAGGTGACCTTCTCACCCCCCTCCCCCACCCGTGGCCTTGGTTCACCTGCGCCAGGTCCAGGGTGAAGCCCTTAGTGACCTGGAGTCCTCCACTTAGACTGTGACCTGGCTGGGTCGTTCTACTTCTCTAAGCTTCAGTTTCCTCTTCTGGAAAATGTGGCAATGGCTGTGCCCATCCCGTAGGCACTTTGAAGACCGAGGCGATACACACATGAACTACTTAGCTGGGTGCAAAAGAAATGCTCACAAGCTTGCTGTGATTAGCTGGACCTGTCACATGGCCTTGTGACAGAGAAGACCCCAGCTGGTCATTTTATCCCACAAGTCCACAACTCCCTACTCCCCTAGGACACCAATCACTCTCATTCCCTCAGAGTTAATGCAGTTACGAATGCAGTCTTGCTCTCTCACAGAATTCCTACCCCTCTTGCCAGCTCTCCCCCAAAAAAGAAACACCCTGGTCCAGCACTAGCCACCACTCACTGAGTGCTGTGTGGAGTGATGCGTGGCAGGCGCTATGTGAGTGTCTGCTGTATCATCATCATTGCTGCTATCAACATCACTATCATTGCCGTGTGTCAGACACTGGATACTAAGCACCTAACAGTCATCATCTCATTCAAAGACCAGACAACACGATTCCAAGAGTCATAAGGAGCTTGGGAATTCCTAGGGATGAGAAACGGTGTCCTCTTCACTCCCTCGGTTCAGTAATAATGACTTAAACCAGGAGGGCGTGGCAAGGTCTGACTCACGGTAACACAGATCTGTAGCCCTAACAAGAAGGCAGCTCATGCCTGAATGAATCTTGGTTTCATTTATAAAGGACAAAAGCCCACTCTTTTCGTGAAAAGTCATCATGTAGCCTGGCAAGTGGGGGATTCCAGGAGCACGGTTAAGGTGAATAGTGACTCTGCAGAGAGATTTCAGATGCAGGCCCAGGCAGTATGCTCTGCTATTTGATTCTCTCCTTTCTTAAAACAAACGATGGACTGGGAGGCAGGATCAACCCTGTGGATTCTTCACAAGACCCCTCAGAAGGGTTTAGCGTCTCATAGCAGCCGGGGGAGAGGGTGGGGAAAGGGGGACGTATGGAGGTGGCCTCTTAAACTCAGCTTTGGATCTCAAAATGTTTACATATTAGAATAAAGGTAACCCAGGTTACATTCTGTCTAAAGATGAATGCAAGATCGACAGGATGTTTAGAAATAATAAGTGATCAACATTGGAGCTCTTATGTAGGTGATGAAAGACAAGCCTGCTGAGTTCTTATCCTGACTTAAACCTGGACTCCCAGAGGGATGCCTCTGTGGTTTATGATGTTCTTCTAGTACATTTCCCTTCCGCATTTCTTCAGTCCTTCTGTGGCTCTTGGGCAGCAGGGATGTCATCTGACTGGAAATTCAGAGGATGATGTCAATACGCTTGGACTGTCCCTGGGTGAACACCGCCACCTCTCCCTATCCCCCTACCCTGCCCCGGAAATGCTCACGGGATGTTTGATTGCACTCTCCATTTTCCCTCTGTAGGCTTTAGAACAGAGTTATTAACTCACTCCTCACATCACCCCATGAAGGAGGTGGCTGTTATTTTCACTGTACAGATGAGGAAACTGAGGCAAAGAGAGGTTAAGTAATTTGCCTAAAGTCATCCAGTAATTGTCAGAGCTGAGACTAGAACTCAGACTGTCTGGCTCTGGAGTCTTTCTTTTAAGCACCACCATGCCGTAATGCAAGTCTTCTAGAAAAAAGGCAACTCTGACGGAAAAGCCTTTTCTTAGCAACTCCCTTTCTCTCTTGGTCCAAAAAGTCTGTGAACTTGGCCTCTCTGAGCATTTTAGCCCGATTTTCCAAGAGCAGGGTCCTTTGACAGGACTGGGCACAGGAGATGAGTGACCTAAACATCTATCGATGTATTATTGGTTTCTTATTAGGAGACCTTTTCTCTCTCTGATTAACCAGTGCTGACGGGGGGACAGTCGGCAGTGAAGGAAGTGAAGCCCTGTTCTTGGGGCCCCTCTCAGAGGTGAGGTCACCCCTGTTCCTAAGTCAGGTGGATCATCAGATTCCCTGGAAGCTCAACTTCCTGTCTTTGAGCTGTTTCTGTCAGTAGCTTGGCTTCACTGCCAGCAAATGGAGTGAGTTCATCAAATGGAAAAGTCTCGGAAACTGTGAGGAGGAGGGTGTTCTGTAAGCGCTCTCTTGGCTTTAAGCTTTAAGGGGAGGAGAGGGATTACACACACACAACCTTTTTCTTCTCATCTGTTCTCAGAAGCCCAGAAAAAAATGGGCCATAATGAGTAGCAATTGAGGTTATGATGATTTTCATATGAATTGTCGTCTTCTGTGTCCATTAACTGTCTTTTGTGGTGAGGAAATTGTGTAACTGAAATAAGAAACTCTACCTAACTATTAAGTGATAATTCTGTCCGCCAGCCTCTTGGCTCTTTATCCAATATGGGCGGGGTCGGGGTGCTGTGCAGAGCCTCTGTAGAGATAGACAACTTGCTTCTCTGGGAAAATGGTCAGTTCAGAGTAGAATGGCTTCCTGCCCTTTGGCTGATAGTGGGTCTCCGGTGGATCCTTGTCACAAGGTGGGCAGATGGTGGTGGTAGGAGTCACGGAAGGGGGAGAGTGACAGCTGCAATTAGCCCCCCGAATGTCAGTTCTTCCCATAGACAGAGAGGGTTACCTCGTACTACTGGACAAGTTGGAGTTACAGGAAAAGACCTGTCTTACAGTCTGTTTGGGTAGTTGTTCTCTGCTGGCAGAAAGCCCGGGGTGGGGGATGGGTGAGGTAGGAAAGAGGCAGAGACCTGAGAGGCAATTCTTGATCTGCTCGGCCTCAGGGTAAACTGCTTGCATGCTTCGGAAAAGCTCTGTAGGTGGGAAAGTGAACCCTGGAGCCAGGTGCAGCAGCAGAGCCCCGCCCACCACCACCACCACCACTCCTTATCAGGTGTGTTCACTCTGTGGATACTTACTGAATGCCTCCTGGGTACCAGGCACTGTCTTGAGCACCAGCAATGTAGTGATGAACAGGCCAGACACAGCCCTGGAGCTTCCAGTCCAATGGGAAAACAGATGCCAGCGATCACAATAGGATGTGATGAGTAATGAAACCCAACACAACGAAAAAGAATAACCCAGCTTGGGCAAGTCACTTAGCTGATATGCTTTGGCTTCATCCTTTATAAAGTGGAGCACTCAGGCCTCCCCTCACAGGCCGTTGTAAGACTTACTGGGATTGTATATGTTAAGTACTTGGCATATGGCAGGTACAGGATTAATATTTATACAAAAGCATGTATGAATATGGTCGTATGGCAAATCTCCATCCGGTCAACAAATATTTATTGAGCAACTACTACAGCCCAGGCGTTGTTCTAGATGCTAAGAATATAGCAATGAATAAAACGGACAGAAGTCATGCCTCATGAAGATGACATAGTATTCAGGAAAGGCATAAAATAATTTAGTGGAATGCATAGTAAATTTGATGGTGAGTGGTGTTATGGAGAAAAATAATGCAGGGGATGTGACTAGGAAGAGCTAGAGATGGGCAGATACAGGTCAGGGAAAACCTAGCTGAAAAGATGATCTTTGTGAAAAGCCCTGAAAGAGGTGAGGGAGCTAGGGATGCAGGTACCAGGGAGGGAGCATTTCAGGAAAACAAAACAGTTGCAAAGACCCTGTGGCCACATGCTGCCTGGCGTGTTTAAGAACAGCAAGGGGACCAGTGTGGTATGGCCAGGAAGGTGGAGGTATGGGGGGTGATACGGGGCTTTGAGGCCAATTTAAAGACTTTATTCATAGTGTAATGCTGAGGGCGGGGGCATGCCGGATGGGGCATAGGAGGGCTTTGAATAAGAGTGGCATAATCAGACTTGGCTTCCTGGTTTTAACAGGATCTTCCTCTTTGTTCTATCGAGGGTGGAGCACAAAGAGAGAAGCTGGGAGATCAGCTAGGCTATTGTAGGAAGCCAGGTGAGCAATGAAGGTCTCTTGGACCAGGTGGGATCAGGGACAACTGGACGATGGAAATTCACTTCCTGGGGGAAGACAGTGTCTTTCTGGGTAAAAGTGGCCTGCTCCGTTCCATTCTTGCTGCTCAGTTGCCAGAGGAAGTTGATGGTAAGCACAGCATTCTGACCCTGGGGTGCCCTGGCTCCCTGCCAGTCCTCCCTGAGAAAGCCTGAGTGGCTCAAAAAGTAAAGGCCAGACTTTTTCTCTCCAAATAAGATGAGAGCTATAGAAACACAGGTGGGCTGGACCTGGCCTGGCCTTGGAAGGATTTAATCCGTCTAGGATTTAATTCCTTTGGCTGAGGGCTTTGTTCTCATTGGGGTTTCTTTGACCCTTCACATTTGTTTTTATACCTGTGGTCACATCCTTTCCCCATAGGTAGTTGTAACTTAGGAAAGGAGATGGAGATTCCCCTGGCTTTTTTACTGTGTAACCTGGGGCTCTCCTTGAATGGGTCCCATTTGAGTCAGCCAGAACTGGGCAAGTTCAGATTTATATAAATGATAATTCAGAAAGTGAGAATATCCTTTACAAAGAGCATATTCTGGTCATCAGAATAATCATAAATAATCCGGCAAAGGAATTTATAGAGATAACTGGAAAACAATTAGAAATCAGAACACCCAGAAATGTGATGAGGGTATAGTCATGGTAATCATTATAAAAGTGGTCACTACTGAGTATTTACTCCCAATGCATCAGCACAGTTACTCTTCAGAAGAACCCTATAGAGGTGGTGCTTGTCGCTGCTCCCTAGGAGTGGACTCTAGTTTACAGATGGGAAAACCACACGTACACACACACACACACACACACAGAGAGAGAGAGAGAGAGAGAGAGAGAGAGAGAGAGAGAGAGAGAGAGAGAGAGAG
>NW_006433024.1:10875345-10880677 GCF_000325575.1 Pteropus alecto | reverse complement strand
GAGAGATTGAGAGAGATTGAGATTCGATAACTTGCCCAGAATGATTCAGAGGTACATGATCTGTCCCCAAAGCACACCCCCCCACCCCACCCCCACTCGTGGCCATGACTCCGTAAGTTACCTCTAATCAGCTTGCTTCCCTTGTAGAGTTTCAATGATTTTAAGTCTTTACATTTACATTCGACTTTCTCATAAACTTAAGGATCCCAGATAATAGCTGCCAAAACATTTCTGCGGAAACAGAAAGTCCGAATCCCTGAGGGCTCCCAGCTGGCTCCGGTGGTGCAGAGGCTGTCTAGAATGATTAGGGCAGAGAAAGGTGCTAATCCATCAAGGAGAGGCTCTATGCAGCTGATGTGAATTCGTTTATCATCTCCCCCTCCTCTGCTCTTTGTCTTTATCCTCCAGCTCCCTCCCAGCCCTGCTCCCTCCCAGCCCTGCCTACAGACCTGATGTATCGGCATCTCAATCCCTTCTGCTTCCCCTGGAGATCAAGGCCTGGCCTTGGGCCCTGAGGCACTCCCAAATAAATCAGGGGTACAGGGAAAGGATCAAAAGAGAATGGGGTCCTCTCTGCTTCCAGCTACCTGTAATCTGCTGCTTACCCCATCCTGAAAACAGAAAAAGGATCCCCCCCAGGACCTTGCAAGAAGTTGCCCTCAGGGAAATCTGAGGAGACTGTTTTTTTCCAGCCCTGGAAATAAGTTTTCTGAAACCCAATAGCCCAAATCAGGAAGACTTTTTCTCTTAAAGAGTACATTAAACTGAATTCTGCGTTTTCTGACCTTCATACAAGGCCAGAGGTGGAAGAAAAATGTATATGTTTGCTAAACTACCACAAGAGCAAAGGAAGGAGAAAATTTCCATATTTTCTCAGCAATTTCAAAATGCATTTTTTAGATTTCAAATCAAGAGACCGTACCAAATGACCTCTTCTTTCAAGGGAAATAACTCACTCTATTTCGATTCTTTATTTTTCCTTCCCCCTTTCCTCCAGCCTCTGTCTCTTTGCATTTTTAATCTCTCGCTGCCAACAAGAATCTCCAGAGACTCCCAACCGGGACCTCTTCCCTTCTCTTTCTTGAAGAGCTGTCCCACCAGCCCTCACCAGCAGCACTTCCCCCTCCTGGGCCTGGGCAGCAGAAACCAGGTGCTGTTCTTGCCCTGACTCCACAGCTCTCTGTTTAGGACTCTGCTACCTGGAAGGTTTGTGTCAGGAGGGACAGGTTTCACTCTGCCTTCCTGGCTTTGTCTGTTACCTGGGGTGCAACGACGGTTCAATTATCTAACAGCTGACCTCCTGCAGCTAATTAGTGCCTTTAGCTGGACCGAGCAGCCTGGATCAAGAAAAGCTTTGCAAAATGGCAATTAGTGATGGATTGCTTGTCGCTGCTCCCTAGGAGTGCTGTCAGCAGGACCTGTGCTTTGTGCCTTATGAGCAAAACAGCAAAACGTCCATCCCCACTCTCAGACAGAGTTCTGGATGACTCTGATAGGCAAATCCTTTTAGGAAGGTGGGATCACAGACACCAGTTCCTTTTGATCATCATCTTCCTGTGGGGCTGGTTGAATACAGGCTAATTCATTAAATACTGGGGATGTGGCAGTTTACTGAAGGACCCAGGATTCTTCTCACCTCATCATGATGATGATGATAACGAAGAGATCCCATTTATTGGTTTATTGAACTCTTGCTATGTGTCAGGCATTGGACTAAGGGTTTTATGTACATTTGACCTTTTAATTCTCATCATAATCACTAGAAAGAAGAAACTATCCCATTTTACAGATGAAGAAACTGAGGTCTAGAGGTCAAATAACTTACCCAGGGTCATGGTCAAACAATGGATGGCAATCATTTTTTCCAGAAGATATTTATTGAGCATCTACTATGTGTCTGCCATTGTTTAGGTCAGCGGTCCCCAGCCTTTTTGGCACCAGGGACCGGCGCTCCTCTGAGAATCTAATGCCTGATGATCTGAGGCAGAGCTGCGGCAGTGATGCCAGTGCTGGGGAACAGCCGCAAATATAGATGAAGCTTCGCTTGCTCCATGATCTGAGGCAGAGCTGAGGCGGTGATGCCAGCTAGCACTGGGGAACAGCCGCAAATACAGATGAAGCTTTGCTTGCTCCCCTGCTCCTGCCTCTCACTTCCTGCTGTGTGGCCCAGTTCCTAACGGGCCACGCACTGGGTGTTGGGGACCCCTGGTTTAGGCAACCCCTGCCAGAAGGAGTTTGCAGTAGAGGGGAGTGCCAGACATTGAACAACTAAGCAAATAAATAAACAATTTGTGGATAAGTGCTTCAGGGGGACTAAAAGGATCCTCTTCCATGGCAGAGCCCGGATTTCCTGAGCTCTCTGAGGCTAGCAGGAGTGGGTAGCATTACCCTATAACCTGGGGGCCTCACCAGGCAGAGTTAGTCACCTGAATCACCATGCATTTTCATTAGGAAATGATTATGGGCAGAGCACCTTGGCCTTGTTTTATGAGAGGCATTCCCAGAGTTGGCATTCAAGTGTTCCCATGATGCTGGTTTTGAGGCAAGAGGAAATTGCATCTCTCCTCCCCTAGGGAGAACTGGCCTTGGCACCTCCCTCACCCAGCCTCACCTCGGGTATTAGTAGTTAGTCTTATCAGTGAAAGTAACCCAGGAATCTCCCTGAGGGGGAAGCCCTGGGTAATTTACAGTTTCTGACGTCCTAGTGATAGCCTCTGCTCTCAGAAGGCCAAGGAGGGGACAACCCAACAGTTCTCATTAGCAGCTGTTACCGGTTCCTCTTGAGATGGGAGCCCCCATCTCTTCCCTCCTGCCTCGCTGAGTCAGTGCTCAGTGGGCCCTGCCAGTGTGTCCACAAATAGTTCTTCAGCATGATTTCACTCCGGAAGCTGCTCTGCCTGACTCATGGCCTGCTTTGAGCACCTCCTCCAGGGAGAGGCTCTCACCTCACCCCCACCCCAGCAAGGGAGGAGCCAGCGAAGGGGGAAATCCCTAACTGAGCCACCCCAAATGCTGTGAAAATACCTGCAGCACCACCTTGGCTCTGCTTCAGGTGCGCTGGAACTGACAACGTCACTAGACATCTGAGAGACAGAGCCTGCTGTGGACACAGTTCAAACTCTGGGAGGCAGAATACTCTGCAGATCTTAAAATATATGAATAGCCAAATGTACTAACCTAAAAGATGTTTACAATATAAAGGATTCAGTGTTAGGTGAAAAATAATGTTATTATGATCCTATCTGTGAAAACAACATTGGTATATTAAATATAAGCACAAAAAAAGGCTATTTGAAGAAAAATATATACTATATTAATAATAGTTATCTTTGGAGGTAAGACTATAGGAAATATTCTTTTTCTTTATTCGTATTCCCTTTCTGGTTATAAAATAGTAATTATAGTTACCTTTATAATCAGAAAGAAAAAGATTTTGGGAAAAAGTCCTCACAGCCAAGCCCAAATGTCCTGACGAGTGTCAGCCTTGTTAAACGTCTAATAATGAAGCAAAAGTGTCTGTTAAATGTGTGAAGCAACTGGGATGGATTTGACATCCACCCAGCAAATTTGAGCTGCCTCCCTAGTGACAGAAGGACCAAGCCAATCCACCGGGCATCACCCCTCATGGGCCCCTAGCGTGACAAAAAGGGAAAAACACCTGTTTTCTTGGCCATTACATCTGTTAGGCCTAGCATAGTGCCTGACTCCCCAATAAGGGCTCAACAAAAAAAATCGTAATGGATATATAAATGAGTGGGTATAATTGGTGGTGCTGTATGATAAGTGCTTGCAGATTTGGGTGAGGGGTTAAGAGAATATGGGAAGTCCACATGAGGTTTCTGGGACTTTTTTTTTATTTGCATTTCTCTAATAGCTAGTGATGTCGAGCATCTTTTCATGTATTTGTTGACTATTTGTATGTCATCTAGGGAGAAGTGTCTGTTCAGGTCCTCTACCCATTTTTTGATTGGATCGTTTGTTTTTCTGATGTTAGTGAGTTGTATGAGTTCTTTGTATATTTTGGATATTAGGCCCTTATCGGAGGCATTGCTTGCAAATATATTTTCCCATTCAGATGGTTGTCTCTTTACCTTGTAGATGATTTCTTTTGCTGAGCAGAAGCTTTTTAGTTTGATGTAGTCCCATTCATTTATTTTAGCTTTTACTTCCCTTGCTTTTGAAGTCAAATTCATAAAATCCTCTTTATAGGACTTTGTTTTAAGGACCGATTTATTTAATAATATTTAATCAACTTTTTATTTTAGAATAGTTTTAGATTTACAGAAAAGTTACAAGAATGTTACCGCAAGTTCCCAAATACCCCACACTCAGTTCTCCCTATTATCATCTTACATCTGTCACATTGTACATTTGTACATTTAACTGATATTAATACATTGTTACTAACTAACCTCCATACTTTATTATGATTCCCTGAGTTTTTACCTAATGGTTTCCTGTCCCAGAATCCCATATTACATTTGGTTGTCATGTTTCCATGACTTCTCTTGGTTGTGACGGTTTCTCAGACTTCCATTGTTCTTGGTGAGCTGGCAGAGTACATGTTAGGTATTTTGTAGACTGCCCTTGAATTTGGTTTTGTCTGGATTTTGCTCATGATTAGGTTGGGATTGCTGGGTTTTGGAGAAGAAGACCACCAGAGGTCAAGGGTCCTTCTCATCACATCATATTCAGGGTACATGCTATCATTGCGACTTATCACTGGTGATTTTAACCTTGGCCACGTGGCCAAGATAATGTTTGTCAGGTTTCTTTACTGTAAAAGTACTCTTCCCCCCGCACCTCGATTCTGACCCTTTCTTTTCCTTTTCCACCTCCCCCCCGCCCCACCATTCTGGCCTCTCCTTAAAGTCACTATGTTTATCCCAAACTTAAAGGAAAGGAAGTTATGCTCTACCTTCCTGAGAAGGATGTATCTACATAAATTAGTTGAAATTTTATATGAAAGATTTGTCAATTTAACCTCAGTTGGATTATTCATTCAATCATTCCATCATTAATCATACGAATACATGGATATTTATTTTGTTTTGGGTTATAATGCGATACTAAGCTATTTATTTTATGGCTCTGTTTGTTCCGTCCTGGGCCTTTGAGAGCTCTTTCACTTGGCTCCTGCATCTCTGGGCACACCTCACCATTTCGTTTTTCTGAGCATGCTCTTACCTTCTGGCACTACAGCATACTCATCTTGTATATTCCCTGCCTCTTCTCTAGCATCTGCCATTTCTCCAACTCTCTGGGTCCATTTATTGGAGAACGGCATTGGAAACCAGGACCTGGGCCTGGGATGTGCTCATTGCTATTGTAT
>NW_006433024.1:10871737-10875301 GCF_000325575.1 Pteropus alecto | reverse complement strand
GGGAAAGAGGAGGAAAGTATAAGTGAGGAAAATAAGAGGGAAGGGGTTGGAAGAGGCAGTCTAAGCCTGTTGTCACATCAGCACCATGGAGGGTCCCCCAGGGGGTGCTGTAAACAGGCAAATTAATGGCTACGGATGCTTTAAGGAGGAGCTGCCTGGGTTTTGCTCATGATTAGGTTGGGATTGAGGGGGCAAGTCTCCCCATTGCCAATGTATCAGATCTTTCCCTGCCCACCCTGTGGCTCCAGGGATCATTTTTAGCCTGTTCTGTGTTCTAGTCACTACCTTAGGCTCTCACTAGACCTTCACTCTGCTAGGTACTATAGATATTGTTGGCCCGTTTTACTGCTGAAAGGCTGAGGACTTGTCCAGCATCCCTGGGTAAGTGACTAACCTAACATTCAAACCGCAGTGTGGCCCTCAGATTCTTCTTCATTGAACGGCGTTGTCCCTTAGTGTAGTCTGTGAACTCATTAGCTTCGAATGCAGGAGTGGACTGTGGTGTTCCCAAGTTCAAGGGTCCACCTTCTCTGCTTTCTCTGATCAGAATGGTCATCACGCGGAAAGATAAAGGCTGTGTGTGTGCACGCACAGTGTGTCTGTCCACTCTATAAACTCTCCAGGGGCTTCTGCACAGATTTCTACTCCCTCCTTGGCAGGCAGGTATATCCACCCAAGGCCCTGCTGCTGAGAACTGAATGCTGGTGAGTTTCAGAAGAAAGGAATGTGAACACGTGTGGAAGAGCAGATGCAGAGCAGACGAGCAGACCTGAAACAGGAGGCAGTGACTGTGGAGACATTCAAAAGCCTGTTTCAAAGTTATTTAATGACATAAGAAAATGCTTTATGGTGTAATGAGTGAAATGATACAACACCATAGGTTTAAAAAATATATCAACGCTTCTCTCTAAATGATAGCATCATGGGTGATCTTGATTTTCTACCTTGCACTTGACTATGTTTCCTATATTTTTCTGCGGTAAACATGTATTATTTATTCTTATAATGATAAAAGTAATTTAACATGAAGCTAGTGAGGGTCATCCTAATCGCCTAGGACTGTTTTCTCTCTTGTTAAGTGTGTTTGTCATATTTTTCTGTGCTTCTTCCATGTTTTTTGTGGTGACACTCCTTCTAAGAAGCCCATTCTAGCATAAAATTATCACCAGTTTGGTGGCAGGGAATACATAATTTACACATAATGAAATACCATTTCACACTCACTAGGATAGTTTTAACCAAAAATACTTGTTTAACGAAAACAAGCATTGGAAAGGCCATGGAGACACTGGAACCCTCATATACTGCTGGTGGGAACTTAAAGGGGTACAACCAGCATGGGAAACAGTTTGTGGTTCCTCAAAAAGTTAAACGTCTAATTACCATGTGACCCAGCAATTCTACTCCTAAGATAAATGAAAATATGTATTCTTACAAAAATTTGTATGTGAATGTTCACAGCAGCATTATCCATAATAGCCAAAAAGTGTTAACAATCAAAATGCCCACCCACAGACAAATAAACAAAATGCGATTTATCCAAATGGAACATCATTCAATCAAAAAGGAGTAACATACTGATACATGCTACAACATGAATGAACTTTAAAAACTGTGCTATGTAAAAGAAGTCAGACAAAAGACTGCATGTATGGTTCCATTTATATGAACTGCTCAGAACAGGCAGATTCGTAGAGACACAATGTAAATTTCTGGTTGCCAGGGCTGGGCAGGAGGGCGGAGTCGTGCTACAAATGGGGAATGGGGTGTGACTGCTAATGGGTATGGGGTTTCTTTTGGGGGTGATGAAAATGTTCTGGAATTAAATGGTGGTTATGGTTTCATAATTCTGTGAATATACTAAAAACCTCTGAACTCTACATTTTTAAAGGGTAAATTTTATGATATGTGACATATCTCAGTTAAAAAAAAAAAACACCAGTATTGACCTATAAATTCTGGGCTCATATTCTCTGTTATGGAGCAGCAAGGAGTGTGGGCTCTGCTGCTTCCTAGCTGTGTGATCTAGTCACTTAACCTCTTGCAGTGTCCATTTTCCTAGATAAAGTGGGGACACTGTTATGACCCAGGGGCCTTGGGATACTTTGTTCTGATCCCATGGTCCTTCTCCACAGCCTCCTCTAGTCCATAGTTGTTAACGGCTCCCTAAGGAGGAAGGTTTGTTCCCTGTCTAAGAGGATCTTGGTTCTGTTTCCTATTCCCCTGGGTCAGCCTCTCCGTTAAAACCACCCCATCCAAGAGACTGGGCTCCTCGGTGCGGGGCAGAGTGATGGCTCATCCTGCCAAGCTGTTTCTAACGTTTGTTCGAAGAAATAAAAGCCAAATAGTCTGTGGCTTCTTTAAATCTTGCAGTAAATGGAAGCGTCATGGGGCTTCTGAGTTCAAAGCACTCGTGTAGCACGTGTCTTTATTTTTCAGACACTTTCTTCTCTCTTCCTTTCTCCCTTCTTCCCTCCTCTTCTCTCTCTCCCTCTCTTTCTTTTTAAGGCAAAGAAATAAGAGAGCTAGGGGCCCAGAGGGTGGGCTCTGCAGTCTGCAAATCCAGTGTGGATTTGGAGCTGTTGTTTACAGCCGGTGCTTCGCCCTAACCGTGGTGGCGGGCCTCGCAGGCCATGTTTCAGAGCTCTGCTCCCCAGCCCATCTTTTAGTTCAGGACCGCAGCTGGGGAGGGCCGGGCTCAGACACCAGACTGACACGCCCTCTCTTTCCCGTCTGCTCTGATGTCTGTGCCAGAGCAGTCAGCGCCCGGCAGGCCTCTGCCCTCCAACATCCGCCCTCCCTACGGCCATCTCCTAATTAGCTGTACAGTTGGAAGAGACTGGTGTCACAGATACAGTTTTTTTCTTTAACTTGTGATGCCATGTAAAGCTAAGACCATTATTCTGGTTTGCTTTAATGCTGAGAGTGCCTAATTTTTACTAAGGCTTAAAGCTAAAATAAAGTTGTGTTCTCTGAACATGGGGTTTTCATACTTACTAAGCACCTGCCAAGTTCTTGGAACTGCAGAGATGACAAAGAGAGGGAAGAATAAGATGAAAATTATAGCTTCTGCTCTTCATAAGCTAGCCGTCTAGTGAAAGGTTATCAGTGTCACAGGCAATTCCTTCTTGGAGCCCGGGAACCCTGGGAGAAGAGCAGAGTGCAAGGCGGTGAGTGATCACAATGAGCCGATGGGGACAATGGCACAGACTCCATCTACGTGCGCCTACTCCGTGCCCAGCGCACATTAATTTGTCTCAGTTGATACTCACTCTCGCTCTCTGAGAGTAGGTGTTATCCCCATTTTGTGGATGGAGAAACTAATACTCAGAGAAGGTGTCACGTGTCCGAGGCCACACAGCAAGTAAGTGGTGAAGCAAGGAGTTGAGGCTCGGTCTGCCCAACTCATGAGCTTATGCTTGTAATCACTGCACTGTGGTCACGGGAGGCTCTGGGAAGAAGGTAGTGACCAGGCACTGGGTAGAAAGTGGAGGGACAAAGATGGGGGAAGCCACTAAGGTTGGGCTGCAACTGTGAGCATTTCAGAATCTGAGAAGAGGGATG
>NW_006433024.1:10837487-10871248 GCF_000325575.1 Pteropus alecto | reverse complement strand
GGGTGTGAGGGGGAGGGTGTGTGTGTGTGTGTGTCTGTGTGTGTGTGTGTGTGTGTGTGTGTGTGTGTGTGTGTGTGTGTATTTTAAAGCCCTGGGTTAGAGAAGTTATCTTCTGAAAC
The DNA here is from genome assembly GCF_000325575.1 of Pteropus alecto. NCBI lineage: Eukaryota > Metazoa > Chordata > Mammalia > Chiroptera > Pteropodidae > Pteropus > Pteropus alecto. Next base: position 10,871,129 of record NW_006433024.1, on the reverse strand, counting down.
TTAGTCGATAAAAGATTTCTATTCTTTCTCACCTTCACCATCTGGCAGGTGGCTCCAGGGGCGGACAGTAAGATCTCCAAGGTGACATATTGCTTCAGCCTTGGTGTAATTTGGGGCATGCTGACTGGTCAATGATTCGAGTAATGAGACTGATGCTGGGGAGCATGAGGCGGCTTTTTTGCGCACTGCACTCACCCCGGCCTCCCGCCTACAAGGCATGACCCCTCCCACAGCGTACACTGGCAAAGCAGAGGTGGCAGTGCCGGGAGCTACAACTAAAATGGGGCCCACCCAGGGTGGAGAGGCACCCCCTGGAAAATATGGTTAATCTGCTTGAGGCATGAGCGAGAACGTGTGTGTGTGTGTATTGGGAGGGGTGTGTTGGCAGCCACCTATGCTTACGATGATGACTATGGGGGAAATGTAAATAGAACTGGGGTGCTTCAAATAAATGAGAAAAGCTGAGGGGAGCAGAGGATTTCAGTGGCAGCATTCCTTCCTCCTCCATCAGATGTGCTGCTCAAATCCAAGAAAGATCCAGCCCAGATGTCTTGGAAGGACATTCACTGTCTGCCTCTCTTCTGGCCTGCTGCCCGTGCAGCTTCAATTGGGGCGGGGGGCCAGGGAAAGGGGCTCTGCCCAAATAGGCTGATTCACCATTTCCACTGGGTCCAACACTGTCTTGGTGGTCAGATCACATGCCAGCCTCGTAAACTCACTCTCTGCTTGTCCGTGTGACATTTATATCCCCATGGGGAGCTGGCTTTTTAATGAGCCTAATTTGAGACCATAAGTAGGAGTTTGTAAAACAAACAGCGAGGGAGTCCGGCCAAAGCCCGAAGTTGCAGTTTAAGCACACAGGGTCACATACAGCTCCACAGAAAGGCTGAGACGCGGCTGAGCCCAGGGCAGTGGGACGAAGGTGTGCTCCCCAAGGAAAGGCTTCTGTTCCACAGAAGCTTGCTGCAGGCTCCTCTTCACCCCACAATCCCGTGGAGACCTGACAAGAGACCTTCCCATTTTGGTTCTGCGTGGGAATCCCTGGAGGAGCCTGGCTTTCTCGTGGGAGGAAAGAGCTCCTTTGGGAGTAGGCCTGTGTGCAAGTCCGGGACTAAAGGCCCATGAAACAGAAGGCCTGCGTGCTCCCCGCCCTGCATAGATGACAGCCCACAGCCAGCCCTGCGAGGCCTCTGGGAGGAAGAATCTATAATCCAAAGACACCTGTGAGGAAACCCCACCTCGTCTTGTACCTCTAATTTCATTTTCGGGAGACACAGATTTCAAATTAAGAATGAGGTGGAGAGTGCTGATATCCGTGACAAGACCCTGTGAAGGTCACCTCTATCTAAGGTCTCAGGTAGAAAGAGGAGGTTCCTCACCTACCAGGTGACATACGCAGAGGGCTCGCTTTGAGGGGTGGGATAACAAGCAGGGCTCTCTCTTTAGTGCTGAGCATTAGGGTCTGATGTGACTCAGAGGCCACTGCTCACCGTGGAGTCATATTACAGAGGTCCCTCCTGACTCACCCCAAAGAATGGCAGTAGGTACTGTGAGCCTCTAGAATGGTGTCTGCTGCAGCCATCGAAAATGATGATGAGAAACAATATTGGGGCCCATAGAAAGACATCCATGACATATTTTTAAGTGAAAAAGGTCATGAAAGTGTGTGGAGGGGTGCTTTTGTAAAGGTAGAGATGCACACTCAAAAGCATAGTTACGTATTCAAATGTCTGAAAGAGTATAACACCATAATGCGGTGATTACCTCAGGGTGGTAAAATGGTGGTGATTTTCATTTTCCTCTGTTTGCCTACCTACATCTTTAAAATTAAGATAAACCGTGAGCAGAGTTCCACAGACACTCACCTGGCAGCAGCCAAACGATCTGCCTGGAAGATTCCCCCATGACGGGAACTTCCAGCCCTACGTCTGAGCTGCGGCCAAGCCCAGTGGGAGTTGACGTTGTGGGCCAGAACCACTCTGCAGTCCACAGGGCCTGCCCAGCATTTCCAAAGCTGACATAGATGGTGGGCTTTGAGTAGCCATTTCAACCTGCACGGAGACCTGGGGGCCTGGGGAGTGGAGAGACAGTTGGATTGTTGGACTCTTCATAGGATTTCATTTGAACAAAGGGTTCTGTGCTTAAATTAAAAAAAAAAAAAACAAAAACAAGCAAAAAAAAAAAAAACTAATGATTTACAGAAACCATCTTGGAGAATAAGCACTTCATCTGCAGGTCACAGAAAACCCAACTGTTTTGGTCTCAATTGTGTCCTCTCCGAAATTTATATGTTGAAGCCCTCACCCTTGCTACCTCAGAATGTGACTCTATTTGGAAATAGAACCCTTAAAAAGGGAATTAAGGCAAAATGAGGTTCTTAGAGTGGGTGCTAATCCAATGTGACTGATGTTCTTATAAGAAGAGAAGTTTAGGACACTGATACGCACAGAGAGACCGTGTGAAGACACAGGGAAAACATGAGAATCTATAGGCCAAGGAGAAAGGCCTCAGAGAAAACTAACCCTGTCAACACCTGATCTTGAACTTCTAGCCTCTAAAATTGTGAGAAAATAAATTTGTGTTGTTTAAGGCACCCAGTCTATGGTACCCGACACAGGGTTATTTTTCTCTTATAATAAAAAATTCAGGGGCTGGCAGTTCCTGGTGGTATTTAGCTGCTCGATGAGACCATCATAGACCCAGGCTCCTTCTACTTTCTGCTCTGCCATTCTTAGCACGTCGGCTCTGGCCTTGTTCTCATCCCTTCATGCAGATCTGCTCCTCTCCACTGCTGTGCCACGGGAACGGTGTTCCAGCTTTTTCAGCAGGTGGCCTGCCTCCTGGTTGCATAATGGCTGCTGCTGCACCTTCTTCAGAGAGTGAGTCACATTCGAGGCAGTGAGAAGAGCAAAAGCCCTGTCAGCCAGGCAGCCTGTCCCCTCAGATCAGGAAAAGCAACATTTTCCAGAACCCCTGAAGTCCTGACTTTATATCTCATTGTCCAAAACCGTGCTGCACAGCTGTAAGGTAGCCTGGGAAGGCATCTCCCAGGGCTCATATCACATAACCATTATAGACAGAATTGGGGTTGTTAGCCAGGAAGGAGAAGGAATGGCATTTGGATAGGTTACTGAGCGTGTCAGCACAGTTTCAAACATGTGCTGACTATTTTCATACATCTTAGCAGGGAAAGATCATGGTGTCCTTCAAGATCCTGGGAGTGACATAGCTTTGGGATGTCCCCATCCCAGGATCGAGTGTTCTGCAGGGACCTCCTTTCTGTAAACGAGCTTCCTTCCCCCACTTCAACTCCCCCCAGTGTTGTGTGATGTCACTCAGCCATGAGATGACCAGAGACTGTTAGCGTCTCATAAAGTCCATAAGATCCCATTGAGGTTCTCGGAATAATTAGGGGCTTTCTGAAACATCCTGTTATTTTTCTTCCCTTGCTGATGACAGCACATAGCAAAAGCCCTCTCTTCAGACTCCTTCCGGGCTTCTCGTACCTACTGCAGACTCCTCCTCTAACATTTATCATCATGGATTTTAATTATTTGTCTACGTGTTTTTTTCTCTCCTCTAGAGCAGGCTCCTGGGTCTTACCTCTCTATGCCTAGCACCAGGCTGTGTAATTAATGGGCACGTGACGAACATATTTGGTTAAATGAGTAAATGACGGGAGTAGCACAGTGTGAAAATTCCCCTAGCCTACTCAGAAACTTATTCTGAATTTGAAGCCATTAGGTAACCTTGGCACAGAGGGTCCCAGGGCCTTAGAGGATGTTTCTCTGTTTACAGGATTTGTTAACTTTCTGTGTGTGGGAGGTGGGTATTTGTGAGTGTGCTCTATTTGAGTTATGAAGGGAGTGACGTTACCTCTGGGCTCTGATGTCGCCAACACACTTAGCACTAGGGTGTCTTTGTTCTGGCTCAGATTTCAATACATTTGTTGTACAAATTCTCCCATTCTTTGTGAGTTACCTTTCTGAACTTGATAGATTGAAATCTTCTAATGCTTAAATACAATCCAGAAACATCACCAATTTTAAAGGTGGTTGTTTGGGCTTTAAAATGATCTCTTAATGAATTTTAGTTCCAAAAACATTATCTGCTACCTCTGTCTTTGATATTTAAATGCTTTGATATTTAAGGAATGGGCAGCATTATTAACATGAGAGCCCACCCAGTGGCCCAGGTGGATTTGAGATTGAGAGAGCCAGGAAAAGGAGGTTTTATCAGCCAGCCATTGGCTTTCTAACCTAGATGCTACCCTCCCGTCCCTTTCCTACACTGCTGCCTTATTTATCTGTGTAAATGTACATATGATCCTGTCACTCGATTGCTTAAACCCCATCCGTGGGTCCTCATTGCCCTTAGGACAGCCCCAGCCCCTTAGAATCCTGTGACTGGCGCCCTCCACCCTGGTCCCTCCCCAGGAGGCCAGTCACACTCGCCCATCACTCAGTCCCTACAAGGGATTGGCAAGCACTGCCCTGGGGCCAAATCCCACCCCCACCTGTTTTGTATGGCCCACAAACTAAGAATGAGTTTTACATTTTTAAATGGTTGAAAAAATATTGAAAGACTATTTCGTAACACATGAAGATGATATGAAAGTCAAATCTGTGTCCGTAGCTTTATGCATGGGACACAGCCATGCCCATTTGATTACTTGTTCTCTATGCACACTACACTGAATAGTCATGAGAGAGACCGCATGACCCCCAAAGCTAAATTATTTACTTTCTGACCCTTTACAGAAAAAGTTGGCTGACCCCTGGATTAGTAGTGGCTCCAAGGATGGGTGGGGAGAGGGCAATGATGTCCATTCGCCAGCTCCCAAGCTCCTCCTAAGTCTAAGTACACATGATGTGCTCGCTCTACAAACACATCATGACAAGACCCATAAGCACCTCCCCAACCTGTCACTGCCCTGAGACCTTTCTACACAAGCTCGTCCGGTGCTTGGAAGACCCATTCGGCCCCTTTCCTAGACTGACATTTAATCATCATCTGCTGAGATGTCCTTTCCTCCAGGAAGCCTTCATTGACCACTAAGCCTGGGTAGTCTAGCTTAGAGACCCCTCCTCTAGGGTCCTCGTGCTAACTCTACGTAGCCCTTTCCACGAAATGTTGAGTTGGCTGGTGTACTGTCTGCCCTCCTTCACTAGACTGCAAACATCGAGAAGGTAGGGGCCCTGTCTCGTCCATTTTTATTTCTCTAGAGCATAGCCACTTCTGGCACATTATTGGGTCCTCAGTCAATGGTGTTGAATCAATGAGTGAGTGCATGAATGCAGAATAAAGGACCCATCTGTGGTGAGTAAAGCTTGGTTTTTCAACAGCAGAGACCACAGTGGCCTTTAGGAACTAAATGGATAGCTTGGCCTTAGGCCATCCCTTCCTCTTAATGGTGATAAGTACTTTTATATAGTATCTGATGGCTTTATCCCAAAGCCATTGGCCCTGAGAATCAGTGAGGCCCTTTCTAAGAATATTCCCATTTACTACATGCTTATTATGTGTCAGGCATTTTGCTAAGTGCTTACTTTCTTAACTTCTTTTAATCCTGTAAAGAAAAAGCATTTTTAGACCTATGAGCAAACTGAGGCTTAGAAAGGTTAGGTAAGTAGTCCAAGGTCACACAGCTAGTTAGAGGCAGAGCTGGGTTTTGAACCCTCATCTGTCTGATTCATACTATTAAATCATCTAGAGAGACTAATAGTCAAAGCCCTTTAGAATGGGAACGTGTTAAGCTGACTAAAACAGGTTACATTTGTTAGAAGGAGTCTAGCACTGTAAATTTCTGACGAATACAATCATGTTCTATTTATAAATACCTTGGCCATCTGCCCTGGACCTTGTGATATTTATATCTTTTTTTTTTTTAACCCCCAAGGAGTTTCTTGTGCTTATTATGGATGCTCGGGCTCACAAATCCTTCCTCGCTACTCTGGACCGACAGTTTACTCACTACTCAGTTTTTCCTGCTGGCAGCACTGCTCCCTAGCAGGGAGTGCAGCTCAGGAATCACGAGCTTTGCTTTCTCGCCCATCTTTTTTAAAAATTAAATAAAACCATAATGAAATCAATGGTTTTGATTTCATTAAAATACATTTTTTTATTATTTCAGCTTTATTGAGATATAATTGACATACAGCATTGTAGAAGTTTAAGGTATGCCCCCACCCCAGTGTTGGCAGGGGTGAGGCTCCTTTTCCACAGATGGTGGTTCCTACAGTGTGGCATGGGGATTTTTCCCAGCCCTACCTGTTCTCAGATCCTAGTGCATTGCAAACGGCACCAGCCGCTGTGGGGGTTGGAGGTCCAGGCTGCTGTGTGGCAGCGTCGTCATCACACAGGCTTATTAGCACAGTGGGTACACAGCTGAGCCGAGTATTGGCAGGATGCCACAGGAAGTCCCACTACTGATGCAGCCTCTGAGCCATTCTGAGTCACCTCCACCTGGCCAGGTAAAGGGTTGGCTCTTAAAGGGGCCAATGCTTGGAATGAGGCATGCAGACAAAATTTCATTTCCTGCTTAGCAATATAGAATAGCCTGAGTTTCTTCCAAAAGAATTATCCTTTTTCCCTTATCTTATTTTTTTAGTAATTTCTACAAAATAACCAGATTTTCCTTATGTACTTTTTATTTGCTTCCATGAGCTCACAATGGTTATAATAATGGTTTTGATTTCATTAAAATACATTTTTTTATTATTTAGCTTTATTGAGATATAATTGACATACAGCATTGTAGAAGTTTAAGGTGTACAGCATAATTATATCATTATTTAATCAGTAGAAAAAAATATAAAGGATAATAGAGGGGGAAAAATCACCTAAAATACTCCTATGTAGAAATAACTATGTTTTCTGTTAGATGATCTCCATTGTAGGCTCTTTACATGTAACTGGATTACGGTACATATTTTTTTAACATTCACTTGTTTTCTTAAATAAAAATTAGAATTCCAGTAACTAATTCTCTGGCATATATGGAATTGTGGACGTTCCTTTGCCTGGAAACATCCTGTCACCCTTTTCTTTCATTAAGTACATCTCTCCCCTCCCCCATTTCCCTTATAATAATCACTTTTTGCTATATCAATAAATCATATCCATTGTAGAAAGCATAGTAATTGAAAACATTTTTACAACCCTAACGTAGAGAGAACCACTCTCACCTTGGTGGCTGTGTGCCCTGGTTGGGGAAAAGCCCAATATTTCAGGGTGATGACTTTACCCATCTGTCTCCATCCTCAAGTTCTCTGTTATTCTATGTGCGTGTGTGTGTGTATGTGTGTGTGTGTGTGTGTGTGCGTGTGTGTGTGTGTGTGTTGCATGTGTTGCCTTTGAGCCACCAAAGTGGCTCAAAGCTGCTCTTGGGTTATAGGAATTGGCTTGTTCACCCACCATGGGTCAAGGACGGCATTTGACAACCACGGTTATGTGGTGGATTTTTCTTTTTTTTAAGAGGAGGCAGTCCTAAAACTCATGCTTCCTGGGTCACTCAAGTTCTAGATGTGTTACATCAATACTTTGGAGAGAGGCCACCCAAAACCTCTTAAAAAGTATTCTAAATACCATGAAGATGTTTTTCCACAGGAAAAAGCTCAGTAGTCGACACATGTGTTTTCTGCTCCACACTATCCAATGTTGTGACTATTGCTGGTTTTTCCAGAGTTCACCTATAGGTTTAATTTCCTGAAATTGATCTGCTTGGTTACTCTGGTTTAATTTTACTCTCTTGAAAAAAGGGGAAAATGGCAGTGAACAGACTGCATTTTATTAGGTTTTTGCTTCAAAAGAATTAAGCAGCAATCTCTAATCTCTACTAGTTTGTTCTTTTATAGGCATCCTCATTGTTGGGCTGTTGTAGTTTGATGGTTGCCCCTTCCCTTCTCTAAATCCTCACTTGCTTGGAGCCCCTTGGGAATTGAGTGAGCAGGCCCTCAGGTCAGAAGTGCTGCCTCCAGCTGGAGGGAAAAGAGGGAGCCCCAAGGCCAGCAGGCCCAAGACTGTCAAGGATTCAAAAGGAAATGAATTCCAGCCCAGTATTCATTCACAGCAAGGTTTGCTTTTTGCCATCTTTTTGCCATCACTTTAAAGAGAATCGGGGATGCTGGCAATGAGCGTGTTGCATTTGATCTCTCCCTGGGTCCTCTGGCCCCAGGCTCCCTGGGCAGTCATAAATGTGTAGTATTATTTTACTGTTTAATGGAGAGCTCTTGGCCCCTGGGCCCGCCTTGACTGGAAGACCTCCTTTAGCTCGGGGTGTTCTGATAGCTCAGCCACGGTGAGGTGTTAACCGGAGCGTGATTATGTTTGCTTTTAATTTCCTGACCTTAGAGAAGAAGGGGAGAGCGCAGTGCTAACTGGACTGGTGAGGACTGGTGAGCGGTAAAGGTGGCGTTCTGTCCCCGGGCTTGAATGGGGAGAGCCCCATCCCTGTGAGAGGTAGTGTAGCACGGGTGTTACCAGTGTGGACTCCAGTGTCACACAGGCTCGGTTCGAATCCCACCTCTGCCATTTTCTAGTTTTGTAACCTGAGCCAAGTGACCCTGCCCATCTAAACCTCAGTAATAGTACTAGCTACTAATTAATAATCATTAGAGAATAGTAATAAGACCACTGCTCGGGTCTTATTATTATTGTGTGGGCTTAGATGCTCGTTCCTCCTGTTGCTGGCACAGAGTACTGCTCAGTGTGTGGTAGCCCTTCTGCATTCATTATTAACCCACGGTTAAAACCTGCTTCCCAAATTCTATTTAGACCCCCGCACTATACTCTCCCCGTCTCCCGACATTTTCTCCTCCCTCAAACACTTGGGCCTCACAGTATAGTGGTCCCATCAAATGGGTTCTGTCCAAGAATTAGATGAGCTTTCGATTGTTCTCGATGAGTCAATTTTTCATGGATGATCGACAACTCATCAGTCAGGCATATTTCATTCCACTTCTAGATTTTTCTTCTTGTGCCTTTCATCTTCCCCTTGCCTCAATACCCACCTATCCCCCAACTTCTTTGGGCTTAGAATCTCAGGAAAAATACCATTCAATGAAGTTTTTTTTTTTTCTTTAGAATCGACTATCTTTATACTCTATTCGGATCTTTCTGAAAAATATTCATGCTTTAACTTTTCAGCACTTTGTTTCGGTATAACTAATATACAACTGGGCATTAAATGTACTATATATAACATTCTAGATCAGAGAATGGAAACACTTTTTTTAAAAAAATAAAAAGGGTTGAACTGTGTGGGCTTTTTGGAAACTGTTCAGTGGGGCAATATAATTTTTATTTTCAGAAGCTTATGAATTGAATCCCACCCAGGCACCCAGCTCCTAAGAAAACGGGCAGAAGATGCCCTGCCAAGTTTCCTCACGAGGGCAGTGGAAGAGTAATCCTCTGCGTTCTGGTTTCCGTTTTTCAGGAAACAGGAGACAGGCCTTTGCTGTCTTCACAAATGAGCTTTCCTGAACTGGGCGGCTGGTGAGCCTGGCGGGAGCGTGGGGGCAGGGCGGGGGAGAGTGCCGCCACACAGACTTGCTTGCACAGGTATCTGGGCCCACTGTAGTCACAGTGCCCCCGCCCCAAAAAAAGCATTTACAACTTTGGAGAGAGCACTGGTAATGGTTTATTGAGTTGAGGGGACTGTTATGTTACAGTCTTGATGGCTTTTTGATGACTGGTCAGAAAAGCTGATCTATAAATCCATCCAGTTTTCACACACACAAAAAAGGATGTTTTCTTTACATTTGAAATCATGGGTCTATGGAGGGGGAGGATTGTTATAGCTGTTGGGGAAATTAACTTTTAAGAAATGGTAATAACAGGATTTATTAGTTCTTACTGTTGACAATTCAGAAGTTAAATGGTAGAATGAAAGAGAGAAAGAGGTTTTGAGGGGTATACTTTAGTGCTGGAAGTACACGGAAAGACCAGTCGGAGAGTAGGATCCCCCCCCTGGAGAAGACTTGAGAAGCCATCAAATCAACCCCCCACATTCATTTCGGGGGGAGAGAATGAAACAACGCCCTTGGTATGGCCCTGGGGCTAAGCCCTGCTTCTGAAAAACCTTTGCACTGAAAGCCTGGTTTGTCCACCCAGTGTGCAGTGCATCTGCCTCTGGCATGGTGCTGGCTTGGAGGACTTGTTGCCTCTACAAGCTGAAACCCGGGTTGAATTCCTGGTTGGCAACCACTGAAAGAGGGTGGGGTTCCCAGTCTTCTGAGCAGTGGGTTCCCCATCTAACTCAACGATGCCCTCTTTGGGCACTGGTGGAGAATCACTTCAGAAGGAAACACATCAGGTCTCTAAACCCAGAGCTGGACCATAGCCCAGTGATGGACACTGGGAACACAGCACGGAGAAACAGGATCGGGTGTGCTTGTGCATAGGCTCCCTAACTCGAATGATTTCCTGGGAGGTGCTGGGTATTTCCCCGTTTACCGGCAGAATTATTTTCATTTCTAAATTTCAGAGAAAGAAAGAAGAATGCCATTTCTTCTTATCTGTGGAAAGGAGTTTAAATTTCTTCCCAAGGGCAGTGGGGGAGTCTTTGAAGCATGTAAAGGCCCAGAGACAGGTGGCCAGAGTAAGGAATGGCCAGGGTGGGGCACAACTGGAGACAAGAGACAAGTGAGCACACTGCCACAGTAGCCAGTGAGGGAAGATGGTGGCCTGAACCGGGGCATGGCAGTGACAGATTTTTGCAGTCTTAAGCGGGTAAAAGCGTAAAAGCAGCAAGGCTTTGGTAGTTGATTGGATGTGCGAAGGAGGGAATGAGTTGATAAGGATGACTCATAGGTCTGCTGTTGGGCAACTGGGTGGATGTGGCATTGTACTCAGAGAGGGCACGGTGGAGGAGGTGGCAGGACTTTGGGGAATGAGATAATGAGTTCCCAGATTCAGGTATTGGGCAACTAGGCTGAGAAAAATTGAGTGATAGAAGATTATAGTTCTGTATATACATTGAGAAATGCAGAGGCTTCACATGCAAAGCACATTCGCATGGAGCGTTTCAACAGAAATGCTGATTTTGTAGAAGAGGAAGGCAAAGGGTAGCTTGGTCATGCTCGCTGCTCCACACCCAGAAGTTCATTTCACAGTCGCGATCTGAGCGGTGCATGTGGGTTTCCTCTATAACTTTTACAGAGTTCAACAGGGGTCCATTTCGGGTGTCCTTTTTAACTAATAACGGGATCAAGGGAAACACACCAGCATGCTTTCTTTTCCATCATGCCAAAATAAACAGATTTTCCTAAGGATTTTACTAAATGGGAAAAAAAAGATGCCCTTTTTTTCTTTTCTTTTCTTTTTTCTTTTTTTTCAGACATCTCTTTTTCCAGAGCGACCTTGCCTTGGGTCCATATCATAAAACTGGAAATTTGTGTGAGGCAAAGAAGGCATCGAGGTGTTGAGAGAATTTAAAGCAAATATTTTCCATCTCCAATGAGAACTTCTGAGCAAGAAACTTAGGTGGGAGAGAGAAGAATTTAAATTGACGTAAAAAAATGCTTTCTTAAGGGGCAGATTTGGAAGACAAGCTGTGGAACTGCATTCTGGAAGGATCCGTGGGAATAGGAGACACAACCTTCCATCTATAGAATTTCATGGGAGGCCTCCGGTGTCCTTGGCAGGAGGGGCCTGGGAACCATTAAAGGAAAGTCATATTTCTGGATCTTACTTTGAATTTCATCCTATCAAATCACAGGTCCAAACAGAACCTCTCTTCCTGCAAATATCCTAGTACAGTTTAACTAAAGGACAAGGTGGCCAAAGTTAGAATATCAGTTCATTTCAGCAGCTTGAGAATCAAGAGACTGAAATTCTAGCCCTAGTTCAGTTTTAGACCCTCAATAACTTTGGACAAGTTACTTAACTTTGAGAAGAGGGCCTTGGATTTCTCATCTGTAAGATGGGAGTGATTAGGTACCTCACGAAGGCTCAGGGAATTATATGTGATCATGGCATGTAAGTCGTTATCACAGTGCATGGCACGTAGTCAGCCCTCAATAACAGTCAGCACTATTGTTGACGCGGCTCTTATTCATGATGACTGTCCTCCCTCCCTCGCCAGAAGAATAAATTACTCGATATAAAAAGTCTCTTAAAAGCAGAAGGTACTATGCAAAAGCGGTGATGCTATCAATTACTATTATTAATAATAGCTTCATAATTACTTTTGCCACAGTATTAAGTGAAAGTCCCTGTGGGTGGGTGATGACTGGGAAAATGGGAACAATTATTAATGGAGCTGCCAGCTCCTGTTACTAGATCCATCGACATAATATTTCTCTCTAAGAATCCTTTGACAAATAAGCTGAATTTCCTATTCCCTTGCCCTAAGCACTGTAAATGTGATCCACATGTCCCCAGTGTTGTTTCTATAGATTAATAACAAAGAAAAGAGGAGGAACCAGGGCTGTACTGGGACCCATAGCTGTGTGGATTTCTCAAATGTTGGGCTGTCTGAGGGTTTTAGCTTGTGTAGAGGTGGGGCGGGGGAGGCAGGGGGGAGCTGTTCTCTCTTGTTTCACTTGTTTTAATGTTCAAAGCCAACTTTTCCTAATGGGTACTCAGCTCTCAGGGAGAGTTTCTGCTTTGGGGAATAGGGCTGGCCCAGGGGGCAGTCATGCCTTCCTCCTCCTCTCCCTGGAAACGGCTTTGAGGAAGTTCTTTGATGCTGGGCCTTGCCAGACAGGAGTCAGTGCCGGATGTGACAGGAGGGGCCACTGCCATCAAGAAGGGGCGAAGGGAGATTGGGGGTGGGGAGTGGGGGAGACGAGTCTAAGCCACACCAAGACAGTGCCAGGCTGCAGTGAGGCAGCACAAAGGAGGGCAGGGAGGTTGGGTCAGAGGAATGGCCGGCTAGGAAGGCAGGGCTGACCACCTGATGAACATACAGAGTGGTCAGCATCTAGGCAGGAAGAGAATGCCATGTGTGTTTGCCCCAAGAAAGAGAAATACACCGGGCTCAGCACAAGGGCTTCTGTGGGTAAAGCGAGCAGTAATAATACAGCAGTATTATCACATTCACAAGCCACCAAATCAGGACAGCCATAGATGAGCTTGGGGGTGTGTTCATTGGATCCGGGCTTTCAGAGGGTTAAGTGTACACAGTCTATAGTCTAGCCATAGATGAGCTTGGGGGTGTGTTCATTGGATCAGAGGGTTAAGTGTGCACAGTCTATAGTCAATCAGACCCAGGTTCGAATCCTAGCTCTGTCACTTAGTTAACAAGTTGTTCAAACTCCCTGAACGTCAGTCTCCCAGCATCTAAAATGGGGACAGACGTGCATACCTTGTTGAAAGAAAAGTGAGATAGTGTAAACAAAGCCTACGTTCCCAGCGCATAGTAAAAATAATGCCACAGCTCCCGACCAAGCACATTCTCTGAGCCACACTCTGAGCCAGTGGCCCAAGCTTTGACGTCCAGCATCTCGGTTAATCCGCATAGCTGCTCTATGGGGTAGGTACTCTCCTTATCTCTAGTTAACCGGTGAGGAATTGGAGGCACGGAGAAGTGAGGTAACTCGCCCAAGATCACACTGCTGGTTAAGTGACAACAAAAAACATGAACCCAAATGTTCCAGCCCTACCGTAACTGCTCTGCTACATACCCTGTGGCTGTTGTCATCCTCGTTACATTTCTGTGGGGGGAACAGGGAATTCTAACCCGAATTTGGCCACCTCCCAGGGGCTCTCCAGTTATCTCAAGGAATTTTAAGAGATTTTCCCAAAATGGACTGATTAAATTTCTATGGGTATTTTCCTTAAAAAATAAAAAATAAAAAAGTTCAGGGTAGATGGACAAAGAGGCATTGATCAAAGCAACAGCAGTTACTAAAAGCTGGGAATCTCTGTGATCACATGCTCTTAAGAACCAACATGTAATTTTCAGCCAGCCCGATTTTACTTTTCTGGTGCTTTCTAAGAAGCCACACAGAGAGTTAGAGAAATTTACGGGCTCTCACCCTCTGGGATTAATGCTGACAGCCCCGTTTCTCCGTTGCCGAAGTGCTAATGAAAAACACTAATTGGACTTGGCCAGCGGCTGGGACGTGTCCCCTTCTTAGAGGGGAGAAGGCGACATCTCTTTCTCCATAGTTTTTCCCAGTCCCTCTCATGGCTTGAAGAGGGAAAGGACTGAGGGTGACGCTGCCCTTTAGACAGTCAGGTAGATGCTGACATCCGGCTCAGCCCTCCCGTCAGCACTGTGAAGACAGAGCCGGGTCTCTCTGTGTCGCCCCAGCACTGGGAATGGAGCACAGAGCCTGGGCCGAGTGAGGCACTCTGTAAACATTCAGCGAATGAAGAAGTGAAGGAGTGCACGAGTCCTTGTATGTCCCACAGGCGTCAGTAGGCCAGTTCCTTGTGCCTCTCCAAGAAAGGGAGGTCTCCGTGTGGCTTAAAACCACGTGTACAAGTCCACCGCACCTCACCCTGGCCCCTAGGGCACCGTCCACAGTAAGAAGTCAGTGGTCTGCACGTGGAGCCTTGAGATTGCTCTAAGAGGAAGTGAGGGCAGGGCCATGGCCTGCGGAGCTTTGCTCCTTTCCTGAGGTGACCTGTCTGCCTTGTTTCCCCCACAGGTGTCCTCTCCCTCCCGGCATACTTCAGTCCCTACAACGGCGGGTCCCTGGGCCATGATGAGCGAGCCGATGCCTATGCGCAGCTGGAGCTCCGGACGCTGGAGCAGTCCCTCCTGGCCACCTGCGTGGGGAGCATCTCGGAGCTGAGTAAGTGTGGCATCTCTGTCTAGCTGGCTGTAAAGGAAGAAGGAGGGATGAGGTCGTCTTCTGGGGTCTGGCCTCCTCCTCCTCTGTGCTTCTTGCCTTCCCTGAAAGCTGCATCTTTCTAGGCCAGAGGTTGCAAACTGGCGTTTCACAAACATGTATGGTTTGGCCAGCACGTGGACTTAATCACACACAAATCCAGATTTGTGGATTCTCTTGAAAAAATCAGATGGTCTGGCAACACTGCACCCCACTCCTGCATGGCAGTGATGAGGAGGAGCTAAGTAGCAGCTACGCAGACAGAGTGTGTCCCCTGCATTGTCACATAGTCGTTATCTTATAGCTGGCCTGTTTCATTTATTTATTTTACCTGTCTGGCCCAAAAGGCTGTGAATTTACAACTAGTATTTTTTCTTAAAAGAAAGCACCCTTGAAAACTCAACATAGAAAAAGGAAGATAAAAACAACTGCTCTGGCTGAAGGAGGGTGTGGTCGGGCGGCCTCGGCCCTGCAGCGGCCCTGGGCGTCTCCCAGGCCTTACTGCTCTGTGGAACACGGCTGGAAACCCCTTGGTCTAGGTCATTACCGTTTGAAGCTGCTTCACAAAAGTCTGTTAGGAGGCAAGAAGTGCCCTGCATCTCCTGATCTGTCCTTCTCGTTGCTGCAACTCTTTGAGAAATCAAACTGCACACTCTTCCTCCTCAGTTCTCCCTCACTGAGACCGCCGAATGGAGGGCAGTGACACATGCCAAGGGTTATAGCACACAGTTTGGAAACAGATGCAATTCTACTCTGCTCCAGCCTTTTCCCTTTTTGCTTTCTTTAAGTATTCTGGCCCCCGAACACTGAAGAAAACCTTTCTGTTTCTTCAGGACACAGCTTCCTCCTATTCTCCCTCCATTCTTCCTCTCCTTCCCAGGACAGGAAACAGAGGTGCCTGGTGCAGGGTCACAGAGCAGAGCAGTAATAGGGCTGGGAGAGAAAGTGGGACCTCCAGCTCTGTCTCCTGGGAGCATTGCAGCATGGCCACCTGGGTCCCCTGCCCCTTGACAGACACTGCAGAAAGTGGGCTCAATGTATGGCTTGGTTTCCACCCGTGATGAATGTCTCCTTGACAGTGGGCTACTGGGAGCCAAGCACAGCCTGTGTTTGGCAAACTCTGCTGCCCTGAGAACAGTGAGGGGCTCACTCAGCCCTCAGACCACTGAAGAGCTCCTTGGTTTTATGTTGCATTTCGAACATTAAATGAGCACTTACTATGTGCAGGGCACGGCATGAAGTGCCTTATTCACATGATCTCATTTATTCCTGAGAAGAATTCAGCAAAGTTTTTCCTGATGAGGAAATGGAGGCTAAGAAAAGAAAAATTATTTCCCCAAGTCACGCAGCTAGTAAGAGTCAGTGGGGGCTTGACTCCCGACGTGCCTGGCTTTAGCGAAGCTCTTTATCATGTGGGGCTCTGGGCTCCTAGATGTGGTTAGCAGCCCATTCAGGGTGGCTGAGGTCAAGACTGAACTCTGATCCTTTGCTTTTTCTCGTGGCGGCCTCTGTGTCCACTACAATCCACAGCCAGCCAAAGGGGAGCATTCAGAAAATTCCCTTGGGGAAAGAAAGGCTTGTCATTATTCTGGCCTTACTGTTCAGCCCAGAGACAAAGTCCTATTGGTTCTACTTTCTAAAGCTATCCAAACTTTAATTTGCTCCTTTTACCACTGCTACCAACTCAGCCCAAACCAGAGCCATTTAAAACACAAATTGGGTTATGTCACTTATCTGCTCAATATCCCCTCCATCCACCCCCACGGCTTCCCATCTCACTCAGTGAAATCCAATGTCTTCACCATAGCCCAAGATCGAACATATGGCTTTATCGCCTGCTATTCTTCTCTAGTTCACTGTGCTCCAGCCACCCCAGCCTCCTGGCCAAGTACTTCCTACCCCAGGGCCTTTGCACTAGCTATTCTCTGTGCCCATGAGCTTTTTCACAAATACTGAAGTATGTTGGTCTTTCACTTTCTTCAAGTCTCTGCTCGTATGACATCTCATCAGATAGGCCTTCCCTGAGCACCCCGCATAAATGAGCACCCCACTCTATTTCCTGTCTCTTCTCTTATGGCTTTGATTTTTTCAAGGCACGGATCACCACTTGACATTTATCCCATATTTACATGTAAATAGTTTATCATCTCTCTCATCTGACTAGAATGTCAGCTTCATAAGAATAGAGACTTTCTCTGCTTTGCCCCCTGCTGTTCTGTATCCCTAGTGATTAGGACTGTACCTGATGCGTGTGTGTGTGTGTGTGTGTGTGTGTGTGTGTGTGTGTGAGAAGGAATGAGTTCTCTGTCATCCTCCTAAATGTTTGCCTCCTAAATCCCACCTAGGAGTGGGTCACATCCTGGCCCAGCCGCTCCTGGGGGCAGAGGGAGGAAGCAGCTGCATAACATCTTTTCACAGACAACTGGACAGGCTGCACCAAGTTGCCACAACTCCTGAGCTCTGAAACCTGGGTTTTTGCTCACCCACTGTGAAGGAGGGAGGAGATAAGGTGGAGGCCGACATTGCAGTTTTTCACTCCAAGACTAAAGAACTTAATGAGGCTAGTGATACTTGGCACTGAGCCACATGTACCTAAAGCTTTACCCTGGGTTTAACATGCATTAACTCCCTGCACCTCGCCAAGACCAGTCTGCCAGGTAGGTCAAGACGTTTCTTTCTTATATCAGGTCAACCGCACAGGGAGCTGGGGCACTTGTATTTTTCTCTGTGCTCCTCTACCCATGAAAATGTAAATGGGAGAGAATAAAAAGTAAGAAAAACGAAACGTTTCTTTTTAACGGCAGCCAGATGGTGAAGGCCTCATTTCGAAGACGGTGCTAAATTCCAGACGCTCACTGCTCGTTTTATTTGATGGCTCATAACGAGGGGTGGGCAGACCAGAGTGAAACCTGTAGCAAAAGGCTCTCATGATTAACAAGCAGTGAAGGCTTGTTTTTCATGCCTTGTGGGTGTTTCTGGGCTGAAGACTGAGATTTCATCCAGCTTAAGATCAATTGATTCTCAAACTCAAGAATGTTCCAGAAGCAGCTCTGAGTGTCCACCAGTGCTAAACCAGGAGCACAGCCCAGGCAGAGCCACAGCTTCTCACACTAGCTGTGGTGATAGCCAGGGATTTTATCTGCCCTGCCCCTACATCCTGTTGCCGACTGAAACTTTAATAAAACAATAAAAATGAATGCCTAGAAAAGTGAAATAAAAGATGTAAAATGTAAGCTATTTTTTTAAATTAGATCAGATAGACATAAAATCACTCAGTCCAATTGCTATGGGAGTTTTTTAATGTCTGAAGTTAACTCATTGTGAACCAGTAACAAACAGTTCGCAGACCTGTCCCAGTTTGCAGACCCCATTTTTAAGTTCCAGTGGTGCAATAGCCAAGAGCATGGGGCTGGGACACGGGGCCCTAGTTCAAGTCTTGGCTGGTTAGCTTACTTGTACAACTGGGACGAATCATTTAACTTATGTGAGCCTGTTTCCTCGTCTGTAAAATGGAAATACCTCCCTTAAGGGGTAGTTGTAAAGATGGAATGAGATTTTGCCCATCCTTTCATGTCTATCATGAAGCCTAGAAAAATCTAAGGAGGAAAATCACTCTGGGAGAATAGCCAAAGCGAGCGTCTTTCTTTGGCCATAAATGAGGGTTGCAGAGCAGTGTAAGTATTTAGATGCTTAATTGGAGTTCTCTGCAGGCATCTGTCTTTTTGGTCTTGGAGAGAGATTGACAGCGCACAACTGGGATTGGAGCGAAGTCTGGAGACCCCATCTCCAGCTGCCCTTCTGCTGCCTTCCTGGTTTTTCTGAATCTTCCAAAGGCACCTCTGTTCCCGGCGCCCCTTTAAGGAGCTCTTAGGAGGCTCTCCCATTTCTTTCTTGTGATTTTCTTGCCTGCATTCTAGTTGGAAAGGTGCTGCCAAAGGGTTCTACACCAATAACAATCAAACAATCATAAGCGTAATTAATGGTAATGACTTCTACCTTCTCTGCCTCTGAAATGGTATTTCAACAAGACTTCTCTCCGATGCTATCACAGGCTCTGTGACTTCTCCTCCTTGTGGTCCTGCCAAAGTTATGACAAGAGGAGCTAGGTTTCAACTTACTGCAGCCAATTTAGCTGTACAACTAGCTGCGCTAAGGCAGGCTGACCTGGGGGTGTCAGTGCCGGTTTCTACCACCCAGGAGCCCAAGGGCAGGGTTGGGAGCTGGCATTTCAGAGCCTGGACTCCTCCCCTGGGAAATGTGGGGCAGTGCTTCACTGCAGGCAGAGGTCCTAGAAGGAAGAGCACCATGGAAAGTGGCCTGTAGGACAGAGGAATAATAATAATGGGACAATAATCATAATGGTGTCATATTTAACCTTTACCAAATACTCTGTGCCAAGTATGACATTGAGTGCTTTATATTTACTATTTATTTGCATCCTCACACTTTTTAGGTTAGACACAATTATTTCCATTTTACAGATGAGGAAACTGAGGCTCTGATACGTCACTTAGGTAAAGCACATGAGTTAAAAGTAGCAGAGCCCTGATTTGGAGCCTGGCGTATCTGACTCTGGCATCTACGCTCTGATTCGTTTACCTGGTGATTCTCAGACTTGACTGGACATTAGCTTCGCAGATGGAACTTTTGCAAAGTACAGATGCCCGGGTCCTGCCTAGACCAATTAAATCAGAGTCTTGGAGGGGGAAGCCAATTGTCAGTAACTCACTGCCCTCAACCTTTTGCCCCTGGGGTCTGCCAAGGGCACCCATACAGCTGGGCTACAAGTACAGGGATGAGCAGAGTCAGGCGTGCAGGTAGGAGTGAGGACCCGGGGGTGGGCGCCATGGAGGGCTTTTTCCCCGTGGAGATCTCCAATTCCAGGAGTGTCACTGGCCCTGCTTAGAAGCCAAACACCATCACTGTGGCTGTCATGGGGAGAACTGGGCAGTTAGTGAGCTCAAATTGAGCGCCATCCAGCACTGGTTTTTAAAATGAAGTGAAGGCATAAGGCTATTTCTTCATTCTCTAAATGTTTGCTGAGCATCAATTATGCCATAGATCCTGTGCAGACTGCCAGGGATGCAATGGAATGGAGTACCAGACTCATAGAAACTGCAGAGTGAAGTTTATCTGAATATATGAATGAATTGGTTCTGCCATACGTTGGATGACACTTAACTTGCCAAATTAAAACCTGCTTATTTCTCCCCTCTTGGGGTCAGCCATGTCCCTGTGCGGGGAAGCTGACCCATAGGAGAGGCCTCCTTGGGTTCTCAGGCCTAAGAAGAATGGAAAGGCACCACAGAGGGGCCTGCAGGGGCCTGGGGCTGTTTCACCCATCCTTTCTCAGCATTGTGGCCTCACACACAATGATGGGACATTTCCTGCCCAGGCTGGTGGGATATTGAAAAGACTTAATTTGGGCAGAAACACAGCTCAGGATATGGGGCCCTGAGAACCCATAGACTTCAGGAGGGCAGGTGGCAGCCTGGGTCACAGGTCTGGATTCAAATCTAGACTCTCTCATTTACTGGCCACAGGACCTTGGCCACTTAACTCAACCTCTGAATACTGTGGCCATCCTGTGACCAGGGAAATGTAAGTATTTGATTACCAGATTAGGCTCAATTTCTTCTGTAAATATTTGGCCCCCAGCATTTTAAGGGTCAAATTAAATCCTATTTCTGGGGAAGTGAATGCCTGGCATATAGTGAACACTCAGCAGATGGCGGGGGTGGTAGTTTTGCTTGAGGTGGTGGGGATCGAGGTAGCTTCTCTGCTGAAGTTCCTGAGCCTTTGCACAAGGCTGCACAGGGGGGTGTCACCCCTCAGTCTGGCTCTAGTTGTTAGAGGCTAGGAGAAGAGGCCCAGAGAGAGTCTCTCGTCAAAGAGCTGGGGAGAGGCCCGTGGGACGGTGGAGAGAGCAGGATGTTGAAAATGAAACCGCATTAGCATAAGTTCTAGAGGAGATGGGTTCCCCAAGTGTTTCATTCAGCTATCAAGGCAAGACTGGAAGTGAAAGGGAAACCTAGCTGCTGTTGTCTGTCTAGGCGACAGTCCCCACCTCCACCTGTTGGCTCCAGGGTAAGCAGCAATTACAGAGGCGAGGCGAGGGGAGCCGATTCTTTAGCTACAAGGATCCTTGGAAGAATGTGGGCTGCGAACTCAGACTTTTGTTTCCTTTCTTTCTCTCCGTCCCTCTGCCCTCTCCTCCAGGTGACCTGGTTTCCCGTGCCATGCACCACATGCAAGGCCGCCACCCGCTGTGTCCCGGCTCCAGCCCTGCCCGTCAGGCCCGCCAGCCGCCCCAGCCCATCACCTGGTCCCCAGACTCCCTCCACACACTCTACTACTTCCTGCGGTGTCCACAGATGGAGTCCATGGAGAACCCCAATCTGGACCCCCCGAGAATGGCCCTGAACAATGAGCGGTAGGGATCTTCTTTGGGCTGCACACCCGGGGGAGCAGGCTACCCAGTGAGTGTTGACTGACTGACCGATGGACAGGGCGAGAAGAGTGCCCTAGCGACAGCCTTCCTGCCTCCGAGGAGGCGGCTGGCTCGAGGTGGGCTAGGAATACGGGTGGAGGAAGACCTGGCCCAGGAATGCAGTGGGCTTGTCTTACCCGGGGCTGATGTGGCAGGGGGTTACTGAGGCTCCGAATGTGGCCTCTGTCTTTGGCCTCTGTCTCGGATTTGCCGGCTCTAGTGCTCACTTTCTGGGCTCTCTGAAATTCAGTTGCTCTTCCAAAAAGTGAGATGTTCATACCTACCTGGAAAGGTGGTAGTGAGGATCTAGTGAGCCGGTGCTCTGCGAAAGACACTGGGTGGTAACTGGCCTTCCATCAGTCATCGCGGTCACCTCTTTTGATGACAGTGATGTCACCGTCAGGAATCTAAGGCGCGTTTTGCCCCATCCATTCATTTTACAAATGAGGACATCATGGCTCTGGCAGGTTATTTGATCTCTAGTGGGTTCGTGGTTGAATAGCCCCAGGAGCCAGGCCTGCTGGCTGCCAGTCCAGTGTTTTCTCTACAGGGTCCCAGGCCTCTCCTAGCCTGGGGCAGGTCACTCAGAACAGGTTGTGCACTGCACAATGGGCCCCAGCAAGGGAGGACACACATGGGCCCCAAGTGGAGGGCACACATGGTGCCATGTCAGCCTGAGGACAGGGTGCCATTTCTAATTGGGATACTCAGAGGGCCATCTTTTAAAACGTTTCTGCCTAGAGAGGACAAGTTTTTTATAATTTGCCCAAAACACCATATATATTGGCATGAGTCAGTCTTACCTGGAGGCCACCACATGGCCACCGAGATAGGGTCTGTCCATGGCCTCGAGAGTTGTGTGCTTGAAGATCCAGGAAGCAGGAAAGACCTGCTTTCGGCTGAGGAAGCCCCGTCTTCCACTGCACGGCAGGGCCCAGGAGAGGGAAGGGGCCCAAGGGGCTCTGTGCCCATCATGCAGGAAGATGATCTGGGACCTGATACAGAAAGTGCTGACACCTTCCCAGTCCCCTTGCCCCAGCTGCCCGTCATCTTTATGTGGCAGCGAGTCATCAACCGTGTGCTCCTCACGCCCACTCCACACCAGGCTCACGTCTCCAGTGCCTCCACAGCCGGTCACAGAAAACCAAGGTGCAAAGGTAGATTCCTGCACCCCAGTTTATTAAAAACAGCCATTGTGAAAACATTGGAAATCCTACAGACAGATGACAAACTGAGAGCTAGCAATGAAGTGGCCTAGGAGTCAGGCAGCTTGGGCACAGACAGCAACACTGGCATTTACGAACCTTAAGAACTTCGTGCAAGGTTCCAGTGTCCCCGAGCCTCAGTTTCCTCAGCTATAAACATGGAGGTGGCAATGAAGCAGTTGAAAGGACTAAGTAATGGTAGTCAACATTTTCTGAGCGTTGACTATGTGCCAGGCACTGTGCTGAGCACTTTGCATGTGTTAACGCATTTAATGCACACACTTCCAGAAGATGAGTGCTCTTTGCTGCTCTTTGCAGCCCCATTTTGCAGGTGAGTCAATAGAGACAGATTCCGTAACTTGCCAAGGCCACATGGGCCCTGCTCATAACCACTACACAGGCTGTCATTATGAGAGGCATAAAGCAATAGTGGCCCAGTACACATATGTAGTAGATTCTTGGTAAATGCTGCCAGCATTGTTGTTATAACTGGCATCAGTATTAGATTGCCATTGTCTTATTTCTCTGGGAGATGGACAGTGTTCATGGGGCCAAGACAGGTCACTCTGGGCCTGACACAGACAAAGAAGGCAGCAGGTGGAGGCCCCGAAGTTTCCGAAGGAAGCGTCTAGTGGGGAGGTGGAAGCAGAGCATGGGCCCTGCCCCCAGCTGTTTCTGCTTTGTGGAGAAATCGTTGTGGTTGCCGGAATTGTCAGGGAAGGAGAAAGGGCAAGGAAAACATCTGGGATAGGGTAGGAGGCCGCGGCTCGCTTGTTCGGTGATGTCCCCGAGGGTGCTAGACTGGGCCTGGTGGCTGGAAAAAAAGACAGGGAGCCTTTTTTGGACCCGCTGCCGGAGCTGCTTGGCTGTGTGGCTGTGACTGTGGCCGCTGGCCATGGGGCGGGCCAGGGAGGTGCTCCTCCATCAGTGCTGTGCCGAGATCCCCCTGATGTCTTTGTGGCTGTCCCCTGGCTTTCCCCCTGGGAGGGTTCCCAGCCTCTGATGCTCTAAAATAAAGCATCAGGGTTTCTGTAGGACCCGAGTTGCTTGTCTGCCTGCAATAGCTGAGCTTGGGAAGTGACATATACACGTGTATGTGTTTCGATATCTCATTATTTAAAAACCACAGTCTATGCCACAAAGCAATTGGTAGCAAAGGCATGTTCCCATGAATCATTTAATGAGTATGAGACCTGTGGGAAATCAAAACCACTTTAGAAAAAAAGAATCCCAGAATTTCAAATTTGGGCATTAACAGGACAGCCAAAGAACACCCAGGCCAGCATATAGCCCCGAGCTCTCTGGCTGCCCAGTTCCTGGCTGCGGAAGTGGATCCTGCCGTGCTTGGACTCACTCTGACGGGCCAGGCCCCTCAGGCCTTGGAGAACCTGGCCAGCCTTTCTTGGGGGCCACTGAGCTCACTGCCACTGGAGGCTGGGCCACATATCCCCTAAGGCCCCACCACTTCGTTATCCTTTCTTTTCAATTACAGTTGACCTACAATATTATATTCATTTCAGGTGTACAACATAGTGATTAGACATTTACATACGAGTGATCTCCCCAGTAAGTCTGGTACCCTTCTGACCCCATACCTAGTTATTACAATATTATTGACTGTGTTCCTTATGCTACTCTGATGTCCTCACCAGAGCTCTAGGGAAAACCTTCTGTCCTCGAACACAGAGTAGCTGGAATTTGCTAGGGCTCCAAGCAGAGCTTTGCTTGTGTGTCTGGGGCTTTGTGTCTGTCTGGCTGTCTCTCTCCCTTTATTCCCTGAAAGTTCCTCCCTCTATCCTACGTCAGGAGTATGGGGGGCTAGGTCCCCAACCAGAATTGGACAGAGCATCTGATTTAAGGTGCGACAGCAGGTATGTGGTTTGGGGACTTGATGGTTTGGGGATTTCTGGGTCTCTTGGGATTAAGTGACATTTCCACTGCTTTGCACACATGGGCCAAGGGTCTCGGTTTGACAGCATGGGTTTAGCCATAAGGCACCATTCACTGTGCCACTCATGTCTGTGCTCATAGATTGCTGCCTTGAAGAAATTATTCTTCCTTCTAGTTGAGGGCTGTGCGCAGCCACATCCAACCTGCTAAGCAGTGAGACATGTGTTCCCTCTTGTGGGAAGCTCATCTTGGCGTTCCCTGCTAAGTCATGTGCTGCCTCTGCGCTGTCTAGTGGGGTCTTGGTATCTCTCTATAAAGGCCTCTTCTCACCAGAGCCTCCCAAGGTGGGAGGAAGGAGTTGTAGAAACAGTGGGAATGCAGGGTGGCAAGTGGGGCAGCTTTGCAAGGGTCAAAAAGCACTCTAATGCAGGGGTCCCCAATTCCCGGGCTGCAGACTAGTCCATGGCCTATTAGGAACCAAAGGTGAGTGGCAGATGAGCAAGCGCAGCTTCATTTGTATTTGCAGCCACTCCCCAGCGCTAGCATCACCGCCTCAGCTCCACCTCAGATCATTAGGCATTAGATTCTCATAGGAGCACCAGTCCCTGGTGTCAAAATGGTTGGGGACCACTGCTCTAATCTGCTGCTGTAGTGAGCCAGGCCACACGGAGGAAAACACTGGCTCGGGAGCAGAGGCCCCTCCATGCCTCAGACTCTTCATCTATAAAAGAGCTAAGAGACTCCACTGGGGAGGACGAAGTGTAATAACACATGTAAAAGTAGCCAGGTCTTCTTTTTTAAGGGCATTTCTTTCTCTTGTGCCCCTCAACAAATCAGCGAGGCAGGTACTCACATTACCTCCATGTTACAAAGGTGCGGGGGGGCACCCAGCTTCTGAGTGGCTTGGCAGAGTTGTGAACCAAATCTCTCTGGTATGCCTTTCACCATACCAGGCTACAGCTTCCCCGCCCAGCTGCTGAGACCTGGTCCTCAAGCTCTAAGACCCGGGTGGGTCCCAGCCTTTGGGGCCAACTCCTCTAGGTCTCAGCAGCTTTCCCACCCAGTTTTAGGTACTATAACTATTAGCATGATCACTGGTTTTAGGCAGAGGAAATGTGGTACCTAGGAGAGACAGCAAGGAGCGTGTGGCAGAGCTAGAGAACAGGACAAGCAGTGCAGAATGAAGCTGCAGAGGGAGCCCAGACCTCGTGGGCCAACATCAGGAGAGGGCTGAGCGTGTGGCCTGGAAGGTCCTGCCCAAGTGGTCCTGCTCGGTGGTTGCTGTGATTGGCTGGTTTTTATTCGCTTCTCTCCCCACACCACTTCTGAGAACGAGAGGAGCAGAAGGCTGCAGGAAGCCCCTCCCGCACCGCTTGCCTTGATGCTGTGAGGAGAGACATTCCTACTAAGGTCCACCCAAAACGCTCAAGCCTGGGGCTGTCTGGCATGTTGTCCTGCGCCAACTGGCAGGTTCAGGAGGGACAGGGGCCCAAAGTGCTGGTCGGATACTATCTTGGCCCCCAGTTCCTCTAAAGCTATTTTTGCACAGGCTACTAGGGCTATGGCTCAAAAGTCGAAGCCCTTGTCCCAGTGAGATCCTGGTGGGAGATGCTGTATATCCAGCCCAGCTCTTGGCTGCCCTGTTCCATGTCATGCTGGCCAAGAGCTTCTAGCCAGTATGTGGACAGAACTTGGAAAAGCTGGAGGCAGCAAAGGTGTCAGCCTTACGGGTCCTATCCCCTCCGCCTGAAGTCCACACCTGTGACTTCAGGTGCTGCTGAGGGATCACCTAGAGGTGTCATCTCTGCTGCCTTCTAGCAGGTGTCAGCTTATCTTCTAGGCCTTGGTTTTCTCATGGGTAAAATGGTGACAATAATAAGATGGTCACTGGGGTTAGATGAGATAATATGGTAAAGCACTTAGCTTCATGCCTGGCACAGAAAAAGTACTTATTAAACGGTGGTTGCCATCCTCCTCCTCCTCATTATTATTATAATGGTCATAATCATGCTTAGATGACATATCTGACATCTAGAATATTCTTCCTTCGTTGATATAATATGATGTTTCTTAAAATGTGGTCTCAAGTGACATCTAGGTTAGTAATACTACTACTAATACAATTACTAATACTACTATTGATATTATTAATATAACCACTACTACTAACAATAATGATAATTAATAATGCAACTACTTACAAGCACCACTACTAATTATAGCTAGCATCACAGAGCACATATTACTAGAGACAGATACCCTCTTAAGTGCTTTACTTATTAACTCACATTCCTCCCAGTACGTCTGTGGATCGGCGGGGGAAGGAAGATAAGAATTATGAAGAGCGGCTTATGTGACTGAGTCTCCAGCCTAATGAGGCAGGCATGAAAACAAGACAGAACAACAAAAATGAAAACAAATAAGCAGACAGTGCAAGAGAGAGCTGGGTTGCATGATAATGTGTTGGGTCTGCCCTCAGACCCTGCAGTCTGCCTCAATTCGATCTTAGCCCTGTCTCTTAGAGTTGGGCACGGTCTCGGGCGTGTCATTTGGCCTCTGTGCCTCAGTCTGTCCTCCTTAGCATGGGAATAATAAGCGCTGTTCTCTTAGGGGTGTTGTTAGGGTTAACTGAGTTAACGAAGCACTTAGAGCAGTGCCTGGCACACAGTATGTGTCAACCATCATCATCTCCACCATCATATTAAAGAGGATCTTTGAGAAGGCTGGAGTAGTTGCGGGGTGGCATCAGGAGAAACTGGGTTTTTAATGGGGCCTTAAAGGCTAACCACAAAAGATTGGGACAGGCAAGGTGGCAGGGGCAGCAAAAGTCACAGAAGGACATTTGTTGTTTCAAAGTGCATATTTCATGACCAAAATGGATCTACATTTTAAAAATACAAAAATTAGGTGGGTGTTGGGTTCTTGTTTTCAGGTCATCACTAATCGTTGCTTAGGCAAATGCTTCTAGGCAGGACTTTGTGCATCCTCAGGGGTGCCCTGGCAGGAGGGTCAAACCCAGCCCCTCCTCCTCGGGCTCTGTGAGCAGAGCAAGTCTCCTTACCTCCGGATCCTGTTTCCTCCTGTGTAAAGTGAACATCTGAGCAGGGACTACTTCCTGGGGAGTTCCCCAAGTTCTGGGGAAATGCTCCCAAAACAAGCGAGGTACACAGCAGGAGAGAGGCGGCTCTTTGTTCCATTCCAGATGCAGAGGGGGCTGTTTCCCCTCAGATGAGCACTTTACATAAATAGGAAGCGCCCACGGATAGGCTGTGTGCTCAGTCTGAAGAAGTGGGCTCGTTAATCTTTTGCTCAGCTTGCGAAAGTGTTTTCTTAACAGATAATAGAGATGATGGCAGTGGTGGCTTTGTGCTACTGACTTGTGGTTCCCTTAAATACCATTTCAAGGAGATTTGCAATGTTAAGCTCTTTTCCTCTCCTCCTTTTTATGCATTAAATTTCCATCTGTTTACCCAAAATGGAAGTAAAAGAAATAAGAATAGCTATTGGGGAAATTAAGTCCTTATTTCCATGTATTCCCCCGACTAGTACATCTATAACCCCTGAAGTGACTTGTTTACTGTCTACATTGCACCCAGGAAGCTGTCCCTCCCTCCCCATCACCTTACCTGCTCTTTTTGTTGTTGTAGTTTATAGCACATTCCTCTGTCTGAAATTACTCTGCTTGTGTATTTGTTTAATTACTTGTCTGCCCCTCTCCTCATTCCTCTGCTACGTAAGTACCACAGGTCGGCCTTTTCCCACTGAGCCCTCAGCACATAGAACAGTCCCTGGCACATAGTAGCAGAGTTGAATATTTTGTTCAGTTAGTGAAATAGACTGTAGAGCCTAAAGGTTAGACTCTTTGGAATCAAAGACCATAAGCTGGGATCTCTGCTCTTCTGTTTACTAGTTATGTGCTTTGGACAACTCATGTCATTTCTGAGGCCTCGGTTTTACCAGCTTTAAATGGAAAATGGCTGGACCCACTTCCAAAGGTTTTTGTGGAGATCCATTGAGGTAATACATTTAAAGGACTTAGCACAGAGTAAACTCTTTATATATGGTAGCTGCTATTTTCAGTGTAATTAGTTTTCATAAACCTATGGAAATACTAGAATAACTAAATCTTGTTTAATGCATAAATAATCCAAAAACAACAGTGAATTTAAGTATCACATCTATTCAAAATACATGTTTTCTGCCTCTCTTATATACACACTCTTCAGTCTCTGACCTTAATTCCCTCTTAACTCAGCCCTGACAGTAGCCAGGGAACTAGAAGATAAGATAGTCCTAAAGTCACAAAAGACTGATTAAGTCAGGACTGTTTAGGACAGACACACATACAAACTTTAGATTTATCACAACCCACCACCCAAGAATTTCAAAGAACTCTAAAAACTGGATTTCATCCACCCATGGGTTCAGAGACCAAGCAGTGAGTCAAGCACTCTCTAAAGTGAATGGTGTACCTGTGTCCGAGGCCCCCTGCTTGTTGGTTTGGCCATAGCACCCACGTGTGATGGGGCTGCCATTGATGAGTGTCAAGCTTAAGAGTGATAATATCTGACTTATTTTAACATGGGCTAAAAGCATTTACACAAAGCTTTGCAGTTTATAAAGCATTTTAAATAGACAGCTCTGTAACGGATCCTCACAATAGCTCTTGGAGGGAGCCGTTACCATCATTTACAGATGAGCAGACCCAAGGTCAAAGCTAGGAAGAGGCAGATCTAAGCCCAGGCAGGGAGATCCAATTATAATAGCACAGTGAATTCACATGATCTGGGGTGATCCCTCCTGCCTCCCAGGAGAGAGCAAGCAAGCCTCTGGGAACTGGGTCTCTCACTCAGCACCTCCCTACCTGTGACTTGTGCAACTCGCTGTCAACTACTCGGGCCTCTTCCCCAACAGACTTAAGTTCCTGGTCCTGGGTGGCCAGCCCGAGGGTGGGCTTCTGTTCACCATCCGAAAAGGAATGGACCAGGGATTTGGGGCAGACAAAGGAAGTGGCAGTGCCAGATGACAAGGGATGGAGACGGGACCTGATCCTGGCCCAGCCTTTGACAAGTGCCCCCAGGGGCTGCCTGTTGCAAATGACTTCCTGTCCCATTGTTAGGCTCACTGTCTTCACAAAAAAGGAGAAAATTGGGAACCGGCAGCCCCCAGGGCTTCATTCATTTGGAGTGTTTTTATAACAGGGCAGCAACAATCCCCTTTGTCTGCATGTTGCCAGAGAGCCTCTCCGTGCTGGAAATCCCCATTTCTGAAGGGAATCGAGTGTGCTTTCTTAAAGAAGGTGGCTTCTGCGGCTGAGCTGTTGACTTTCCAGACACTGGGCCATTGGGGCAGGAGAGGAGCTCAGCAACATCTGGAGTCCAGTCCAGCTGGTTTCTGGCCTGCTCCTACTTGCCTGCCAGGCACCTCTTCAGATTTTCCCCCTCCCACAAGACCAACCACTTCTGACAGCTGTCTGTACCCCCCACCCCCCGCCCCCTTTACTGCTTGAATGCT
This sequence comes from Pteropus alecto, assembly GCF_000325575.1. Taxonomy (NCBI): domain Eukaryota; kingdom Metazoa; phylum Chordata; class Mammalia; order Chiroptera; family Pteropodidae; genus Pteropus; species Pteropus alecto. The sequence continues at coordinate 10,841,247 of NW_006433024.1, read as the reverse complement.
TGAGATTTGGGGAAAGATGGCTCTTAAGGGTTCTGAGCGTGCCCTCTGAGACTTTGGGACCCAGCCTAGCCTCAGGGCTGATGAGGCTGTGGGTGCAGAACCTGGTGTTTGGACAGAGGGGCAAGGTGGGTCCACTGCAGGGAGCGTTTTATCCAGGGGGCAGGCTCCAGGGGAGCAGGCTCAGAGCATTTGTGCAGGGCAGTTTGGCCTTGTGAAAGATATCAGAATCTTTTTTTTAAGAGCCAGAGAAATCACTATTGGCTAGCTATGTGATCCTGGACATGTGTCCAGATGTCTCAAAGCCTCAGTTTCCACATTTGTAGAATGCAGACTAATAAGTATACCTCCCTTACAAGGTGGCTGTATCAGAGGCTAATATATGCAAAATGGCTTCATGCTTATTTGGCACATAGTAGGTCCTCAGCACATCATAGCAGTATGGCTTTGATGCTCAGAAGTCAATGCCAGAGTCCTGCTCGAGGCGGCAGCTGGGATGTGGGCACGGAAAGCAGGGTCAAGTCCTGGAATCTGCAGCATCTTCTGTTCTTTCTCTGTCTGGTTTGGGTGCACCCCATCTACAGCTCAGGTCAAAGCCACTAGTTGCCAGTCAGAAATTCCCGCCTTTTACATGTGCATCTCTGTCAGGCCTCAAGAGTCCCAGGCCCCTACCTCCTCCTATAAGTTTCTGAAACTCTTTATCTGACAGTCTGAATGGGTCATCTTTCTGCCTTAGATTGTGGGGAGTGGGGAAGATGGGTGCTATGTGATTACACTCAGCTGAATCCAAACAGGAATTTCTATCCAGAGACCCTAAACAAAAGACTTCCATCTCAGCCCTGCTGCCCAGGAGGTGTCTGTGGGGTAAGTGAAACCATAGGGTCCTCCCAAGCCTCCCATGTTGGCAGAGGCCAATGGGTGGTGGCAAGTGCCCTTAGCGGGGGTGTGTGTTGGAACAGGTTGGAGGCATTCTTCTGTCTGCCTTCCATAGTGAAAGAGTTTTTTTTAGTGTGTGGTCTCGTGAGCCATCACTGGCGCTGAGCCTGGGTAAAGAAGGCCGTTCTCTTACACATGGCAGCAGTGAGCCCCATGGGTGAGGTGTGGCCTGTGGGCAAAGGGGGCCACACCCCAGCAGAGTGAAGAGAGGCCTGCTTTCACACCTCTCCATTACAGGTGTGTGGGAAGCAGCGATACTCTGGCCTGCTGGACCAGCTACCCACCCGCCAGGCTACCGTGCTGGGGAGATTTGGCCTGAGAACTGGGCCAGATGCTCCAAACTTCACAGCACCCAGAGCCCTCCCTGCTGCGTGAGAAAGAGTGGAGGGTGGTGGCCTGCGTGCGGTCCGTGCTGCACTGGAATCTATACCATCCTGCCCACATAAGGTGTCACCCTGGCATCAGGCCCATTTACCAAAGACGGCTGTGTCCCCTCCACCAGGGCCCAAGGCCACATCGACATCTGCAGAACCACAGCTGCCATTTCCCTTCCCAAGAAGGCTCCATCTCAATATCCTAGCTGCCCTCCCAGAAACTGCCTTAGCCCCAGTTGGCCACAGAAAGCTGTTCCTGGGCAGAAGAGTCTCCTGTGAAATGGTCGTCTTTTATCTGGGAAGCATTTTCTATTTTCCAAAGAGAAATACCCAATACCCAAGACAACTCAAGCCACCAAGATGGAAGATGAAGTAGTTTCCCATCTCACGAGTTCATTTGTCTGACTTAGAACCCTGGAGCTCTGCAGAGAGTTCTAGAGAAAGAGCAGACCCTTGAAAGAGCAGACCCTCTGGCTTTCCCTCCAGGAGTGAGAAATGTACCATGCCTTTATAAATTCAAAGATTGCGTCCCTAACTGGTGGGCTCCTGTGCTAAGGGATAGGGAACATCAGTGAGAAAAACAGCCTCTGACTTCAGAGAAATTATAGTCCAGAGAAGGAAGCAGACAAAAAAACCATACAAACAAAATAATAACAATATGGGCTAATCGCTGCAGTGCTGGAGGGAGAACCCGAGACCTACCTCGGTGGGTGGGCAGGGCGGGCCTCCCATTGCCTAGAGGGGACCTGTGGGCCAGGCAGAGGCTCCTTATTTCAGTGCCCTAACACCAGGGTGACCAAATGTTTGGTTTGCCTGAGACAGCTCTAATTTACACCTGCTGTCCTGATGTTGTTGGTAATCACGCTCTTTTTCCTTCTGGCCAGTTTGGTTGGCACATTATATGGCTACTGCACCTAACACTCATCCCTAAGCTGAAGGAGGTAGGGCAGGGTCCAGGAAACAGAGAAACGATTGACTCGCCTGGGTGGGAGTGGAGCATACTAGTTAGGAGCTTGCACGCTGGTCCACGCTGCCAGGGATCACATCCCAGCTCGGCCACTTACTAGGTGCATGACCTGGCGCAGGTTGCTTTACCTCTCTGGCTCCCAGTGTCCCCATGTGGGAGATGGGGATAATAATAGTACCTGCTTCATACAGTAGACATGAGGATGAAATGAGGCCATAGGTATAAAGGGCTTAAAACCGTGCCAGGTGTTTAGCAAATGCCCTGTAAATGGTAGTTGTTACTGTTTTTCTGTTAATCCTGGATGCCCCGTTGTCACGTGATCGACCTCTCGTTCCACTGCTCACTTTTAGGCTCCTTTGGGCCTGACGGGCAAACCCTGGGAAGAGGCAGGGAAGTCGCTCAGCTGATCACTTGGTCGTATTCTAAATTTATGTCCATATACATATGCGGACAAGTGGAGGTTTATCTGATTCCTCTAATCTGTACCAGATGAGCTTCAATAAGAAAAGTGTATTTTCTCCCACAGAAAGCCCTAAGCTCCGCCTCTAACAGAAGTTACCTGACCCCAAACTGAGGCTGTGCTGGGAGTCAGCTCCAGATTCTGAGGCAGCATGGCTGCGAAGGAGGCTAGGCCTGGGGTCAGAGGGAAGATGCCTGCCCAGCTCTGACTCCGAGCTGAGCCAAACCACTCTGGTTTACCAAGCAATTCTAGAAAAGTAATTAGTCTAACATGTGAACTGGAATAGAATTGCTTCCTTTGTGCTGGGAGGCGAGTCTGACTTCAGTGGGACAAGGTCGGTTTTATTCTCCATGGACGTTTTGGCTCTGGAAATCTTAAGGAACCTGAGGTGAGGACCTGAGAGCTGCACAGCAGAGCCAACCTCGACCCTCCCAAAGAAGTCGTGTAGACCTGTCATTCGATTGGGAGCCACGTGGCATCTTCGCAAGTTTCACTCTCCAGCACCAGCCCAGATAGCACAGCAGGGAGGGGCGTGAGAGCCGCACACTTCACAGCAAGATCTGTAAGAACGGTGAATGCAGTGAGGAAAGCACCCCCATTCAACCCCAGGGCTTGGCAGTGGCTCTTGCTCCCACTAAAGGTGGAAGAATTTAGGGCTGAGGGTGGGAGACATTCTGCCACCCCCTCCTATGATCCTCATCTGCAGCCGTCTGGCTGGTCCCTGTGAGATTCTTCTCTTAGACTAAGTGTGCACAGAGATGGGCTGGGCTTAAAGCATGATGGGGAAATCTCTTTAGGGAGTGAGCCTAAGACATCATGGACCATCTCAAACCTCCCAGCGCCAGGAGCCAGGCCCACATCCCAGAGCCCTCTGTGCTCCCAGCCAAGGTGGAAGTTAAGAAACCACAGCCCAATTTTCTCAAGGCTGAGCTCTGGCTAGGTGTCCCGGCCCTGCCTAGCCAGTGGGCACATCCAAGATCTGCCAGAGTACGCATACCCGGTTCCTCGTGGGTGGGCACAGAGGGG
>NW_006433024.1:10815219-10837433 GCF_000325575.1 Pteropus alecto | reverse complement strand
CCCCTGCTGGGCCCAGACTCAGCCTTTCGGTTGGAGACAGACGCACACGGCCTTCTCATGTATGGGCTCGAGTCACACAGGCCTGTGCCCCGTCTGCCAACCTGACCCTCCTCGAGGCCCCTACTCACCTTAAGAGAGAACAGAGCCTGCTTTGAGCTGGAAATTGGAGGCGTTTCCCGTTCCATGTTGTTAAGACACTGCTTATAGGACTGTAACCCCAATAAATCATAAGCTTGCTGAGTGGGGCAGGGTTTATTTTTTTTTCCAGGCTGCAGGGACCTCTTAAAACCAAGGCCTTAAGAAGTTTATTCTTTCATTTTTTTAACAGGGAAAATGGCTTTTGCAGACCTAGTCCTATTGAAGGGCCTTATGGGGCCACTGATTTCACATACTCAGGCTCAATATGATTAAAGAGCGGTAAAGAGAAACTGAGTCATGACGTGAGTCTAGCCTCCCCGCTGCTACTGAACTGGTTTTGTGCCCTTGGGTGCACCTGGCCTCACTGGGTCTCTATTTCCTCCTCTCACCCTCTTTTTGTAAAAGACTCCTTTTCATTGGTGTATTTCCTGGATCCCCCACATGACAATAGATTTTTTTTTTTTAATGTACACAAAGACAAATGTGGCCACTTGATGACCCTTTTAAGTGGCTTTGTTTGTTGTAGCAACAACTGACCAGAGGCGTTTGCATGCATATGGAGGGGTGGGGGGTGCGGTTGTAGGTTAGGCCAGCAGTAGTACTTGGTGCAGGCCCCTCACAGTTATTCCATGCACACCCCAATCCCCCACCTCACGTGTTCATGACCCATGGTCCCCCACGCCCCAGCATCTGTGGTCCTTGTCATTGCCCCTCTCCCTGTGTGGAGTTCCTGACGGCCAAGGCCGAGCGCCTGAACCACCAGCAACGATTTCCAGCTCCCAGCCGACCTTGTGGTCACATTTGTTTTCAGTTTTATAAGCTGGATGGAGTGGGTGGTGGGCAGCTTGCTAGCAGACTTTGCAAGTTTTACATGTTTATGCTTGCTCAAGGGCCTGTGGGGGAGAGAATTGGCCGGACCCGAAGAAGGCTGGAGTTGAGGCATTTAATAGGACCAGGTTCCTATAACCTTTTTCGCTGTTATGTATTTTCTCTATCAACAGATACTAACATAGTAATAATAATTAGCCTTTATTGAGAACTTACCATGTGCCAAATTCTCTGCTAAGCATTTTACATACATACTTCTTGTGAGGTAGTCCTAGTAGGTATATCCATTTTGCTGATGGGGCAACTGAGGCTGAGAGAAGCAAGGTAGCTTGCACGGGATCACAGTTTGATTCATTGGAATTACACAGAATTCCAACCCAGGAGTCTCCTTCCAGAGCCCAGGCTCTCGATCACTTTCTAGTAGAGACAGCTATCATCATGTGGAATCTGGAATAACAGCAAAAGGGGTTCCCACAATGGGAAATGTCTAAAAACTCTGACTTAACTCCTCCTTTAATAGAAACACAGGGTAATGATCTGCCCAAGTTTACAGAGCCAGTTCACTTGCCTCCTGGACACTAGAACTTTCTCTCACTGAGGATGCTTCAGGGAAGGCAAGCAGGACCCTCAAATCCCCAGGCCAGGAGTGTGCATGCAAACTAAACACCATTCTAGGCCTGGCCAGACCGTGTGCCAGCAGGTCCAGAATCCCAGCCCCACAACCTCTGCCTTATCTTAGGGATCTGTCACCTCTGTCTAAGGCAGCAGTTTTCAAAGTAGTGTCCGGGGAGCCCTGAGGGCCCAGAGGTTTTTCAGATGTTCACAGGGCCAAAATTGTCATCATAATAATGTGTTATTTGCCTTTCCCTCTCATTTTCTCGCAAGGGTTCAGGAGAGTTTTCCAGAGGCTGTGGGACACGCAATGACATTATCACCCCGACAGCTGATGGGACGTGACCTTGTGCATTCATAGTTTTAACACTTTCTCAGTTTTAATTTCTGATACAGTCATTGTCAGTAGAATGACACAAAAGCTCTTTAGGGGCCTCAATCATTTGTAAGAGTACAAAAAGGATCCTGAGACCAAAGCGCTTGAGAACCACTTTTCCAGGGCATCGGACCCAGCAGACGCGAAGCCCGGCAGCAGGAGGGCCGAACAAAAGGGGCTCCCTCGGCCCTGCCCTGCCCTCCCTGGCTCTCGCACTGCCGACACCTGCCCTCTGCTACTGAAAGGCTTGCAGCCAAGTTAGCCTAGGGGACAGGCAAGACAAGGGAAGTGGCCTTTTTCTTTGGGAGAGTACAAAGCAGAGAGGCTCTGGGGACAATGCAGACATCAGTCGTTCTCAGCCTTGCTCCTCTGGAGCCCTTTCACCCTGGGGTTAGGACACAGCCACAGCCTAGGGAGTTTTTATAGGGATTTTCCAGACTGTCCAGTAAAGCAGGTGCCCAGTGGGCTAGGTGAAATTGCCAGAAAGGAAATAGGAGCCTGAAACCTACAGGTTCAGAGATGGATATTACTGAGACAGTCCATGAATTGCTTGTTATTTTACCTTCCCTTGGACCACAGACCCAGGACGTGGGTAGGCCAAAGAGAAGGGCCTGAAGAAGTCAGTTTTGGGGCTGGCAGGGCCTTACTTGTGGGCAGGTGGGCACCAGCCACCACCCCAGAGACAGAGGGACAATCTTGACCCTGGAAGATTTCTGTATGTTGAGAATATTAATCAGTGTTCAATTCACAAAACACAAACCACCCTAGGTATTCTAAGCAGGAAGAGATTTAATGCAGAGAATTAGGCACCAACAGAATCATCAGAAGGGCTTAAGGAGCAGGCTGAGCTTCCAAGAGTGACTCCAAGGACAATACAAAACTAGTCCATGGGATGAAGCCAGGGGCTGCTCCCTCTGAGACAGCCCCTGAGTTGCAATTTAGGATTGAAGCTGGAATCAAAAAGTCTTTGCTGTTGCTTTCAGTAGCATTACCACTGCCTCTGAAGCACCAAGCAAGGTGGAAAATGGACACTGGAAGACTCTGTAGAAGTCAAAAAAACAAAGACCTCATGTATCATGACCGTGCATTAACAGAAACAGGCAAATGGGGCACACAGGTGACCTGCCTCATTGACCAGATCCCATGCAGCTGCATCTTAATGGTGAAACCAGTCTTGCATTCAAAACCCCAGCTGCTAAGGAGTCAGGGAAATGTAGTTTTCAACTTTCCGTGTTTCTAAATAAGACGGTAAAATAGAGGCCAAATGAGCCAATCCCCAATATTGGCCCACTTGAGGTTACTGAATTTTTTTCATTTGCCAAGTTGTAAGAGGCATAAAACAGAATGGATCATGACACCATCTGATTAGACGTCATGATTTCCCGAGTTCCGTCTTGGATTTCCCCTAGTGCAGCTGGGAGATGCCACTTAGATCTTTAGTGGCTGCACTTGCGCTTTGTTTGGGCTGCTGGCCACGACAGGGAAGAGTGGCTGACAGATCCACAAACCATCTTTTTGTTTACGCTTCATTCTCCAATGCTAGTGGTTTAGAGAAAGCCTTCGCCTCGGATCAAAAGAACTGATGCATAGAAGTGTGCCTCTGAGCTTGCCTTCTTGCATTATCGTATAAGAATTGTAAAGTTCAGAAATATTTTAGGTGTGGGGGGGTTCAAATGGACACTTGTAATCAAGAAAGATCTTATAAACAAGGGTGATTCAAAAATGGATTATTATTGGTCCTTTCTAGAATCTACAAGTTCTTAGCTTCCTACTCTAATATGTGAATACTGCACCCTTGAAAATTATATTCCACTCTTTTCTGGACAGAAACAGGATTTTGTCCAGAATTGAAACTTTGGATGCATTATACTAAGTTCCTGCTGCCCAGCCATGCTCTTAGTCATTCAGCAAATGTTTATTGAAGACCTATTGTGTCAAGGTCTTCTGCTAGGTATATTTTGTATAAAGCAGAGATGAAGAAGGCATCCTTTCTAAGGCAGAATAGCCCAGTCAGGATGAAGAGCATTCTAAGGGATCTTGGAGCAGGAAGAGATTCTTTGGAGAGAGAGGAATCCGGGAAGGTTTCTGGAAGGAGGTGCCATTAGAACTGAACCTTGAAGGATAAATGGGATCTAGGCTGGCAGAGGTGAGAGCTGGTTCCTTCTCATGAGGAGATGGGAATGGTTAGGGTGGGCTTGAGAACCGTGAGTGCCCAGTGGTCTGGTGCGTCCTGGTGAAAGGTACGAGTCAGGGCTGGAAAGTAGGTTGGGGTGAGGATCTGGGCATCCTTGAAGGCCAAGGCTGGCGGAGCTCTCTTGATTGGTACACGCAGTGCGCCAGTTAAGTGACTCAGACCCAGATATATTTTCTGAAATGACAGAATCAGACCATCAGAATAACTTCCAAATGAGCCATCTCCAAGATCTCATCTGATTATTTTATTTAAAAGATAAATGAAAGTATCCTTTGCCCTCAAGGAGAGAAGCTTTTGAAACTTCGAAGATGACCCAAACTTTTAGAGACCTGAGATGTGTCATGGGCAGGCAATCTCTAGTGATTCCCTGCAGTTGATTTACTTAGTAGCTGAGGAGAGAGATTAGAGGTCTTTTTCCTGGCCACAAAACTTCCGTGCCTGCCTAGGAGAAAGATGGTGGTGACAGCAGGAGCCTAATGCTCAAGGACACCAGGGTTGTCTGTCTGTGCTGATGAGGGAGCACAGCTCCTAATAGCGAAGCTTGGTTTGGGAGCTGGGTCTGTTTGATTCTCCTTCGAACCCCATATGAATTCTTTGGAGGAGTAGGGTGGGCAGGAGTCTCCTATTCCATATGTTGGTAAACGTCTTCTTTCCCTGGCCCCCTAAGGTCCTCAGTTTTTACACCTGATCCATGACAAGAATTCATCTGATCTATGACACAGTTTCTGTGGAATGGGACAAACTGGGGTTTCTGTGAGGAGAAGAATCAAGTCCCCTCCACACCTCACAGCCTGAGGGTTACCAGGTGACCCTGTGGCTGCTCTCTGAGAGCACGTACTGAAGGGGTCCCCTTCTGCTCTTCCGGGAGCACCCCAGCTGGCCTGACCCTCTCTCTCTGCTGCCTCACAGGCCCTTCATGCTGCTGCCACCGCTGATGGAGTGGATGCGTGTGGCCATCACCTACGCAGAGCACCGCCGCAGCCTCACCGTGGACAGCGGTGACATCCGGCAGGCAGCCCGACTGCTGCTTCCCGGCCTGGACTGTGAGCCCCGGCAGCTCAAGTACGGAACCAGGAAGGCATGAGGCGGGAGGGCCCCGGCTTCCGTGCCCACCCCTCGGCCACCCGCTCTGCTCCCCACTCCTGGAGGCTGGGACGGGGCAGCAAGCAGCTCGTAGCGTGTTCAAGCCGCTCTAAGGGCATCCTCTGTGCGTGCCAAGCCTGTTAGAACTAGTAATTCTGAGCCTTGGCTGCTTTCTGGCCACATCTCCCACAGCCACTAGTCTGGTACACAGAGCAGACACAAGTTTGGATTTGGGCAGGAGAGCGCCCACAGTCCAACTCTGGGATATTTGGGGGGAAAGCAGCAGAAGTGGGCCTTCTTCCTCTCTTCCTGTAATTGTAGCCATTTTCTTAAGCACTTCCTAGGTGCTTAAGAAAGGGCACTGTGCTGAGCCCTTTCCACATGCATTGTCTTAGTCCTCATGACAACTTTAGAGAAGAAAGGGGTATAATTCCCATATGACAGACAAGTGGAGAAACTGAGGCTCAGGGAAGAGCAATAATTTGCCCACAGTTGGCAAAGTGGCTGTGGTCAAAATTTGTACTCAGGTCCATATGGCCCCAAGCCTGGACTCTTCATCTCCTTCCCAGTGTGCCTCTCTTGGATTGGATTGGTCTCCTGGAGTTCCAGAGAAGGTTTTTCCGGCCATTCTTGGCCTGTGAGAGCCTTGCATCTTTTTTTTTGACCTGCTCAAATCCCAGTTATGGCCTCCTCTGTTTTCATGGCAAATGCCTGAACCTCATTCTAGGACATAAACCTTACATACTTCGGCCTAACCAAGGCTCCAGGCCGGAGCCTCCTATCGGAAGCCCGTGGCGTGCCATCTGTAGATAGAAGTTTTATCTTTGTGGGGCAGCTTGATTGCAATGGGATTCTGGGCTGCTCTGCTCTATCTCTTCAGTACTTCTGGGCCTCACCAGGAAGCCTTGAGGGGAGAGAACATCGAGTCAGGAACCGGAACTTGGCCACAGTGACTGTTCTGTAGGCTGAGCGCAGCCTTTGCTACAAAGAGTGTACAACCAAGCCTTGTGGGATAAGCCCAGGCTGGTGCTTCCTCCTCAGGCAGTCCCCTGACAGATCGTTTTAGAGGGGACTTTGTCTCCTGGCAATTGACAGCTCCCAAGAGCTCAGAGCACTTCTTTAATGTGTTTATAGAACAACAGAAGTATGTGCTCTTCATGTCACTGAGCCCAACAAGGCCAATCACTGCTGATCGGATGGTAATTCCCAGTCCTTCCCACTCGCCCTGTCTGCACAGCACAGCTGTGTCACGTCTCATTGAGAGGCGGTGTCCTGGCAGAAAGAGTCCACGCACAGTCATGCTCACACACATCCGGGTCTCTCCTGTGCAGACCCGAATGCTGTTTCAGTTCCTTCCGGAGGCTGGATGCCCGAGCGGCTACTGAGAGATTCAACCAGGACCTGGGTTTCCGCATGCTCAACTGCGGGAGGACGGACCTCATCAGCCAGGCGATCGAGGCCCTGGGCCCTGACGGGGTTAACACCATGGATGACCAGGTGCGTTCTGAGAGCTCTGCTCGCCGGACAGGTGGAGGGACCAGAGTCCGAGGGGATTCGCGATTGCCAGAGTTGGTGGCATAGTCCTTGCATCCCCAAACCTGAGAGCTGCTCAGCTGTGTAGCTGTGTGCTCCATGAGTTGGGCCGCCTTGGAAATCGTGCCCTGCCTGTTTCAGGTGGGACGTCAGCTCGGAGACCTCCCTAGTGCCCGTCGGAAAACTTTCGTAATGGGGATTCTGCTTCCTCCCACTGGAAGGCTGGAGTCTGTCCCAGATGGTGCAGGGCCGGGAAAAGCCCAGAGGAGGCAGTTCGATGGCGAGCTATGGATAATAATCCCCGCGACTTGTATCAGAGCATCTTGTATGCCTACTATGTGCCAAACGCATAGAAATCCTCGCCTTCACGGAGTTAGCATTCTCGTGGGGGAGACTGATAATAAGAAACATAAACATGTAAAATACAGAAGACGTTATTGGGAAGTGCTAAGGAGTAAAATGAAGCCAGAAAAGGAAGTGTTGGAGGTGTTTACAATTTTAGAATTTAACTTGAGTTTTTGGTTCGTTATCTTTTTTTTTAGCTGTAAATAGTTAACACATATATAACAATGTTCCAGGCATTATTCTAAGCACTTGGCACAGATTAACTCATTGAATCTTGATAATAGCCCTACCTACAATGTAGGTGCTATTATTATCCCCATTTTATTGATAAGGAGACTGAGGTACAGAGTTGACTTATCTGTCACATAACTACTAAGCAGCAGAGCTGGCATTAGACGAACCCCAGCAATCCGACTCCACGCTCTTTCCACTATGGACTATCCAACTTGTTTATTTGGTGCTATTTTGTGAGCACTTGCAGTAGGCAATGGCACTGCAGTGTGGAAGACCACAGAGAAGCATGGGGGAAAATTAATGGCAACTAGGGGCTAGGTAAGGCTCTCAGGTGAGGTGACAGCACGATATAGGGCATAATGACACACCCGGTGAACCACGTGGCCACAGTGGACTTTGATGGATGGGGCGGCGGCAACAAGGGAAGGCCTCCTCCTGATGGGTCTGAGTCAGGCCCGAGGGAAGGAAGATTGGGGTGAAGCGGAGAGGAGAGGGGAAGGCGTTCCAGGGAAGGGAGATGATGGGAGCAAGAGCGTGCAGGTGGGACTGTTGGAGCACAGGCTGGGACAGGGGAGACCACGAGGCTGAGGGGCTGCAGTGGGGAGGTGACAGACTGGTTTCCAATCTCCCAGGGGCTTCTCTGTGAACACAGGTTCCAGAACTCCTTGGGAGATTTCATCCTGGGGGGTTGTCTTCCTCACGAGGCCCATGGCCTGTAGCTTCAGACTCACCTAAGGTTTAGCTGCCACCTCGTAGCCGTGGCATCTTGGACAAGCTACTCGACCTCACTGAGCCTCAGTTTCCTCACCTCCAGTATGGGGGATAATAGCACCCACCCCATAGGGCTATCGTGAGTCTTTGCCACCAGTAAGTGTTCATTAAACATTCATTCTGGTTTTTGTTGTTAATATGATGATGACAGTGATTATTCCTGAAATCTGTTAATTGGCCCCTTTTAATTTAACCTCTTTATGTGTCTGGAGTAGGGATGGGGCCAGCACACACAAAGAAGGAGTTTCTCCTCGCAAGGCTCCTAGCCTGTTTCGAACTCCAAATCATGTACAGATGTATGGAGAAAAAAAGCCAGTCATGTGCAGAGAGGGATAAAACAAAGCCAAATTTTCACTCTGTGACAGTTGGCTTTTCTCTGAATGCTTGATCCTGTTTATTCCCTCAGCCTTGGTATTTATAGAATGATCTGTGGGTAAACAGTCCTCACCCATGATTAATCTCAGGCCATTTCTTTATCTCTGGGCGTGAGGCAAGGATTTATGAGGTAAGGAGTTCTTGTCTACACACAAATAACCTAATAAATAACATCGCGGGACTCCAGACAAACGCTTGCCAGGGTCCAGCTGTGGAATAACACTTTCCACTGCTGCCTTTGCTATTACTGGCCCCAAAGAAAGATTCCTGGCCAGGAGGCAGCCCCGTTAACCGCCCATCTAAACTCAGGGAGGAATGGGGCCTCAGCTTTCGGAAAAGCTCTGAAGTGCTCAGTAGCACAAGACGTTACAGTCAGACACCTCTTCACCCTCTAACCGCCCATCTAAACTCAGGGAGGAATGGGGCCTTTCGGAAAAGCTCTGAAGTGCTCGGTAGCACAAGATGTTACAGTCAGACACCTCTTCACCCTCTGTGAGATGCCTCAACGGGTGAGCTTCGCAGCGCAGGTGGACCTGGGACCTGGGTTCTGGTCTGAGTTCTCCTTCTCACTGTTTATGAGGCCTTGGGCAAGCTAATCCCTCTCTCTGCTTCTGATCTGTAAAATGGATAATAATAGAACCACCATAGTAGGGATGTTATGGTGGTTAAATGAGATAATGCGTATAAATATGAGACAACGCATATAAATCCCTTCACACGGCGATTTACTCTGAGCACAGGGCCTGGGGCAGGTTAGGGCAACTTAATATAGTAGCAATGATAGTGTTATTGTGTTAGTTTAGTTAACTCAATCAAGATCAAGATAAGGTTACACTGTGCTAAGCACCTTATGTATAGTAATAAATACTCTTTACAGCAACCCTATGAGATACTGTCATTATTCCTATTCTAAAGATGAAGAAACTGAGGCACAGAGAGGTACAAGTATCTTTTACAAAGTTTACAGCTCCCCGTGGCAGAGGTGGCCTTGCACCTGAGTCCAGCTGCCAGGCTTGCGTTCTTTACCCCTCCGGTGTCCGGAGGTGCTCATGGAAATGTCCCCTGCTCTCCCTTCAAGTGTCATATATCCAGTGGGCATAGAAGAGGCAGGCTGTTCCAGCATAAGGCACAAGCTTGCTCAGCATGAGCGGTGGGTCAAGCAGGAGGCCTGGGTTTATGGTTTCAGTGGCAGAGGCCTGTGGAATATGTGTCATCGTCATGTTCTATTTCCAGACAGTTTAACATCTGCCTTTGATTCATGTAGGGTATGACGCCACTAATGTATGCCTGTGCTGCTGGGGACGAAGCGATGGTCCAGATGTTGATTGATGCTGGAGCGAACTTGGATATCCAGGTGTGTAAGCACCTAGGCTCTTAACCAAGGAAGAGAACATCCCCAAGGTCTCTATCAGCCAGGGTGGGTGCAGTATTTTGAACAACTGGGTAGATGTATCTCAGAGGACTGGAAATACAAGATGCATGGACATCACAGTTAGCAAAGATTTGGGCTTTCTGAGAGGAGGTGACCTGCGGGAGCAGCTGAGTAGAGAGAATAGCCATGATTTTGTTACTTAGCACCTTTTCCCTTTACCGACCGAACCCCAGCCATCCCTACCATCCCCAAATGCTTCTAGTTCCGCCTCCTTCTGAGGCATAAAGTGCTCCCTTGCTGCCACCTCTCTGCCCAGGGCAGATATCACTAATTGAACATCCTTTTAGCCTTGTCCACAGGGTACTCCAGGCAGACATTACCAGTTGAATGTGGAAAGCACCTGAGTTGACTCCTAGTCGCTACCCTGCAGGGAACTCCCTTAGATCAGGTGCCTTTGTCACTTGCCCAGGAATGTCACTCACCCAAGAAACACTGATTATTTGTGGTATTGTTCTAGGTTCCAAGCAACAATCCCAGGCACCCCTCCATTCACCCTGACAGCCGGCACTGGACCTCACTGACGTTCGCTGTGCTGCACGGACACATCTCTGTAGTCCAGGTGAGTGCCTGCCAGGTGTGCAGTGTGCCCTCAACTTTGGCTGGGCTTCAAGCATAGCCCCAGCCTCAGCTGGGTGAGCAGCTGCCTGGAATCTAAGAAACCAGAGTCACTGCTCAAGTGCTCACCTGGTCAGCAGGGCAGAGACCCACCTGGTTTGTCTCAAGGAGAGGGCTTTAGTGCAAGGATACATGTGCAATTTTGGGGCGTATGACCCGGGTCCTAGCAGTCCCAAGCCAGCCCGGAATTGTTGTATCTCTCGGCGAGTCTCAGGGCGTGCTGCAATCTGCGCCTGTGTGCTCAGTTTTCTCTCCTCCAGCCACCTTTCCAACCCTTAGCTGCTGCTGCTCCTTCATGAACTCCCACAGAGCTGGCTCTATATCATGGCGTCCCTCCAGTTCTGCCTCTCCCCCAAACAAGCTTAGTTCACCATTTCCCCAGTTCCTGAGAGAGGACTCGGATTGGCACAGCTCACCTGTCAAGCTAAGCCACATTGTTGCCCATCTTGACCCAGGTAACTGTGACTGGTGTGAGAATGGGGTTCAGGCTAGAAGTGGAAGCTGTGGGCAGAGCAGTATTCAACCCCAGCTGGGGCACCAGCCACACTGCCACTTGACTCCTAGACTCCTTTGCTCCGTAGGCCACCAGGGTCTAGAGGATTTGGCAGTCCTTCTCAGGAGTTCATATAATGCCCTGCTGTCCGTTAGATTGTAGGGGTCATATCCAGCTTATTCATCATTGTCATCACAGCCCTGGCCTGTAGTAGGGCCTCAGTAAGTGGTGGTTTCCAGGCTGATGGCCACATCTGCCTGCTTTTTGGTTACTACCCTCCTAAAAACCTGAGCAAGGTTCTAACCTAGCCCAGACTGGTCTGCAGGGCTGTGCCCCAGACTTGCCTGGACTGGCGCCCAGTTTCGTCCCGATGTGCAGTCCTCCACCTCTGCTGCTTTGGCACATTGCCTCAGGCGGTGGTGCCATGACCAGTTTCTGACTGACAGTGGTCTCTAGCTGACAACATCCCCTGCTTTCTGCTCACTGGAGGCTGAGAGGTTAGCCTGGACCCCCCCACACCTGGTCTCTAGGTGAGAGACTGGTGGAGTTTCAACGAGACTGCCAAGCACAGGCTCTGAGGAGGGTTTGGCCCACAGGAACCTAGGAATGATGGAAAGTGGCTCCCTCCCAGCCGGTCAGGAAAAGTGAGACAGTGCCGAAAGTCACCTGGCCGAGTGGTTGCAGACACCACCTCCGCCCGAAGGCAAAGGCAGGCCGGCTCAGCTGGAACTGCTTAGTATCTGCGTCCCCTGACAAGGACTGCCCTTGCCAGCAGGGGGAGAGGCCACCTGGTATCCTGGAAAGCAGGGTCATGCTGCAGCCCTACCACCTCCCAGCCATGGGGAGCTCACTGAACCTCTGATGAGAACCCTAAAAGTCACTAGTTATTGAGCCCCTCTGGAGAGCTGAGCAGCATTAATCCCCAACAATGCTGCAAGGCAGGCCTCTCCGCATTTCCAGATGAGAAGACCGAGGTTTGGTGAGTTGAGGTGCCCGCCCCAGGTCACTCCCTGGTCGGTGGCCAGCACTGGTACTCAGCCTTCGCCACCACCTCTGCTGCCCCCCAGAGCCTGTTTCTCCTGGTAGAGTGGAGGGGTGATACTTTCTATTCTACTCATCAGCATGAGTTCTTAGGAAGGTCACTGTAGAAACAGCTCAGAGGTCCCCACAGTTTAAGGGCTTGGTCCAAGGCCAGAAGAGTAGAGGTGAAGATTCTAGAAACTTGGAGCCCTGAGGGTTACCTATAGTTCTAAAATTCTGGTTCCCTGACTGCCTGGGTGTAACGGGTCTCGGTGACATGCCTGGAGGGAATGAAAGGTCTGTCCCCCAAAGACTCCCGCCATACACGCCCCAGACACTCCCCCGATTCTTAAGTGTCCTCCCCTGTGCCCTGACAGTTGCTGCTGGATGCCGGTGCCCACGTGGAGGGCTCAGCAGTGAATGGTGGCGACGACAGCTATGCAGAGACGCCTCTGCAGCTCGCCTCTGCAGCTGGTAGGTATAAGTACTGCCCTGTCCAGCAACGGCTCCCCAACTGCCCTAAGGCTCTACCTGCCCTGCCCCATTTTGTCACCCGCCCTGGCTGGGCTTGTAGCTAGACATTGGGCCTCACACATGGACCCCTGCGGTGAGCCCTGAAACCCCTCCTGGACCACCTAGGTGGCTCCCTTACTTCATCCATCAGTGTCTCTGCTGAGCTCGACACCCAGGGAGGTCCCAGCAGAGGGGCAGTGATGTGGATGATGGGGACATCCTCAATCCACTTTGTCTTTCAGGGAACTACGAGCTGGTCAGCTTGTTGCTGAGCCGAGGAGCTGACCCCCTCCTCAGCATGCTCGAAGCCAATGGCATGGCCACCTCCCTCCACGAGGATATGAACTGCTTCAGCCACTCTGCTGCCCACGGCCACAGGTACCGAACCACGGCTCCTGTCCCCTGTGATGTGGGGACACAAAACAGGCCTCAGGAGCCTTGACTCCCCAGTGAGGAGCAGACAGCTTGGCCAGGAAATCTTTCTAGACACTGTTGGGAGGTGGGTGCAACACGCGAGCCCGCCAGAAAGGAGACCAAGGCCCCCTAACAGCACAGGGGCCCCAGAAGTTGGAGGGCCTGGAGACACTGGGTGGCGGATCACTTAGCAGACCAGGGACTGGATCCTGGGGCTCCTGATGCCCAAGGCAGGCCCCCCATATCCCAGAAGACCCTCTGCCCTGCACCCGCCCGGGGCCTCCCTCGGGGCCACGTCCCTTCATGCCCAGTGGTGGTTCTCCAGGGCCCCGCGGCTCCAGGTGCTTCCACGCAGCATATGGCTCGGCCACGAAACGCCTCCTGACAGCTCTGCAGGAAATCATCTCGCTCTGGGAGCAGATGGTGGGCCTTGCGTTGTGGGGGCCAAGGCTGCCAGGGGTCTGATGGGGCAGCAGCAGGCTGAGACCAGAGCCATTAGGCAGCTCTGGGGGAGCAGAGAGAGACCGAGAGAAGGTGATCAGAAGGCAGAGAAGGGCAGGCTGATGCTTACTTCCTGTTCTTAGCTCTTCTCAAAGCCAGCCGGTGCCCTTGCCGTGGCCCCTCCCCCAAATGCTCTTCCTCTCCACCTTCTGCTGACCCTGCCCCCACACTCACTTACCTACGCTACCATCACCCTCGCCCTCAGCTGCCATCGTGCACGTCGCGGCCTCTCTACCCTACCCAGCACCCCGCATTCCCCCCATTGCGGCTTCTTCTCCCTGCATGGAGATTGCCTGTCTCCCACCTGCTTCTCACTCTCTCTCTGGAACATGGGATCTTTGGGACAGGCATGGTGGCTGCTCATCTTCACATACCAGTGCACGGCACTAACTAGGTGCTCTGCACTCGTTGAGCTAGCAAAGCTACGGGTTTTGCTAGCTCATACCCCTTGGGAATGACCCTAGCCCTCCAAGGGGTCTCTGGGCCATGAGCTTGGCTGCCTGGCACAGCCTGGCCCCCATCATGGAGTGGGGAGGGGAGTGTGGAGAGGGCCAGCAGGGCTGCTGGGAGGAGGTTCAGTCCTCAGATGACCTTTGGGTCTGCCCATGCTGCAGCCATCCCAGAGTCCCTAGCCATAGGATGTGACAGATGAGCCTAAGAAGTCCTGGGTTTGCATTCCTGACCAGTGTGACCTTAAGCAAGATGTATTTTTCGCTTATAAATGGCAATGTTCATGGGACCTCACAGGGTTAAGTGCAGCAGTACATGGTAACATACTCTGTCAAGTCTAAAATTCTACACATTTGTATATATGAATGAATTTTATATAATATTCGTCTTCACTTCACATTATTCTTATTAATGGAAGGAGGTGAGCATAGCATGCGCTGTGTCTCAGACAGTCTTATCTGTGTAAGGCTGGCTGCTGTTTCAGAGGACTGCTGTGTGTCAGGTTCTGCATTCCATGCCATCACATTGGCTTCACATTAACTCCGGAAGAGGGTGGTCTGACACCTTGTTCTACAGATGACGAGCAGGGCGCAGAAAGATGGAACAACCTGTCTGAGATCACACAGTCAGGATAGTAGAGCCCGCTTGGCCCCAGAGCCCAGGACTTCTCAGCAGTACCAAAATGGCAGAGGGGAAGGGTCACCAGCAAACCTTTTCCCCCCACCCCCCACTGCCTCTCCCAGGTGTCTGGGGATGGGAGGAGCAGGGACCCCTGGCCCAGCCTACCTGGGAGGGGAAGACCATGAGCACTTGTGACCACAGGTATGCCAGAGCAGGCCACCTGGGCCACAGGGCTCTGGAAGGCAGCTTGGTAGGCACTGTCCACGGTAGGGACCTCAGGCATCACCCTCCTTCATCCCTTGCCCCACAGGAATGTCCTTAGGAAGCTCCTGACGCAGCCACAGCAAGCCAAGGCAGACGTGCTGTCCCTGGAGGAGATCCTGGCTGAGGGCGTGGAGGAAAGTGACACATCCAGCCAGGGCAGCGGCAGTGAGGGACCCGTGAGGCTGAGCCGGACCCGCACGAAGGCCCTGCAGGAGGCCATGTACTACAGCGCAGAGCACGGCTACGTGGACATCACCATGGAGCTGCGGTCACTGGGTGAGGCCACGGGGTGCGCGTGTGCACGCACACATTCTGCTGCTCCTCAGCAAGCCAGGGGCTGCCAGGGCCATGGTGGCAGATGGCCGGGACGGGAAGATGTCCTGAGCCTGAGAGTCCTCATCACCTCGAGCTCATCACCCCAGCCCTCGCCCTCAGACCCTCCACCCTCTCTGGCTGGAGCGTTACTGCCCCCGCCCCGGTCACTGCCCTGGAAAGTGTATTACTGGGAGGGTCTTTAGCACTAGGAGTCATTTCTGGTCAACTAGATGCTCTTCTGTCCCTCAGCCAACCTTTTTCACTCTTTGGGTCTACAGACTTCTCCTCCAGGGAGGCTGGTCAGGCAGGCAGGCAGACAGACCTGGGTGAGATCTCGGCTGTGCCACATTTGCTGGCACTGATGATCTTTGTCTAAGGATGTGATGTCATCACATGAAGCACAGGGCCCCAGAGCTGGCTCACCGAGAGCACTCTGTGCAAGATGGCAGTACTGTCATTATTGTGGGGACCACAAGACACAAATGCTCAGCACTGGGCTAAGAGAACAGGAGGCCACACGGCCTTCTCACAGAGCGTCAGCCTCAGTGTTCTTCGCTGTAAAATGGGCTATATTGCTCCCACCTGCAGTCAGCAACCCACCTGCATTGTTGTGTCCCAGGGGAATGCTATTGTTCCTTTTTTTTAAATACATAGTGACAGTGATGGAGAGATACTAACAACTCTCTAATTACCAAGAAGATGACTAGTTTTTGTCATGACCTTCCCATAGTAGTTTTGAATTACTCTGTGGCCCCACTGACACACTCCAGGGAGCTGGTAAACAGCAATTAAGTGCCACTGGATATGCACTAACAGACCAGTAACCTAGGAGCCAGTAAAAGCCCTGTGTGATAAGACAGGGTTCATTTCAGGCTTCTAGACAGGTAAACAGGTGTGGGGCCCATGTGTCCTACACGATTTTTGGACATCCATGTCCACCTGGCCACTGTTTAATAATTAATAGGTCTTCCTCAGTAAATAATTCCAGAGCCTAACAAGCAGTGGGGCCACTGGGGCCCCAGACTGAGCTGTAGATTTTCGGAGCCGGGGCTCCCTGCACTTGGGCCGGAGCCATTCCTCCACCTCATCTGACGAGGACCTGGAACCCCCTCTGACCTCTGTTGGGGAAGGAATGGTCTCCTTACGTGGCTATCCTGCGTGGGTGTTCAGCATGCAAGAATGGGGCTTGGCCCGGATGGGACAGGGAGGGAGTGCTCTCAGCTCTGCAGACATCAGGCTCATCCTGAGCCTGCCAGAAAAGGGGGTTGGCATGGGGTGGGCTCCGGGGCCTATTTGGGGAGTATTCTGCCAAAGGGAATGATTGCCGGCCTGTCCCCTTCCCGGCTCAGGTGTCCCCTGGAAGCTGCACGTCTGGATCGAGTCCCTGAGGACCTCCTTCTCCCAGTCGCGGTACTCGGTGGTACAGAGCCTCCTGCGGGATTTCGGCTCCATCAAGGAGGAGGAGTACAATGAGGAGCTGGTGACCGAAGGCTTGCAGCTCATGTTCGACATCCTCAAGACCAGCAAGGTGAGTGTCATCAGGCAGGTCCCCACCCCAAGCTCAAGAACCCGGTTCCAGAGACCTGACCCAGGCTACAGGACAGACATGCAGACTGACACACAGGCAGACAGACACGGGACACCCTCCACACTCACGGACGCAGGTGGACACCCACCCCACACCCAGACTTGCACTGCCTGGCTGCAGAGGGCAGAGGCCGTGGATTTGTCTGGGCTGGAGCCTGGCCAAAAAAGCAATTTAGAGAATCAGTGACGAAGGAACAGGCATCTCTGGCCAAGCCAGATCCAGGGGGAACAAAAGAGCGGCTGCTCTAATCCTGGCCTGGACTTTTGAAATCAGCCTGACATATCTTCAGCGGCAAACAGACAGCCAGGGCGGGCGGGCGGGCGAGCTAACAGGGCCTCTCTCCGCCTCTCCCCCAACAGAACGACTCTGTCATCCAGCAGCTGGCTGCTATCTTCACACGCTGCTATGGCAGCAGCCCCATACCCAGCATTCCAGAGATCCGGAAGACCCTGCCGGCCAGACTAGGTGAAGGCCTGTCCTCCGCCCCCCAGCCGCTCTCCACCCGGACTTGCCAGATCTCCTTCCCCTCTCTTCTCTTTCTCTCTCTCTCTCTCTCTCTCTCTCGCTCTCTCTCTCTCTCTCTCTCTCTCTCGTGCATGCACACCCGCTCACTCTATGGTCCCCCCGCACCCCCACACCCCCGGAGGTGGGCTCCTCCGTCATTTCTTGTCTCTCTTCCCTTTTGGCACAGATCCTCACTTTTTGAACAACAAGGAGATGTCGGATGTGACCTTCCTAGTGGAAGGAAAGCTGTTTTATGCACATAAAGTCCTGTTGGTGACAGCTTCTAACAGGTAGGCAGCCTCGGCTAACCAAGTGCCAGCCCCCAGGAGCGAGCGCAGCTTCTTGCAGATACGAAGTGACAGGCATGCTGGAGAAGAGGCTGGGGCTGGGGCTGCCCCTGCCGTCTCTTCCCCTCAGAGTGTGTCACATAGCAACAGACCCCCCTATCCCCCACCCTACAGGGGATGTAAGGCAGAGGGACAGGGACAATAAGGATGGGACCAGAGTTCACCAAGAGAGCACTGAGGTTATGTTCTTACTGGTCAAATTATTGCTCTTGATTAAGAAACATAAATATTCTGGAATGAAAGGTCAGTTTTCTGGCCACAGGTGTGAATGGTCATTCATATGAAACAGCAGGGCCAGCCATTAGCCCAGGGTGATATAAAATGTCACTCATTGGGGATTACAGGTATGTGACAGTAATTTTTAAAATGTTCCATCTCTCGGTGACCGGTCGAATGAGGGCTGGTTCCATCAGTGCCCAGTGATGAAGTAAAAGTCCCGTTCGAAACCGGCCTTGCTTCACCTCTCCGTTCCAGGTTCAAGACGCTGATGACCAACAAATCAGAACAAGATGGCAACAGCAGCAAAACCATCGAGATCAGCGACATGAAGTACCACATTTTCCAGGTGTGCGGATCTCGGGGTTGCATGCTTTTTGGGGGGATGCCCCCTCCCCCAGGAGCCCGGCCTTGGCTCTGTCCATTTGGGCAGGGGAGGAGGCAGCTGCAAGTCTGTCATAATCTTCCACTCCATCCCCAGCGCCTTCTGTGTTCTGCTGAATCAGTGGTCAGGTTGGAGTGTCCAGGTTCTTCTCAGGCACAGGTAGCCAGTCCATTGTGGGGTTGAAGCTTCAGAGCCTGTCTCACAGGTCCTGAGCTTTAACCACTGGACAAGGGGTCCAGGCAGACAGACATGTAAGGACAGGCACACCCCACACACACCGTGAGCCCTCGCTCCCACCAGCATGGATATTGTCTGAGCACCTTTGGGAAATGCAGAACCTCAGGCCCCACCCCTGACCTCCCACATGTTAACAAGACCCCAGGTGGGTGGTATGCACGCACAGTTTGAGAAGCGCTCGTGCTGGCCACGTCACCCCTCCCAAGCGTCAGACCCCAGCCATACTGGCTAAGCAGAAAAAGCCATGGGGACCCCATCCTGGTTGTGGAAGATGAGGTCAGGCCTTCTGACCGCTAAGCTTTGGAGAACATCAGCGTTTGCATAATGGAAACTCGGGAGGCTGGCTGCCGAGGTCTGGAGGAAGAGACAGGCTGGGATCTCAGCCGAGCCCCGGCTGAGAGCTCCTTTCTGGAAAGTGGCAACTACAGGTCTCTAGGCTGTGTGGGGGTTCTGGGCTGTGGGGTGACCCGTAGGTGCTGAGACAGATGTCAAGAAGCAACTGGTGTGTGGGTCCAGGACCTGGTCCTGCACAGGAGAGAGATCACAGAGTCTCCCAGAAGCCCAAGAAGCCACCGTCTAAAATGGCTTCGTCCCTCTTCGTTCCCTTAGTCACCTATTGAGCATTTAGTCATTTATGGGTGCTGTGCAGACAGCAGTAAACAGGACAGGGACCCTACCCTCAGGAGGCAGGCTTGTGAAATCGTGTGATAGGTGTGGTGGGGGGAGCGCTGGGAGGACGGGAAAGGGACAGCAGCTGATCCTGCCTGGGGTCTTTCCGAGAGCAGCCCCGCCAGCCCCCAGCCCCACAAAGCAGATGACCCAGTCCTCCCTGGGGAGTGCCGAGCTGTACAAAATTAATCTACCTCTGCCTGCCAGCCACCCAGCTCCCACAGCAAGGCTCCAAGGGAGCAATTCTGGTCTGACTTCTGTGGACTCATAAGCATTCAAGTGACCTCAGGACACCACAGATGGCTGGGCCTTGCCAAAACCAGCTCTCCAAATACAGCAGGAGGCTGCCTTCAGGCCAGGAAGGGGAGCTGCAGGCTGCCATTGCCTGTTTCCCAGCCCATACCCCTGAAGCCCCTCTGGCTGAGAGGCTACCCTGAGGCTATCCCTTAGCAAAGAATCCTGGGAGATCTCACCTACCCACCTGCTCCATTCCCAGCCTTGGGCCAGGGGCTTTGCCCTCATAGTCCACAGCTGTCCTGCTGGTGCTCCGCCCAGCATGTGCGGGAAGGCGGCGGGGGGGATGGCGGAGGAACCCAGCCGTGAGCCCACCGGAGGTGCACACCACCTGAAGGGACAGACAGACACATGCATGTAATTGTAAGATCGCCATAGGAACTCCAGCAGAAGGCCCGTGGGAGCCCCACTCCTCTGTGGGGAGGGTCCGATGTATCCCAGGACTGGTCTGGGCCCAAGACAGCCTGGCCAGGCCTCCTCCCTGCTCTTCCCCACCGAGTTCGGGCTCCTCCCAGACCCTCTGGTGCCTCTTCCAGCCTGGAGGCGTTGTCCTAACAGAGCCTGACTGTGCCGGCTGAAGCCATGTTTACTGACACACATGCCAGCTCCTTGCTGGGGCTGTTTCTTCAGCCAACCAGAGGATATTTTTCTTTTTTCAACTGGGAACCTCCCCAGGCTCCAGCGTGATGACAGAGTTTGCAACTTAGACCTCAGCGGAACTGAATGTAGTTCTCCCCTCCTGGGCCCCTCGTTTGATATCCCAGGATCCTCTGATCCCAAGAGCCCCACATGAGACTGGGCCAGTCAGCCAGGTGACCTGTGGCCCAGACCCCCACGAGCTCTGCTGTCTTCCCAAGGGAGCAAATCCAGGAGGAAGTCAGCATGTGGCTCTTGCCTCCACGTGCAGTCCTGGCACGGACCGGAAAGCTGAGGCTGGCTGCTGAGGGCAGCTGGTTAGACTGTTGGCCCCTCGGAGCCCCACATCCCTCCCTCCTGGCCCCACATTTAGAATTTAGGTAAAAGGAGGAATGAGCAGTGTGGTGCCTGGGGTGCTGGAAGGGCTCGGGTGTGGGAGTCGGGGACCTGGGTGACTTGAGCCACGGCAGCCTCCCTCCTTGGGCCGCAATTTCCCCAGCTGTGAATAGCAGCTTTTTCCCCCTGGGCTCGTGGGCTGCCATGAGGGACAAAGAGAAACCGCTCCACAGAAGGAAGCTGGTCGTACACACAGCAAGTGAGGAGAGAAGATTTGGGGGCTGACTTGTAGAGGCTGCATTCCATGGAAAACACAGACATTTCAGTCTCAGCGTGAGCGAGCGTTGGAGGATCTGCAGACATCAACACGCAGAGGGCTAGAGGGCATGGCTGGGGTCCCCGCGGGGAGCAGCTGGAGTGGCATTCTGGAAGCCGAGTGAGGACTATGGCACTGCGGGTCTATCTGGTGATCACACGGGGCCTCTTCCCAATGCAGATGATGATGCAGTATCTGTACCACGGAGGGACGGAATCCATGGACATCCCCACCGCCGACATCCTGGAGGTGAGGAGCCGGCCGGTTTGCTCAGCCCTGGGGGCCTGGTGCCCACCTGTCCATGTCTCCCCATGCACTCCATGCCTGTGCCTGTCCAGCCGGAGACACCTGCCAGCTCTCAACCCCTCTCTCAGCATTCGGAGAGCTGAGGAGGGGAGGAAGGTGGCCTCCCTGTCCTCTTTAATCTTCCCCATTAGTAAATGGCATGGTCATCTGCTCAGCTGCTCAGACTCAACACTTAGGAGTTAGATTTGATTTAAAAAAAAAAAAATCTCCTTGCTGGTCCTTCTCTGTGTGGGACAGCAAGGGCTACGCTGCTCAGACTCAAAACTTAGGAGTTAGATTTGATTTAAAAAAAAAAAAAAAAATCTCCTTGCTGGTCCTTTCTCTGTGTGTGACAGCAAGGGCTATTCTGAGAGACTGGAGAATTGTGCAGCCACCAAGCCTGACCTCCTGGGCCACACCCAGGGGTTAGAAAGGGACTCGCCAGTGGGGATGGGAGGCCCAGGAGTATCTGCAGGTGGCTGGGCCTCCTACTCACCTCCTCACAGCTTAGAAAACAGAACCACTGCTGCCCGAGCACGTGGCTAGAAGGTCGTGTAGACCAGTGTTCCTCAGTTCCCAGGCCATGGACCGATACTGGACCGTGGCCTGTTAGGAACTGGGCCGCACAGCCAGAGGTGAGCGGCGGGTGAGCCAGTGGGGCTCCATCTGTATTTGCAGCCGCTGCCCAGCACTAGCATCACCACCTCAGCTGCATCTCAGTTCCTCAGGCATTGGATTCTCATGGGAGCACCAGTCCCTGATGCCAAAAAGGTTGGGGACCACTGGTGTCGATGAAGGGTGTAGCTTATAGTTGAAGAACTCTTGAGGTCAGAAATTCCAGCTAGCATCTGTCACCCATCCTGTGCCTCCTGGGTGTCCTAGCAAATACCTAGCTGACCTAGAGCAGAAATAAATCAAGGCCATCAGACTCAACCTGCTGATGTGGGCAGCGCCCTAAGGCTGAGAAGAAGCAGGGCACACAGCATGAAGCAGCTTTCTGTTCTGTGATGCCTGGGCCCCAGGCCTGGCCCTGCATACCCAAAGCCACTTCTGCCTCCCCACTAGCTGCTGTCGGCTGCCAGCCTGTTCCAGCTGGATGCCCTGCAGAGGCACTGCGAGATCTTGTGCTCCCAGACCCTCAGCGTGGACAGCGCCGTGAACACCTACAAGTATGCCAAGGTGAGGACATCCAGGATGTCCACCTGCAAAAACACATACTCTTCTCCACCCAGGCTAGGAAATGCAGGTGGCTGGGCAGCTTTAAAGGGCAGTGT
>NW_006433024.1:10771496-10815163 GCF_000325575.1 Pteropus alecto | reverse complement strand
TAGGGAAGGAAGGAGGGTTAGTAATTCCTCCTGGAGCCTGGGGTACAGCTTGGGAGATGAGCCTTACCTAGATCCCAGTTCACATTCCAGCTGTGCCACCAGGCTGTGGGCCCCAGGGCTGAGTCAAACCCATTCTATAGGTTCTTACCTGATTTTCTCTTAAACCTGCCCTCTTTAATCTTCCCCATTAGTAAATGGCATGGTCATCTGCTCAGCTGCTCAGACTCAAAACTTAGGGGTTAGATTTGATTTTTTTTAAAAAAATCCCCCACATCGAGGCCCTCTACCTGAAACACAGCAGCGGTCTCTCCCCACTTCTGCCCCTCACTGCTCCGACCTCAGCTCAGACCACTTCTTGGCTTTCACTCTGTAATCCTCAGGCCTCTTTGAAAAGTGTTAAAACCATGTCACTCCTCTTCTTAAACCCTCACGTTCTCTACTGCTTGCAGACTAAATGAAATCCAACCCCTTATCATGCTTTACAAGGCCCCTCGGACCCTGTCCGCATCTCCCTTGCCGACACCCCCTCCCCGTTCACCCGGCCACACAGCCTGTCTCTTTCTCAGCCTGTTCCTACTCCAGGACTCTTTGGGACCCGGCCCCTCCTCTGGGAAAGCTCCTCACAATAGCTGGCTTCCCCAGGCCTCCGGGGCCTCCCACAGGTCACCTGCTCCTATTTCCTTACAGCCTGTGGTTGCCTTGCTTGTTTGATTCCTTGGCTTCTCCATCTCCCCTGAACTAGAGCATCAGCTGTAAGAGCAGTGCCGAGACCTTGACCTCAGAACCTGGTGCCCAGCACCTGGCCGAGAGCGGGTGCTCGGTACCTGTTGAATTCAAATAGTTACTGAGCATCGACCACGTGAATGCTTGTGTGCTAGATGCTGGACACCCAGTGGTGGACCGTCCCTGCCCCTGCCCTTAGTAAGAGAGCTTCCAAAACTATGGGGATGACTGCCATTCAACACGCTGTCCCCCTTGCCTTCCCCAGGCCGAGGCTTAAGCAGGGCCTTGCCCCATAAGTACTATCTGGGGCTGTGGGTCTCACCTCTTCTCCCTGCCTCCACAGATCCATAATGCCCCAGAACTGGCCCTGTTCTGCGAGGGCTTCTTCCTCAAGCACATGAAGGCCCTGCTCGAGCAGGACTCCTTCCGCCAGCTCATCTATGGCCGCAGCAGCAAAGTACAGGGCCTGGACCCACTGCAACACCTGCAGAGCACCCTGGCCGAGCGCGTGCACTCTGTTTACATCACCTCCCGGGTGTGAGGCAGCTGGGGGCACAGCTGGAGGGCACGCCCAGCCCTCTCTGGGCCAGAGCTCTAGACATCACAGGGGTGGGAAAGGCTGCAAGCAGGTGCTTCTGAGGACATCTGGACCAGCGTGTAGCTAGGGCCTATGGCCGCACCAGGGCCCCACTGGGCGAGGGCTGGTTGTAGGTCCTCCTGGAGCCAGGCTGACAGGGCTGTTTCCCCTTCCTTCCACAATCATCCTCGGGTGTCACTCTGTCCTTGGGCAGGCAGCTGTGCCTTGAGCCCACCTGTCACTGGACAGCCCTACCCTCAACCCGTTTGCACCTTGAGGGCTGCTGTGTACTCACCCCTGTATGCCCGTTCTGTCCTGGAGGTCAGCAGCTCACCCCGATTCACCTCTGCTCTACCATCCCCACTCCCTGGCCCTCAGTAAGCTCAGACTCCCAACTGGGACTCATGGGCATCCTTATGAATGTATAGAATGTAGACTCTGGGCCCCTGGCCATTTCATTCAAAAGCTAGTCTTTTTCTTCAATGTCATGTTGGAAAGGCTGCCCAAATCCCTAAACTTATTCCTCAAGGCCATGCCTTTGAAAGGTTTGATGTGGGCCTAGGGATCCCTGCACAGAGGGTCACTTTGGTGTCTGAACCTAGAGGGCCTCCCTTGGGGACCGCCAGCTTGCTCAGTTAGTGGTAGAAGGATGTTCTCCAGCTGACACCTTCAGAGCATTCAGTCTGAGCAACAGGTGCCTGGTGGCCTCAGCTTTTGTTGTTGCTGCTGGTTTTAGGGGCTAATGTAAAGGGGTTGATTCTGAAACCACAGGCATAGATGTAGGCTGCCTCTGTGGGTTCACTAAGCAGAACCCTAAATGTCTCCTCTGGTCAAATCTCTCAAGTGGAAGAGTCCTTTAATTCTGACCGGGGAGCGGGACCCACACTTCTCACTGGGAACTGTGGGTCTGAGAGAGCTGAGGGACGGGGCGTTGGGAGAAGGGAAGGGCTGGGAGGAAGGGAACTTCTGCTTCCCCTCTTTTCCCTGCCTTGACATCTGTGGGCTCTCGTGGGGTGGAGATGCAGCATCAGGCCTGGACACTTGTATTTATGGACCAGACACTGGGGGAGCGTTCTGGACAGCTTGCTCTGGGTGTAGCCTTCTTCAGCTGTCTGGCCTCACCTTAGAAACTATTTATTCACCAAAAGCTCTGGGCACTTCAGGCAGTGTCACTTTAGTCACCCTGAAAAGCCCCCGGGGACTTGCAATTCTGGAAAATATTTTCAACTAGCTGCTTGAGCTGGATGTACAAAGGAATAGGCGTTATTTTATTGCTGTAATATTGTATGATATTGTAACTATATATTGATGTTGTCACTTATTGTAAATGTACTATGGTTTTATTAACAATAAACACTCATTAACGATTACCTTGGCCTTGCTATTCCTGTTAGAGGGTTGCTCAGAGTTCAGAGCTGGGAGAGCCCATTTAGGACCAGGAAGAAAACCCAGAGCTGATTCCCCAGTTTCACAGGGCTCCTGTCACAGAGAGAAAGGACCCCCTACCAAAAGTGGCCATTCCCCACTCACCTAACCCAGGACCTGAGCCTGGATCCGACCCACGCCAGCTGAGTGCCAGGGAGCAACTACTTCCCTTGCTGGGCCTTAGTTTTCTTCTTCTGCTAAATGAGGTAGCTGATAATATAAAGTATTTCCCATTCGTTAAGCACCTGTGTGCTACTGCGCTGAACAGAAGGTATCTGCGTGGAGGGGCTGGAGCCTGATGACAGGAATAAGACAGCCGTCGGGAGTTTTTCTGGCCTTCCCTGAACCCACGAACCCCCCTACCCCTCCCCAAAGCCCTGATGTGGGAGCCGTTGTTGGGGTCATCTTAAGAGTTGTTTACAAACCCTTGCATAGTCCAGACCTGTGCAATGAGGTGGAGGCAGGGCCTTCTCCCAGCTCTGGCCTGATGATGGGGCACCGGTCCCTCCATAGCTGCTGCCTCCAGGACCTGCTAAGCCCAAGTTGGCTGTGCCACCTGGTAATGGAGGGAGGACAGTAAGACGGTGACTCAGGCCCAAGGGTTTTTCAGACCCAATTATAGTTTGTTTTAGGTGCAGAGTCCAGGGGTTCCTGCCTGGGGCAGGAGGAGAAATTGCTAATGTTACTGGGAATACTGACTGGGGTGGCTGTAGTTCAGTGACTGACAGGTCAGGACTCGAAAGTTGGGAGGCAATATGAAGATCCCATGGGGTTGGTACAGGGAAAGGCCCATTGCCCAGCTTTGCCAGGTGGGGCCCAGGTGGGGCAGCTGGAAGCCCAGCCTAGGACTCTGGCAGAGGTGGGGAAAGGGCCCTGATGGACCCACAGTGCCCTCTGGGGGCCACAGGGAGGAGGTGCGCCCTTCAGCTCCCCACTCCTGGCCAAGGCCCTCCTGAGAGGTTGAGGGGGTTATACCTCCCCAGCCTTTGCCATCTACAGGGGCAGCCCTTCGGGGGTCTGTGTCCACCCTCCCCACAAGTTCCCCCCGCCCTTCAGTCGTGCCTCAATGAATTACCTGACCTAAAAGGCAAGATCTAGTACAAGCTGGCTCCAGATGGGGCTCAGCCATTTCCTCTTCTGGGAGGGGAGGCGGAGGTGCACAGAAAGTTAAGGAAAGTAGATAAAAGGTAGGGATGGGACCCCTTTGGGCCTGCTACACGTATAGCAGGCATACACTGTTAAGCAAGCACTTAAATAATTAAGAAAAAAAATAAGGCATTCTTCCAAGGGGCCAGGAGAACTACTATAATGGAAAAGGAAGTGGTCACCTTACCTTCTCCTGGTGGCCAGGCCTCCTCTTCAGGGCCACTGCTCCGGAGCATGGGGGTCCAGTTCTCCAGCTGCCAGCTTCGGGCTATTAGCAGCCAAAAGCAGGCTTGGGAGGAAGAAAGTGAACTTCTCAGCAAGAGTCTCTGGGAAACAAGGGGCTGAAAGCATCAGTTCTCTGCTGGAGGGATTCCATTCTACTCCAGCTGTCCCGCTATTAGTAAGCTGGAGCTTATGCCGCTGGAGCGTGGGCCTCGTCTCCAAAGGAAACCCCATCCAGATGGGAGGGTGCCCCAGTGCGAACTGAGCACCAGAGGCTAACGCTGAGACTGCCTTCCTCTGCATAGGGGCCTGGCCCCTTGCATTCCTCCTCCTGATACCTCCCTTTTCCTTTCTCTGCTGGTTACCTGATACCAGCCGATGCCAGGAGCATCAGCACTTTCTCCACAAACAACTTAAAGCGCCAAGAGAAAGCCTCAAGCCTCCCCGTTTTTGCCTCCCCCACCCCTTTACAGGATGCACATATTTCAACTTTAACCAATTGTTTTTAGAATCCAGGGCGCCCCCTTCGCCCAGTCGGAAGTCTGAACGCCTATTCAGGCCTGAAAGGACACCAGCCCCACCCCCTCCTCCAAGCCTGCAGGCTGGCGGCTGGTGTAATGGCCTCAGATAATGAGTACATTTTTCCAAGGTGACGGTCACTTATTTCCTCCCCTCCCCCAGCTTCGACAGCCCCCTTTGTGTCATCTCCTGGTCACTCGGGAGTCCTCTGGGACTGCGAGGCCAGATGAGCAATGGAAGCACTGACGAGGCCAGCATTAGCCCCCTCCCAGCTTGGGGAATGGGGACCATTTAGGAATCTTCTTTGTTCAGGCTCCTTCAGCCCCTTCCCTGTCCTGGTGACAGCATTCATAGCAGCCTCACTGAATTCATTTCGCAAGTGAGATTTCCTGAGACAGCCGAGCTTTACAGATGTCACTCTGTCTGGGGGCCAGATGGTGAGGTCTGAGGGAGGCGAGCTCTTTCAGGTTTGGAGGAGAACCCAAGATCACAACCACAAAGTTCAGAGACCTGTTTAAGAACATACACTTTGCAAATAAAAGGGCCAGGGCTGTACAAAGTAGGCAAAATGTTCACTTTGCTTCCTTCTTGAGCGCATGCTCCTTTTTGAGTGCGTGCTCAAGTGGGATTCTTCCAGCTTAGGCTGTGGTTTTTGGAACAAAGCTGGTCCTTATTCAGCAAGTCAGCACTGGCAGGTAACTGCAGCTCCCCTGGTCACGCTCTGACGCACCACAGAGTTCGGAGACTTTGTGAGCGTTTGCCGTCTGCCAGGCACTGACTATTCTCGGCGATTCCCGTTTCACTCCCCTCGGCCCTCACCACAGCCCTGAGGCAGGTGCTGTCATTACCACTCACATTTTACTGATGTGGCCCTGGACGTTAAGGAGAGGTGAGTGGTGTACCCAAGGTCACAGTGAGGGTCCGGGCAGAGCCAATGTCTAGGCCAGGCGGTCTGGTTTCAGACCACCTCTCCCTGTACCCTGGAGCAGAGCAGAGGGCAGACCTTGGGGCTGGAGAAGCAATCAAGGGCTTGGCCAGCTGGGCCCCCACACCTGGAAGACAATGTGGCTGAAGTTTCAAGGTACCACCCAGCTCTGCCCATTTGTGATTCTGACTTGTTTGGCCACTCTAAGATCCTCTTTGAAAGGCAGGCTCAGGAACAATGGATCAGAAATTGTTTTCATCTCCCCTCTCAGCAAACTTTCCTGCAGACCTCACAGGGGATCTTCAGACAGGAAGTTACAGAGCCAGGAGACAGAAGGCCCCTATGCCTATGCAGACAGACGCAGGGGACAGAGTCTGCTCCTCTCTCCGTGGGTGTGAGTCCCGGGGGTGCATGTTTAATCCTCTTGAGTCCAGAAGCTCCCCCTTTCCTTCCTTGTCAGTGCATTAGATTGCTACATATAGACCCAGTTATACATCAGGGCTAAGAA
The DNA here is from genome assembly GCF_000325575.1 of Pteropus alecto. Classification (NCBI taxonomy): domain Eukaryota; kingdom Metazoa; phylum Chordata; class Mammalia; order Chiroptera; family Pteropodidae; genus Pteropus; species Pteropus alecto. Next base: position 10,809,118 of record NW_006433024.1, on the reverse strand, counting down.
AAGGACCTACTTGGACTAAGACCAGTCCTTCTAAAGTCTACCCCTCAAATAAATAAGTAAATAAACAAATAAATAATAAAAGGAAGATCAGAAACCAAGGCCACTACATGAATTTCTCAGATGAAAATAAGAATGAGCGTATAAGCTGAAGGCCGATGCAGCCAGGGAGCGCGAAGTGTTGCCGACGACCCGCAGGCTGCGGCAGGGACAACAGCGTGACCGAGCCGACTTCCACCCTCAGCTTGGTGACACGGATAAGGAACAATCCTACAGAAACCAGCAGACCTTCGAGGTCAAGGTTTTCACAACATGGAATCAGATTTGGGACCAGAAAGTAGATACCATCAAACAAACAAAGTAAGGGTGAAGCCACCACAAAATTTCTGTTCCCAACAGATGGAAGGGACCAGACCACCCAGCAGGAGCTAGGGAGGAAAAGAGGCGCAGCTAGCTGGCTTCCAGGCGCCACACCAAGTCCCTCAGAATGACCACAGCGAGCAGCGGCCAGTGCCGGCCACTTTCACAGGAACCTGGGTTTGTAAACCTTGGCCATACTGCCAACCCCAGTCTCGATTCCAACACCCTCCAAAGCCTTCCTGGCAGCCAATATCCATCAGAAGAAACAGGGCAAGATGCAGCTTTCACCTATGTGGAATCAATGAGTACCCACAGGCAGTTCGTCTTTCTAGGATGTTATTTATTAAAAATAAGATCGAATGGATCCTCTATCCCTTCCTCACCCCTGCTAGAAAAGGTCTTTCCCAACATTTTTTCCCAAATGTATGAAATAAGTTTTGGGGACTCCAATGTCATATCTTTCCTAAATTAAGAGCTCAGGTTTTTCTGGGACACTGGGACAGCAGGCCTCCTGGAGCCAGGAGTGGAATGGTACGCGGCAGTCCAATCCCAGTGCACGTAACAGTGGCCTGCATGGCCACCTGGTGGGACCAGGGCTCCTGCTGCTCCAGGCCTCAGAGAGTTTGGACAAGTCTGTGACAAGAGGCCCCAGGGCTCTAGCAGCGGCCGCCTGAGCATCACCAGAAAGCTGTGTACTTAACACCTGAGAAGAGACAAGCGTCAGTGTGGCTTCTGCACATGTATGAAGGAACCAAAAAGGCCGGAGCCAAAGAAAACTATGAACTTAGGGGAAAGGAAGGCCCGAGGCCGGGGGGAGGAGAGACGGACCCCTGGCAGTGCCACAAGTTTGCCCCTCCATCGAGTTCCAAGCAGACGCATTCAGAAGTGACTTTGCTTTAAGCCAGCCTCAGTCCAGACTGAATTCCTGGCCAGGTTCCGGGTCTGATGGGGGCTCCTGTTGCTTTCAACAGTGCAGGCCGCTGCCCAGTCCAGCCAGAAGCAGCTCAGAAAGTCAGGCTACCTCCTTACGAGTCAGCCGCTGATGCCCAAGTTTCTCCTCACTATTTCTTCCGCTTCATTTTCATGTCTTTTTTGTTCTTCATATCTCTGTTTTTCTTCAACTTTTTGTTCTGTTTGGGTTCTTGTTTGGCTTCTGATTTCCTTTTCTTGTCACTGAAAAAAAGAAAAGCAGTAGAAAAAATAAAATATGCACAGATTTAACATTTTTCAGACTGCTTTGTTTTGTCTGAGAAAGGGTTTCCACAATCTGAAATAATATAAGAATATCTGAAAGCCTATTAGAATGCCAGGCATTGTGCTGGGGGCTGGGGATACACCACAGCGACTCAGTTCCTGTCGGGACTGAGCTCAGCCTGTGGAGGAACAAATCCACATCTTAACATCCGAGGTCTTAATTTTCTTCAGTCTCCTGTACACTCCTCTCTCCCAAGACCTCAGGAAAAATCTAAGGCATCACAGGGAAGATTCTCTCCTGTCGCTAACCACTCAGGATCACCCTGGAAACCAGACATGTTATCCCAGTGGCCTTGAGGACAGTCCTTAAGACAAAGCATGAGACTCCCAGGCAAATCCAACAGTACTTCTGATGTATTATTATTATTTTATTTTTCCTAAACGAGAAGAAAGCCCAAAGGAATCGCGACTCAGATGCCACATTTCAGTGGGCCAGTGGTTTCCTCATTGATAGATTAGCATGGGAATCACTCAGTTTATGGCCACCTTCTTTCTGTCTTATATGTTAAAGATTCCCTACGGTGGCATTTTGCCCTGGGAACAAACACCTCCCTATGAGGAGAGAATGAACAGTTCTGTCCAGGGAACATTAATATCCATTAATATCATCTGAATGAAGTGACCACTCAGGGGGAAAAAAAGAAGCAAACAAGGCCTCAAAGAATACATGATGATAGACATCAGTGTTTTTACCTCCAAAGGTAGAAATTTCACACGAGCTCAGAGCCTTCAAGCACACGAGCTACCACACAGGCTGGTTAATTCAGGAGGCCCCTCACTAGCAGCGACAGCCAAATGAACCACAGGAAAGGCCAAGCTATAAGTGTGGAACGGGGCCTTCTCCACACCAAGCATGTTCGCTGGCCTTTTGTGCCAAGCAAAGCCACCACACTAAAGGCCATAGCCATCATGTCATGGGCCCTGTGCCATGTCTGCTATACTGTGCAAACCAGAAATTAGGACACACTGACCGTGGGCTTCCATGCCACATCCCAGAGCACCTGGGAAACAAGACCAGCACTGATGCTGGGACCAATAGTTCCTAGAGTCAGAAGATTTCCTCTTTCTAAGTGTTCTCAAAATAAACCCTGCAGGTGACCCTGTCGGTAACTGACAATGCCAAGACCTCATCCTTCTCACCAACCCCCAAATCAGCTGTGGAAGCCTCATCTCCAGAGGCCCAGGGCAGGGAGGCCTCATTCTCGCCCCCCAAAAAACTCCAATGAAGGTTCCAGGCCAGGAACCGAGGTTATCTACAAACGCAGCTCTCTGCAGAGAAGCTGCCTGGAGCAAAGGTTTTGAGTGGTCCAAGGACTCCTAGGTTGCCCAAGACCCTTCCAGGTGGTCCCCAAGGTCAAAACTATTTCCGTAATGATGCATTATTCACCTTTTTCACTTCCATTTCTCACAACTGTTCAGTTTTTCAGAGGCTACAAGATGTGTGATAGCACAAAAGATTGAATGTAGAATTCAGCTCCTTTCTCTTAAGCCAGATATCAGAGATTTATGAAAATATAAATATAAAACATGCCACTTTTCTTACTGAAATTTTTATGAAAAAGGATTTAAAAAAAAAAATGAATCCATTAATTCTGAATAAGCAAATTTTTAAAAATTTCTCAGTATTTAGCTTCTACTGTGGAAAATATGGATACAACGTACATAAATGAAAGCTCCTTGGGGTCCCGCAATAATTTTTATAATATAAAGGAACTCTGAGACCCAAAACTTTGAAACCACTGGCTTAGGGGAAGGAGAGTACAGCAGGCATAACTATGGGCACTGCAGTGGACAAACGCAGTCCCGATTCTGGTTCTGCCCGTACCAGCTGTATGCTTCTTGCTAAGTTACTCGACACTTTCAAGCCTTGGTTACTGCAGCTTTAAAGCAGTGATAGTAACAAAAGAGCCACTTGGTGTTGTTCTGAAGGTGAATGGACACTGCATTAAAGCCCACAGGAAGTGCTCTGTCACCAGCAGCTCTGGGACTGTTCCCTCAAGCCCATCCCCTACATGTCTGGGAAATACGAGCAATGCTGAGACTCAGCCCTAAAATATGGCCCTGCCTGATTTGTAGGAAATGTGCTACAAACGTAGTGATGCTCAAAAGAAAGAATCCTGACTTTTCTCTCAAAATTTTGGTTCCAACCTCTTATTTCCAAACGAAAGTTACTAAGAAGTGCAGAGACCAGAGAGCCTCTCCTGTCAGATGTCAGGCCCTCACCTTTTCAGGCTGACGATCGAAGCATTCTGCCCAGCTTTGTTTAAAACCTCATTCCACTCTTCATCATCTCCACGAATTACGTATCTAAAAAATAAAAGGGAAATATCAAAGCCTGCTAGAAAGAAAAGGGGACCGCTTAAAAGAAAATAAGATAGTGACAATATTCTTATCAGACATGTCCTCCATAAACGCCAGACCAAGCTGTGTCAGAGTTTGAGCTGCAGAGAGAACAGGCATGCAGTAGGGCCGTGGGATGTGGAACCTGCTCCACAGGATGGGAACTTCACAGGAGCAAGGAGGGTCACCAGGCTTGCCAGCAGGGCTCGGCAACAGGACAGTCCTGCATGGCAGGCAGCTGCCCGACTTCTCACACCTAACTCTCATTAACTGCCCACTACCTTCTTGGTCGCTGCTACTGCCAAACATGTCCCTACAAGCCCTGGAACTGTGTCTCTCCCCACCCCACCTTGCCCCACCTCTTGGGATCTAGCAGTCCTGGCAAGTCAAAGTTTGATATTGCAAAGCTGAGGGCAGGGATCTCCTGGCTACCTCCATCCCGTGTCCAACAACCACCATCAGTAATGAGCCGATTGCAAAGCTGAGGGCAGGGATCTCCTGGCTACCTGACCAGGGATCTCCTGGCTACCTCCGTCCCGTGTCCAACAACCACCATCAGTAATGAGCCAGCAGCTACAGGAACGACAGGTCAGAGAGGCACGAAGGCCACTAATTCTGGAGTTGTCATTCCCATCAATCCACAGGGCGGGCAACGGTGTTATAGTTGAAGCTCAGAGGGGACCAGGACTCCTCGTAACAGAGGGCTCCAAGCAGGGAGCTGTCTTGGATTATTTGTTGGCAGCAGAATCCTTTCTTCAAACAAATTCACGTGCAAAAGCCAAATACAGAAAAGTGGCCATTAAAACTGGATGCTCATCGAACAACATCCCCCTTTCCTGAGGGACCTGAGGCATGACAAGGAACCCTGGGGACCTCGAAACATGATTAGAAAGTCAATGTGGCAGCGCTTATTTCTAAAGTGATCCCAGGAAACACAGCTTCCAGGGTACTCGGGACCGAGGATATGGAGTAGAAGAGACCTGCAGACAGATTCTGTGGCCCGAGAAGACAAGGCAGAGCCTTCCCTTCACTCCCCACGAGCAGCAGAGGGGGCCTTACTGAGAGAGATCCATGTTCTTCAGCTTCCCCACTTCTTTCTTGTGTTTCTCCTGGAACTCCTTTGCTGCTTCATCCTTCGGTCAGAGTCAAGCAGGGGACAAATCACAGAACAAGGTGAGGGGGCAGAGTCTCACCACGATGAGCAGACATCTCCTGCTCCTCGATTTACCCCCTGCACCATCAGAGGCAGCTCTTACTGAAGTGTGTAAGAATATAAAGCGTACATTTTGAAAAGTCTAAAGGGATAAACAGCAGCGGCTGGGACACTGTTTGCACACACGCACACACACACACACGTGCACACACACACACTCACACTCAGTGGGAGGCCGAAGTCTAAGGCAGTGTGTGCTTGGGTACATCTGGGGCAGGGACTCAAAGGGAGCGACACTCGCTCACACTACAGAACACCGACACCACCAAGCTCAGTCAGGGCAGAGGCCTCTTCCTAAAGGGGTGGGGGACGGTCGGCGCTCACAAGGCCTTCCACGGGAGCGTACCAGGTCATCGCTCAGGGTCTTCATTGTGGGCTCCATGACCACATCCTTCACTGCCACCATCTGCTCCTCAATAGCCTTTTCCTGCACTTCGTTAAATAGCTACAAAAGATAACGGCCAGGAAGCAAAAGATGAAGCAGAAACAGAGACCCGGTCACTTGCTATCAACTCAATTAGTGCAAACTGCATAGTTTAAGAGTATGCGAACTCATGTTAAAAACACAGACTGCATAGACAGCAAATTTCAGCAGTGGTACCTCTGGGAGAAAACACAAGACATTACATATATAGCTGAAGTCCCTCATTTTTTCAGAGGTATGTACATGCATGCGTGTGTGCGTGCGTGCGTGTGTGTACAGACTTGCAGCAGATACGGCCAAATATTAAGATCTACTCATTGTGCGGCAAGGGGTGAGTTAACATTATTTATAACTGACCAAAACCCTGCCCTCAGCCGAGGTTACCTTCACAACTTTGCGGATGATCCGGTTGAAAAGTCCCATCAACTGGCCTGAGGGCAGCTCGATCTCCTTTTCCAGCTGGTCCACAGACTTATGCTGCAGGCCAATCCCCAAGAGAAGAGCCTGGAGAATGGAAGATCTGCTGGAGTAGCCACTGGGACAGGCCCTTGCCCATATAAAATGGCGCTGAGAACCAGAGCTGCTCTCTTTTGAACAAAGCTATCTGGTATAAAATATAGACTGGCGCTGTGTATTCTGGAATCTTCTCTTGCACCATGTTACTGAAACTACCAAGAACGCTCCCTCTTCCTGAAATCTCCAAACTAACTTATCCTGAAAAACAGCTGCTTCACACTACATTAAAAGTTTGGGGTGCTCCTGGACCTCTGCTAAGGCAGAGTAAGAATCAAGGCAACATGGCTGGGTAGAAAGAATGTGGGTTCAAACTGCAACTCTCCCACTTATTAACAATGTGGCTGGACTTCAGAGCCCAAGTGTTCCTACCTGTAAAACAGAGAGACTATTATCTGCCCACCCATCAGAACAAAATTATGGCAAAGCATCCAACCCCAAATTCAGTAAGTAAATCACGCCACAAACCTAGCTTCTTTTCTGGCACACGAGTAGCAGATAACTTACCGACTGGGCAGCGGACAGGGCCAGGTCCCCCAGCTGGTTCAGAAAATACATCCGGGAGATGGCTGGGATCATGTCCATGATGAGGTGATAATCAACCATGTTCCGGGAATACATCTCTAGCCTCTTCAGGTCATAGGGGAGAAAGAGTGCTTCCAGCTCTTCCTGGTGTAGGGCTGCACAGGGGACAGAGCCAGACAGGTCAGGGCAGCCCGATGCCCTCCAGGGGCTGATGGGATTCCCAGACAGCACACATCCAGTCCCCGTGTGGCACTCTAACAGCCTCCACGTGGCCTTCAGCCAGAGCAGGAGAGGAGCCACCTGGAAGTGCCTGCCCACCAAAATAACACACCACCGAGCAGCCTGGACCTTGCAGAGACAGACAAGTGGCACGTGACCCTTGCTCAGAGATCCACGGAACACATCAGACCAAGGAAAGGCTCCCAGCCCCAGGGTTAAAGGAACACATCCCCACTCTATCACCTCTCCTCCCACTGAGTGTGAGGGTGTGCGTGTGTGCACATGTGTGTGTGCGTGTGCAAACAGTCCAGCAGAAACTGTGCACGCTCTGCCTGGCATGGAGAACAGAGATTTTCCCATCAAAATGTAATTGGCAAAAAAAAGCATACACGCACATATTTAGCAACAAGAAAAAAGAAAGGCCACAGTTGTTATTACTAATAATCCCTTACACATTTTTAAATATTCAAACAATTTATAAGCCCAAAGTACTTCTGCGTGTTGGCCACAGAAGGTTGGTGGCATAATCTTACTATAATTTCACAAATGAGGAAACTGAGCCTCAGAATTGAGCTAGTTACCTTAGTTCACAGGATTTAAATCGGGTTCCATAATTTATTAGGTGTATGACCTTAATTGACACCTAAAGTCAAATTACATCCCCAAAGTCTTGCTATGAAGAGGAAAGGCACTATGTGTGACAGCGCCTTTAAAGCAGAGCAGGGCCTAGTGAGCGGGAGGCAGCCAGTGGAAGATGAAGGCCTAAAACCAGTCCCTCGATTCCTAGCCCATCCCCGCTCTGGACCACCGCATCTGCCTCCTACTTCCACGTGACCAAACCACTACTGGCCCTCCGTGCCGCCCTGTCCAGCTCACCTGGTTGTGCTGGCTTTCCGACGTTCCTGTTCTGAATGATGTTCAGAGCCAGGGGAGGAGAGAATGTGCTGAACTGGTAGGACAGCAGAGCCAGGAACCGCCTTCGGAAATCTGTGGGGTACAACCACAGAGTTAGAGGTCTGGAGGCCCCCAGCTCGTCGCCTCGCTGTCCCCCTTCCACTCAGATTCACCTTTCCAAAAGGCCGCAAGCCAGGCTCCCTGGTCAGCCTCGCTCTCATCAGTCAGCGTTTTCAGCATGATGCATGAGTGTTCTCCTGTCAGGTCATTCTGGAAAACACAAATTTCTAACTGCACCAAGAACCCCTTTTGTCGACAATCTGTCACCGCTAAAGGGCAAGAATACAGAATGAAAGGCTCGGTAGTTCCACGGGCCTTTCCTTCTTCCCTAGCCGGGAGAGGTACCCTCGCCTTCGCGTTCTCACATGGCCTACACCAGCGCTCTCAAAGACCACGCTGTCCTGCAGCTTCCCAGCAGGCACCACGGCAATGGAGCGGAGATGCTCAGATCTTCAGAGCGTGACTTCTGCTCTGGACTCATGGAAGTGAGCCACCTGCTCACGTCAAGTAGATTCTGAACTCAGAGTTATTACAGTTTAAACTCTACATGAGCCAATCAATGTGTTTTGGTGCCTTATAAGAAAAACTTTATGTCCAAAACCCAGAGTTCCCATGCTGGCAACCAGTTTGCAAGTGCAGGCTTCTTTAGGTACTAAAATAGAGATCACAGGTTTTTAAATTTTTACTACATAACAACAAAGTCCCATACCATAAAAATAGCTAATGCATTTCAAAAGAAGAGCATTCATAACAAAATGCCAGCACCAAGTCACAAATGAGCAGCACACAGCACCAGACCATTGGGACACACTGAGGTTAGGCTGAACTCAATGGTCTATATTCTCCTTGTAGTTGACTGTCAAATTTATATCCTAGCCTTGACCTCTCAAATGGGAACTACCTGGGATACTGGCTTTGTGCTCTCAAAAATCAAGTCTCCAACTCTCCTTCCTCTTTGCTGATGACCTCCCCTCACTGAGAAAACAGAAGCAATCAGAAAAGAACTTTTTAAACCTCCCAACACCAGGTCAACCAGCCGCAGACACCTTCATAACCACATCCTTTGCCTTCCCTCCTGCGAATGATAGGTGGCCACGTCTCCTGCACTCGGGGCTGCCCCCCTGTCCCCTTCACCTGTGCTACTATTTGCATAATCTCTGCAGGATCATACCCTGCAGCAAACCAGCATGTTCTAGAATCTCCCATTGGATAAACCCGCCTTTCTCCCATCTCCCTCCAGCACCTTGTTTCACGGCTCCCTTTTGCTTTGTGTGTGACTCATCTATCCATGGTCGATTTCCTCACCTCTCATCCTCTCCAACCATGGTGATGCCTCCGTTCCACTGAAGCTGCTTTCATTTAGATCACCAATGCTGAGAAGTCCAACGGCCAATTGTTTTCACTCATCTTACTTGTCTCTGAACAGCAACTGACTCCCCTTCTTGAAACACATTAACCTTGGGTTGTGACAGCAAAACCTGACTTTCTCCTAGGGATCAAGGCGGCTCCTTCTAACTCTGTTGCTGTGTCTTCTTCACTTCTTTAAACACTGGAAAGTCCAAAGACCCACCCTCTTTCTATCTACTTTTAGTCCCTACTTTCAACAGCTTTAAATATTCACTCATTGAACAGAAGTATACATACTATATATATAGTAGGCACTATTAAGTGCTGGGGTTACAGCAATGAAGAAAACAGACAGTCTACAGCCATCCTACCCTGAACACGCCCAGTCCCGTCCAGAAGCTAAGCAGGGTCGGGCCTGGTTAGTACTTGGATGAGAGACCACCTAGGAAGACCAGATGCTTTAGGTACAAAAAGAAAAAAGAAAACACCAGAACAATCCTTGCCCTTGGGAAGTATATCCTATTGGAACTATGCTGACCACTCCCAAAACTACCGCCAGCCCCAACCTCCTCCTTGAATTCCAGATGCCTATAGTCAACTGCCTATTCCATATTTCCACTGGGATGTCTAACAGGCATCTCTTAGTTACTATGCTAAAAATTCCCCTTTTCCCTCCAAACCTGTTCCTACCCTCTTAGGTGTTATCTCAGTAAATAGCACCTCCAAACCCCAGTGTCTCAAATACCCAGTCTCTCAAGGCAAAAGCCTAGGAATTATCTTTGATCTCCTATGCACTCACCTTCCACATCCGACCCTTCAACAATTCCAGTGAGCACGACCTCCTCCAACACGGACCTCGCATCTGGACACTTCTCCCCATCGTCACTACTTCTACCTCACACCAAACCACATCTCTCACCCACTCCTCTTGTTGCCTCCACTTTGGGGCCACTACCATCCATGGTCTACACAGCACCCACAGAACCTTTGCTCTAATCCTTTCCTCCGACTTACCTAGACCTGACTGCCCTGTTCTTTTAAGACTCTCCAGCCACACTGGCCTTCTTTTGTTTCCTTCAAATCACCAATTTCACGTCCCCCTGAGGCCCTTATGCTTGTTGTACCCTCTGGTGAAAATGCTCCTATCTCTAGGACTGTCACATGGCTGCTCCATCCTGATCATTCACGTTTCAGTTTGAAAGGTCACCTTTCAGTGACTACTCATTATACTATAATTTCAGTGTTTGGTTTTCTTCACAGCACATATCACTACCTGAAAATGTATTTGTTCATTTTTTCTTGCCTCTTCTACCCAGTAGAAAATAACCTTCATGGCTTAGCATGCCCACTGTTTGATTCACTGAAAGTTGCTAAATATTTTTTTAATGAACTCAGTCATGAACTCTCTCTCCCCTTCCATAATAATCCTCTATGGCTCTGTCATGAACTCACCTCCTAAAACCACTTTTCTTTCTCTCTCTCTCTCTTTTTTTTTTAAGTTCAATAAGGCTTATAGAATTCTAGAATTAGTCGAGCAAGTCCATGTGCACTTCTGCCATTTTATAATCAAGCCCAAACCCAGAATGTACCAGGAGTGAGGGAATAAATTATGTGATTACATGGCCTTTCAGTGATGGTGACTATTCTGGTGTCCATTAGAACAAGCCTCTCAGAGACAAAGGTACACCTGCTCAGAGCATAGCTGGGAGCACCAGGGCTCTGTGCAGGAACAGACCTGTCACCAGCTATAACCACAAACCCACAGCCCTCCTCTGCCAGATGCCTCACTCACCGGGGTCTGTCTCAGATAAACAGGAACGAACCCAGCTCGTTTCCAGAATCTGCAAAGATACAGAGAGAGCAGGTCACCGTGTGCACATTCTGAGAGTGGCCGACAGATACAGCTGGGAAGGGCCAGGCGAAGCGAGGAGCCAACGAACGTCTGATACACCCTTGCTGGAAAGGCAGACACGCAGCCCACGGAACTCTCATTTTCAGGACACCAAGGCCAAAGACGTGATGCAGGGAGGAAAGACAGGCAAACTCTTACTTGAGGAGCCTGGGGGTCAAGCCATAGGACACACCCAGGTAATCCAGGCGCTCAGCAGGCCTCTCATTCAATTTGAGGAGCAAGGGAGGCAGGTCCTTTCGGGGAGAGACAACCTCTTCCAACAAGCTGACAGCCTAGAAGATGCCAGGGAGAGAACACAGTTCACTCAGCAGAGAGAAAGGGGAGGTCAGTGACATATTCCCAAGCACCTCTGCCACACCGGGCTCTAGACTGAACACAACAAGCACCAGGACAGGTTTCTTGGTTTGTTCCCATGGTTTTTAAAATATAAGAACACGACTAAGTCCAGTGCTCATTCCTAAGTATACCAAACCTCTAGATGAGCATGGACTCATACTGCTCAGCACCCAGAATGCGGAAGAACCACACAGTTTAGAAATAAATACCTAACAAATATACAAAGAGACATGGTAGGGTTCTGAAGATGGGGCTGAAGACCCAGCTCTGTCACTGGACATCTTTGTGATTTGAGAAATGACGAACTTCTGAGCCCGACCTTAAATATAAGCCTTACCTCCCCAATAGGCACACTGTAAAATTTAAATGAATGTGTGTGAAAGCTGTCAGAGCATTAACCATGCTTACCAAGAAAGACAGAACTTCCCTGAGTCTGGGCTTAGTACTGAAGATGGGGCTGAAGACCCAGCTCTGTCACTGGACATCTTTGTGATTTCAAAAATAATAAACCTCTGAGCCCAACCTTAAATATAAGCCTTACTTCCCCAATAGGCATACTGTAAAATTTAAATGAATGTGTATGAAAGCTGTTAGAGCATTAACCACGCTTACCAAGAAAGACAAAACTCCCCTGAGTCTGGGCTTAGTACCAAGAGAGCATAGAGCTGTGGTTTTAAGCAGGAACGTGAATCAGCATCACCTGGGAGCTGGTTAAGACACGTTACTGGCTCCACCCGAAGCTTCTGATTCAGGAGCTCTGGAGCAGGGCTCAAGAATGTGCATTTTTAACAAGTTTCCAAGTGATGCTAATGATGCTGATCTAAAGATCTCAAATGTTAGGCTGGAGAAAAGCAGCAGCTTCTCTAAAATGGAAGAGGAAATCTGCTACTACTCAGAGAGCCCAGCATCTTGATGATGCTACCAGGAAAAGATCGTCCCAGAAACCAGGAGTTTGGCCAGGGATGCTTACCTCGCTGCTGACCGTGTGAATTTCCTGTGACGTCTCAACGACCTTTTCTTCAAGACAAGGGAATCTGCCCTCATAGTACATCTGCAGCAGCTGCAGAGCTCGGCTGCCATAGCCCATCTATGAGCAAACACAGAGGGAAACAGGAAAAGGGAAGAGAGATGTCACTCTGGGTTAAAGTGCACCTGACAAAGAGAACCAATGAAATCCCTCAGTGACGCCAAAGCAGAGACCCTTTTGACCGAGCATAGTATGGCCCTTGCTCTCGCACTGCCCATCAAGAACAGCCCATTTGCCACCTGAGCGTGAGGATGGCTGGCTGTGCTTTCTGGTCTACAGATCAGCAAGCCAAAAACTGATGTCTCAACGGCTAACTCCTCAGTGGGGATTTCTAAGAGACAGGAGATAATTACAGAAAATAGATCTGGTTCACAAGTCCCCTGTCCTCACACAGGAAGAGTAAGCATATGTGAGCATCCCATCCACCCAGCCCCAGCCCCAGGCAAACTCCAGGACAGGAGTGCCTGGAACTGCTTGCTCCTTGACCATCTGCCTACTCAAGCAGTAGAGTACACCTGCCCTAACAGGCCGCCAGCGACACGGCTGCAGCTAGTAACAGCACACCAGGTTTATGCAAGAGAACACATTACCCCTTGATAATCCGGGTGAACAGCAATGCGAACGACCCTTCCACCTGAAAGGCCGCCGAAATCTGGATCTTGGAACTGTGTGGGAGACACAAGCCAGTAACTTAGCAACACAACACATCCTCCGACACTGCCAGCTTCAATTACTCAGACATGCCAGGGAAGGCGCATCACCTGTTCTGACACCGTCCACGGAATCAGGTCCCCTGAAGCCTTCTTGCCTCGAGACAAGCTGTTCAAGATGGACTGGCGAGAGATCTCCCCCTCGAGGCACACCTAGGGGGAAAGCAGGACTCTGCAGACAAGGAGGCCGGGCCCAGGTACAGAGCCCACTCACACATCAACATTCTGCTAGTTCGGGGACTGAGTCAGCTGTTTCCACCCCAGGTCAGGCTTAATCCTGTAACTGACTCATCCATTTCCAATGGAAGTTTCATTACTTTGCCCTGTGGGTATCCTAACACCATCATAACAAGGCTGAGTGCTAACATCTTCCTGGCCTAAACAGCAAAAACCACACTACAAGAGGATCTCCACGAATGGTGTACATGTGCACACATCAAGACACAGGATGCTCACGCAGCTCTGTACAGAATAGTGCAAATTCGCAATGACTCAAGTGTCTGATAGGAGAATGATTAAACACAGTTATGGTCCATGCATATAATGAAATGCAGCTTTTAAAATTATGCAGACTATAAATATTTCACACACTAAAAAAAAAATCACCAACAAAAATTACCAAAAAAATTACCACTATGATCCCATATCTATGAAAAGGAAAAATAATATAAAAATGTATAAATATATGCCAGGTGTTAAAAACATTATTCCTTCCAGTCTGTGTTTTCTCTTTTTATAAGTATCATGTATAAAAACAAGTTCCGTTTTGGGAGGAGCTGTAAGTCGGAATACAAGTGGCCAGTACTTTTACCCATCCAAGAACAGTGAAGCCTTCTTTGATGCACCCTCATCACCTGCCTTGACACACCCAGCCACTTGGCTGCAGGCCAGGAATCAACATCTTCCCTCCCATAATGCAATTACTGAGCCATTAATCCTTGACACCTAAGCAGTTCCCAAAATCAACCCCACAAGGACACCTCTGCTTCTGTACCTGGATGACAGCAAGCACTTCGGGAAGGGCATTCTGGGTGGGGGGCACGGGAGGCAGGAGGCAGAAGAGATGGTGAGCAGGCGCATCAGAGAGCATCTGGAGGTCGTTGGGAGAGTTCTATGGGCATAAACACAGGTCAGTGAGAGCCACTCCTCTTCTTATCCTTTACTCAAAAGGCTACTCAGAATCAACAGATGACTGGAGTACTGCCTTTCCCAAAGCCAAGTGATGAGCCAAAACTCAGCAAAGCACCTTTCTAGTATCTTGGGCAGCCAGCCTGAGACTCTTCGAAATGGCTTAAGTGGGACTTGGCTTCAAATGCTTGCTGCCATCTCACCATGCGTGATGAGGCTGCAGAGCAGGGGCACAGAACCACTTAGTGAGCACCCCTTGTCACAGCTGGGGAGTGAACTCTGTCCTGATGAGATGCTGCTACTTCAAGAAAACCTGTCACCACTACTAACACCAACTGTTCAGCCTTCCATTGAAGGGTGTTCATAAAAATACTACCTACACACTCAAAGTGTCCTTTTCAACATGCCCTTTAGTTTTTAACACTTTCCAATATTCTGAATTTTCATTCACTGCTCCTTAAAAATAGCCCAGAGGTACAAGGCAGGTCTCAAGTTAAACAGCACCAAGAGGTTACAACTATGTCATCTCAGCCGATCGGCTTAGCAGACAGGCAAGAAAGAGAAGTAAAAATGGGTGATGCTTTGTACCTCTCCAGCAACCAGGCATGGAGCTACAGGCAGGAATTCCACGCTCCGCATACAAAGCTGGAAGCCCAAGACAATGGCAAGGACAGTGGGAAATGCGATCCCTCCAGCAAGATCACTGGCCCTTGCCAATGTCAGGATATTTAAGTCCCAGTGGAACGGTCACCTGCACCACTGGGTAACAGAAGATGTGAAAAGCCAAGTAAAAGGGGTCTGTGGGGCTCAAGTTCACTCAAAGGCCACCTGCAGATACCTTGTAGTGAGAAGCCACGTAGAGGGCCATAAGTCGTTGGAGGAAAACTTCGGAGGCCTTGTGGTAGCAGAAAAGGGTATCTCTGTTAACGTAGTAGCTGGGTCTGGAGTTAAGCAACCAAAACAAACCAGAGAGCCCAAAACAAGACATGCCAAGGGTCACCTGGATATACGGCTTTCCCTCAGCTTGAGTAGAGGAGCCCCATATCCGAGCAGAAACTCATTAGGGACAGAAAAGAAGGGAAATCGAGAATGTTCAACTTTCCCCACTCCTAAGAGCAGAGGTTTTACTCCAAAACCTTTTGTGTAATTCCTTCTTCACCCCCTCTCCCTATCATAGGACAAATAAAACCCAGGAGGATACAGTTCACAGGCTTCAGGCAAGGGGCAGCCTGACACTATCCGAGTAATGTTGAGGCAGTCCAGGCACAGCAAGTCGTTCAGCCACTTCTCCACCGCGTCCCCAGGGGCGTATCGGATGGACTCCTGCAGGGAAACCTCATGCAGCGTTCTCGCTGTTCCCCACAAAACACACACACAATGAGAAAGTTATTAAACACGTTCTGTCTAAAAGAGCAAGGCAAATGCTCTACTTTACCTTTGTCACAGGGTGCCAATGTAAATATAGCTCTACAATTTAAACCAAGTGGTTTTAAACTGTTCTAATAGGTATTCGACCTACCATGACACCAATCCCAAAGGGATCTCACTGAGTCAATGCACTCCTACCCTGAGATGGGGACAAAAAGGGCCCAGGCACCTAAAGGCCCGGTCAGGCTCCCCTCTGGTCACTGGCTTGCTGCTCCTTGAGAAAAGCAACTTCACCTCTTGGGGACTGAACCTTTCTGCCTGATTGTAGAAGGTCTGCTACACCCATGACAGCACAAGGGGAAGGGACCAGCAAGAGTCTGAAGAGCTGCTGTGGACTGCGAGGCCCATTCAGAGATGAGGTACCTGAAGCCAGTCTGGCTGTCGTCGTGGTCTTGTTCTCAGCAGTGGTGCTGACCTGGCTCTGGGCACTCTGTTGACGCAGCTGCTGAATTAGTTTGAGGGACAGTGACCGGCCAGTGCCCTCGTAGCTAGGAGCAAAAGCAAAGACAATCAGGCACAAGGTCTCAAATCCACTCTCTAGAAGGGTACAGAGAACTACTTTCCTCATTCTACCAAAACACGAGACTCCTGCTCCCCAGGGACAGCCCTGCTCACCTCTGAATTTCCAACACATCATGCGCATGCCCAAGAGAGGCGAGGCAGCGCAGTGGCTCGATGTGAAGCCATCCTAGGTTCAAGTCCTGGTACCTCTGGGCAAGGAACTCAACCTCTTTTAGCAATCCTCAAAAGGGGATGATTCTACACACCTCACAGGACTGTGCTATGAACTAAAAATATAAGGACTGAAAAGATGACATGAGTAAAGCTTTTAAAAGAATACTGCTGCTGGAATATAGTTAAATGGTCAATTAACGAGAATTGCTGTCAGCAGTAACATGCCTGAAGGAGTGAACAGAGAGCGCTTCCCAGTTTGGAAAATCAAGATGAAACAAATCTACCGCCCAAGTAATTCTCTTCATTACTACTTTCACTTAAAAGGTGACATAAAACAACTCGTAAAAAAAAGGAATCATCTACAATCTAGTCACCGAACCAGCACTTTTTAACTGTATTTCTTCCTTGTCTTTTGTCACAAGCTTATGTGATCACAGGGTGCAGAGTGCTAAGCATGCTTTCTTTTTTTAGTATTATATTGTTTTGTAATACTCATTATTATAATATTTAAAGACTATAAATGCTTTATCTTACTCAAATACTTTTAAAGAATGATTTAAAAAATGGAATTTTGACATATTTCATTCTCTCTCCCTACCCCACATAATAAAGCTTTCTTAAAGGAATTCCATTTACTTACTTAAATAAATAAAAATAAAAAATCAAGAGTAAGTACAAAAAACTAAACTAATAACTTGTGCTTCAAAAGATATTATCAAGAAAGTGAAAAAAAATCCACAGAATGGGAGAAAAATTTTGTAAAGTCATGTATCTGATAAAAGACTTGTACCTAGAATATATAAGGAACTCTCACAACTCAATAATAAAAAGGCAAATAATCCAATTAGAAAAATGAGCAGAGGATCTGAATAGCTATTTTTCCAAAGAAGATACACAAATGGCCAATAAACATATAAGACGCCCCACATCATCAGCCATAAGAGAAATGCAAATGAAGACCATATAAGACACCACTTCGCACTCACCAGGATGGCTATAATCAGAAAGACATGACAAACGCTGGCAAAGATATGGAAAAACTGGAACCCTCATACATTGCTAGTAAGAACGAAAAACGGTTCAGCTGCTTTAGACAACAGTCTGGCAGTTTCGCAAATGGTTAAATGAAAAGCTACCATCTTATCCAGTAATTCCACTCGTAGGTACATATACCCAAGAGAATTGAAAACATGTCCACACAAAAACCTGGACACAAATGTTCACAGTAGCACTATTCTTTATTGCCAAAAGATAGAAACAACCTGAATGTCCATCAACAGATAAATGCAAATACAAAATGTGTATAAACACACAATGAAATATTATTTGGCCATAAAAAGGAATGAAGTACTGATACCAGCTACATGGATGAACCTTAAAACATTATGTTAAGTGAAAGAAGCGAGTCACAAAAGACCACCTACTGATTCCATGAATATGCAATGTCCAGAATAGGCAGATACTATAGAGACAGAAAATATATTCGTGGTTCCCTAAGACTGGAGGGCAGGGAGAGATTGGTAGATGATAGCTACGGGGTACTGGGTTTCTTTTTGGGCTAATGAAAATGTTCTAATATTGATTGTGGGGATGATTGCACAACTCTGTGAATACACTAAAAACCACTGAATTATACACTTTAAGTGGGTAAATTGTGTGATATGAGAATTATGTATCTCAATAAAATTATTACCAAAAAAAGTAAAATTCAACTTATTTAAATTTTTTAATTTCAGTGCAAGTAAAGCAGTCATAATAATAAATTTATCATATAGAATTATCTTTCTAAGATGTGACTTCCATACAGAAATCTTTCTAACATTAAAAATATGTATTTACGGACCTGGAAAGATTTCAGTATATTGTAATGTAAAAAACATTTTAAAAATAATAAACAATGTTCTTGTCGAAAAAGTAAAGTGCTCAGAAAATGACACTGAAATTCTAACAGAAGCATCTCTAGATGGTTGAATCACCAGTGCTTTTTGTTTTTTTTTCTAATTTTTCTATAGCAAACATGAACTAAATGTTTCAAAAATTTTAAAAACCTCTTGAGCCATTACAGGCTAGCCTTCTTATGCTAATTATAGTTACTTTATACTGTACATTCACATAATTCTAAGATACAAGACATCGGTATTACCATCTATATACTTTTAAAAACTTGATCAGGCCTACAGACAGCAGACACTCATCACCTGGGTTATGAAAGTCTTCAGTCTTGGGGTGCCCATTTAATGTCAGACCAGAGGTGAGCTGCCGATGATTACTAAGAGGCCAGCTCCCATTTGCAGAAGCCCCGGGAGAGAGTGAAGCAGCTGTTAAGACTCAGATTTCGGGAATCAGACCTATTTACTTATCCAGGCCCAGGCCACATTCGTTACATGCCACCTAATCTGCAAGGACATACAATAATAAGTGCAATGACTACCCCAAGGCGCCTCACCCATTGATGGTGGATGCCATGAAAACAAGGTAAGGGCCCAGAAGACTTTTCACCAGAGGAAGGGGGATGGCGGCAGCTTCATCAATCACAACAAGTTCAGCCTGGCCCAGTTTCACAGCATCTGCAGGATGTATATACTGTGGGAAAGAAAATTTTCTATTACTCACTTGGCCGCCTAATGTCGCAACTATGATCACTAGCATTATTGATTATGATCGTCCTTCCCCATTTCTTCTTTCTCTCCTTCCTCCTTTCCACTTTCCCTTGGCAGGAAAATGGGCTTGGAGCCAGACGCCTGGGTTTAAACAGTTCGACCACTGATTGTGTGACCCTGGACAGGTCACTTATGTCACAGAGCCTCAGATTCCTCTCCTGTGGAAAACATGCCTGTCTGATGGCTGCTTCAAAGAAAACTCGGGTAAATCTGTAAAAACGCCATGCCCTGTGCCTGGCTAGTGTTGGTAGGTGTTGCCTCCCTTTCCTTTCTCTCTCTGTCTTCTCATGCCTCCCCGCAGCCTCACTCTGGCCAGTGAGGCAGATGACTAATGGGAGGATGTCAGGTTTCTCAGGCATCTACTGGGCGTTAGGTACGGTGCACCCGGCTTTGATACCATCTTTACAAAGGCCATGTCTCCCTGCAGGGGTGGGATTCTTTGAAGGCTTATTCCCTTCTTAATATACACAAACACATTCACGCATTAATTTATATTAGCTTGGCCACCTGAGGCCATAAACTTGCCATAAGCCTGACATCTTTATGCACACAAACAGCCCCTTCAGTTTCTTCAGGGTTTCCTGCTGTATTTAAAGTTTGCAAAAGGGCGTGAAGAGGTATTTTACAGGAGAGGAAACCTGATTAGCCAATTAACATAAACAAAGGCACTCAGCCTCACTAGTAATCAATGCAGCACTGAAGACAATAAGGAGATCCCATTTCATATGCAGACAGGTAAAACTTAAATAGCTGCAAAACAGCCAGCAGTGGTGAGGACTTGGGGAAACAAAAACAAAAAAAAGAAAAAAAAAAAAATGCTGGTATGAAGATAAATTTAAAGGAAAATTTGGCAAAATCTAAGAGAGCTGGGAAGCTACCATCCCCTAAAACCCAACAATTCCACTTCTAGAAAAACATAAATAAACTGCAGTATATTCACACACACACACACACAGTGGTTGAAATCAACCAGATCTACAAGTTTCAATCTGGGCAAGTCTTAAAAACAAATGTTGAGTTAAAAAAGGCAAGCTGAAAAGGACCTGAGTGCTGTGTATCTGAGTGTTACACTGGTCTCTGCCTTTTTCTGTTATGTTTTCGTTACAAGTAAGATTTTGTAACTCTTTTCCTATAAGTTGATGGGTCAGGAAGGCAGTGACCCCACTCATTTCTAACAGCAAGATAAACATCCTCAAACAGGTATAGTATGTTACCGTTTATATGTAGTAAAATATAAACACATGAATTGAAAGGAAACACACCGATTTCAAAATAGAGTTACTTATGGGGAGTGACAGAAGGGAATGGGATGGGGAGGGGTACAAGAGGGACTTCACTCTGTCTGTGATGTTTTAGATCTTTAAGACAAAAATATAAACGACTTTTTAAAAACAAAACAAACTTAGCAAATAGCAAAATGTCAACATTTCTTAAACCTGAATGCTGTGTATCTGAGTGTTACACTGGTCTCCCTTTTTGTTATGTTTTCGTTTCAAGTAAGATCTTGTAACTCTTTTCCTATAAGTTGATGGGTCAGGAAGGCAGTGACCCCACTCATTTCTAACAGCAGGATAAACATCCTCAAACAGGACCCCACGTCTTGCATTTTTAAGGGGAACAACTAAACAAGCACCTCATAAAAGCAACAGAAAGCAGTCCCCTAAGGGGAGGCATAGCAGACTTGAATCTAATATTCCTCTTTTTCAATTTCCAGCAAGAAGAAGGAGGCTGCAAAGAGACATAAATGGAGCCTCATAAAGTCAGGTCGCCTTGTCTGTGCTTAAACTCCAATCTAGAGACAAAAGGACTCTGGTAATGTGAGGGAGCATCTGATTAAAAATCCAGGGAGCGGCAAGGGCTGAGCCAGGGCATTTCAGGGAAAGATTCTCCTTCTGCGGTATGTGTGTGTGTATTTTTCTTGAGTTTTAACAGGTCTCTGTAGTCTCACTGCCCACAGCCTATCTCCCCTGACCCCAGCCCACCCCAACACCAGTCTTTCCTCCTCTCAGCTAAGGGAGTAAGACGAAATGGGAAGAAATGTATAGAATGAGATTCTAGAGACATAACAAGAAAAAAATGAAGATCCTTAGGTAAAAGGCATAAACACTTAACATCATTTATAATCTGGACTCTGATAAAAGGTACACCTCTTTCACAAGCATTTACACCTCCCCGACAGGCATAAAGGTTAAAGGCTAAACTGCTAAATTTACCCACCTCACTTCCCACCCCAACCCAACTCCAAAAATAATCAATGAGCCTCCTTCACTAGGAGCCCATGGGTCTCCATCCCTTCTGCAAACCTGTCGCACTGATGCTTCTCTACGATTTAACAAAATTGCAGCCTTTGGACAAGCGCAGACCATTCAGGCTTACAGAGCCCCGGGGATTTAGGGAGCGCTCAGGGAAACACTGTTTAAAAAGGAAAACGGGCCACTCGCTAAACCACAAAGATTCAGAGTACATTTTTGCAAAGTTCTTCTTTTTCTTTTAAACGGTAAGGTTATTGTTCTAGTTACAGATGCACCATTTTAAAACCTGCTGTAACTAAGCAAAATTAGAACTGATGTCAGAACGATGATTATATTTCTCTTGGCAGATTAGCATACTCTCAATCCCACTTACTCAATTTTTGTGGGACAAAACTATAACTTTCCAATCTGGCTACATACATTTGTTAAGTTTGCTTCAAAAAAAAATTTTTTTTTTAAGAAGACGGTGAAGATCTGCAACAGTTTTATCATAAAACAACTGTCTATAAAAGAAAACATTTCAGAGTCATTTAAATACAGCAAGACACTGGCCCCACACACCAAGGTTTTAGAATGAGCCTCACCTGAATGGTCTGCCTGTGTTCTCGGAATACATTCACTCGGATCACTGCTTTGTTAAATTCAGGATTTAGAGACTGAATAATCTCATAATCCAGATGCTCCTGATGGAGAAAAAGTCAAACAATGACAAACTTTAGAAATAAGCTTTAGAAACTACATATTAAGAAAGTAAGTATGCATTCTAAAGACTTCAACTGGATTTAAAACCATGAATGAATCAAATTCTTATCTTAATTTCCTACCTGATATTGCAGAGCATCGAATCCTTTAAATATAAATTCGAACAGTGTGTGGAGGTTATCAGGGCTTGGGGAGGTAACAAAGATATTGGAGTACCTATTGAACAGAAAAAGCAGCAATTTTTTTTAAGTAATTAGGAAATCTAAAAAATGTTTCTGGAACTTAAGAAAAAAAGAAAACATTTCTAGTTGCCCCTGTCACACAGGTGATAACCAGAGACAATGGCAGGGGGAAAAGTCAGGAAACCTTTTGGGGAGGAAGTGTACAGCAACTCCAGACCTGAGGAAATTTTTCCTCCCCCACTAAAACACATTAACGATCTGAAGGAAGCAATTAACTAAAGACATGTCTGCAAGCACACTGCTGACAGGCACTGTGGGGACAACTCCTTCGACATGCAGAACCAGCACGCTGCTCCCCAATCCTACCCCGGGACAAGGGGGCCGGCTTCACATTCGTCACTACCTGTGCTGAGAGGGTTTCAAACTGTGAAGCCAGAAAACTCCACTGGTGCCAAGGCCAAGGCCACGGCAAATCTCTGAGAGATTTTTGTAAATGCAAAGGATGCTAATGGCTAAGGGGCCGAGTGGTGTCGCTGGAACAGCAAGAGAAACAAATAACTAAGAGTCAGGAGCTGAACTCAGTGCCAGTGCTACTGGCGATGGCTTGCTGGGGGATCTTGGCAAAGTCACTGAAACTCCTGGGTTTCTCCATCTGTAAAATGCTCATGGAGCAATAAGGAGCACCAAGACAGATGATGTGCAGGGGAGAACACCATCTCCTAGATCCAGTCCAGGTCGACTGTTTATGCCTGTAGAGTTAGAAGCACGAACTCTGCTGGAAGTTACATGAGTCTCCCACTCAGGGCAAAAGAACAGAAAGTAATGTCACACTCGAGGCAGCTCCTCAGAAGTAAACAAGATCTTCTACTGATCAAAATCATTAAAATGTCAAACTTGAACTTCTCTCAGTCAGCAAAGCTGGTCATATACATTCTCATCTCCTGAGAGTTTTAAAGTTTCTTACCTATTTCTTTGCTTTTCTGTTTGTTCAATGTTAAATAGTGATCACAAAGGCCCTGGTGTGTGTGTGTGTGTGTGTATCTCTGTGTGTGTGAGTCTGTGCCTGTGCATGTATATGTGCACCTCTGGGGAGCTGGGGGAAAGTGATTGCTGTTTCTAGACAGGAACCCAACACCTAGAGAAATCACACAAGAGCCTGCTCAGACCCAGAACAGTCTCCCAGTCCCCTGAGCCCTAATCCTTCCCACTTCTTCCTCAGAGCCCGGAGCGCCTAGAGATGGGGAACAGGACTCCCTTACCCAAAAGCCACTGCCCCAGCAATAGCCAATCCCAGGGCTGCAGACTTCCCCCTTCCTCGGGCAGCTGTGAGCGCAACAGTACTCCTCAGGGTCTTTTCGGAGATCCCCTCGATGAATTTCAAGACAGCTTTGGCCTGTGGAAAGAGACACATATAAGGTGAGCTCTGAGAAAGGCCAAAGTTTCAGCCATCTATCACCATTGCCGTGAAGTCAGGCTGACGCCAAGGCCAAATAAAATGGGGACAGTTCTTATAGGTCAGAGTGCACCTGGACTTCCACTCCCGTGGTCACCTGCTCTTGGTCTTGAGGCTTTAAATATCAGTGAGATATGGATAACCCCCAAATTCACACCTAATCTTCCCAACACACCAGAGTCTTATACACATGCAACTGCCCCTGCACATCTCCACGTGTACCTCTAAAGGATAAGTCAACCTTAAAACCAAATGCCTACTGTGGCCCTCAAACCTCCCCACCTACAATCTTCCCCATCTCAGTCAACTGTCCAACTGTTTAGCCTTCTGCCTTTTCTCCCTGCACCTGATTTATCAGCAAATCCCACCAGTGTGACCTTAAAAACATACAAAGTCCTACCATTCCTCACCATCATCCTCCTCTACCTAGTAGAAGCCGCCATCCTGTCTTGCCCCCATTATTACAGTAGCCTCCTAATTAGTCTTTCTACTCCCACCTTCATTCCTCTATGATCTAGACTCAACACAGCAGCGAGAGATCCTTTTAAAATTAAGCCTGGGATCCCTCTGGCAGCTGTGCTAAGAGACTATAAGCCTAAAACTTACCTCCACTAATCCCCAGCTCTCGCAGAGTAAGCGCCAAACCTTTTCCAGTGGCCTGCACTAACACGTACTCTCTGACCCCCATCACCTCCTCCTGCTCCCATCCACTCACTCTGCTTCAGCCCAATGCTAGTGCTCGAGCGCACCAGTCAGACTACCTCAGGCCTGTGTATCTGGTGAACCCTCTGCTGGAAGCACTCTCTCCCCAGAGAGCCACGTGGCTCATTCCCTCAACTCCTTCAAGTCTGCTTAAATATCGCCTTCTCGATGAGGCTTTCCCTGGCTACTCTATCTAGAACCACAGCATCCAGCCTCCTCCTGGCACTGTCTATCCCTCTTTACTGCTTGTTACATTTCTCCATCGTACATAGCACCTTCTACTGAGCTATAGGATTTGATTATTTCCTTGATTTGTTGTCTGTCTCATCCTACCAGAATGAAACAGGTGTGTTCCTATTGTTTACTACTGAGTCCAGTAGCTAGAAGAGTACTTGGCACCGGGGAGGGTATGTAAGATGCCAGTGGCACTGAATGAAAGGAGGGACTACCACACTACGCAGGAGCCAAACTCTGCTCCCTAAATGGAATCTACCCTGGGAACAGGCCACTGAGACTGGGAAGATGGCCAGAGCCCTGGCCTGCTGGGTCCTAGAGAAGCTGCCTTATGCACCTGGGCAAGTGACACAAAGACACTGAAGAGATGCAGGCCCAGGCGGATGGAAGGAGAGGGGCCACAGGAAGCCAAAGTCTCTGCAGATGGAAGCACTCAAAGGAGATCCAGGATCGACTCGTCCTAACTCAGCCTTTGCCGAACACTGTATTTTACCTTTTCGTCTTTTACTTTACAGTAGGGAAGTACAAACTCCAACAAAACATAACAGGAAAAATCCACTAACACAATAAAAGGGCACAAAATCTGGACTACAAATGCATTCTAAAACATTTTTCTAAAATGAAAAACCAATACAAAAAAGCAATCTGGTTTACAAAACAAAACAAAAAAAAAAGGGTGATCAGTAATTATGTGAAAGGTGCCTGCTTCTCTCATAATTTAAATAACACAAAATAAAACAATGATCCTATGTTCCCATATCAGATTGGTAAAGACTTATAAGTTTCCTAGTACCCAGTGTTGGCACGGCTCCAGGGCAAGAGGTATTTTCACACACTGCTGGTAGTTCCATGTATTGGTGCAACACCCATTTTAATATACACATACTCTGATCCAGCAATTCTTCTCCTGAAAACTTATTCTAGAGATAGTGCCCACAGATGTATCTGTAAGAACATCCTAACAGCATTGTTAATAACAGCAAAGAAGTGGAAATCAACCCAAATATCTAAAAGGGGATCATTTATACTCTGTACAGTGTGACCTCTTCGTATATTTTTAAAATATCCATTAACACGTGTAGAAAAAGATCCAGAAGGAAACACAATAAATTGTTAATAGTAATTGTCTCTGCAGAGTGGGACTGTCAAGTAAAATCTCCACTATTTTTTTCCAGTTTTATTAAGAAATAATTAACATACATTACTGTACAAGTTCAAGGTGTATAGCATGGTTTACACGTACAAGTGACCCTTAAACAATGTAGGGTTAGGGATACCCACCACCTATAAAGTCAAAAATCCACATATAACACCCTCCGCATATGCAGCTTCCTGACCGCCAGCTGACCCTTGACCTGCGTGGGTCAACTGACCAAAATCCACATGTAAGCAGACCCGTGCAGTTCAACCCCACATTGTTCAAGGCTCAATTGTATTGTAAAATAATTCGAATAATACATTCAGCTAATATCTGTCTTCTCATATAGCTACAATAAAAAGAAAGAAGAATAAAGGAAGAAAATTTTCTCCTTGCGATGAAAATTCTTAACATTTATTCTGCAACACTACTACTTACACTGTAGTGTCTCCCTGTCCTGCTCTTTCCTCCATCTTTTCACTCACTCCCTCTCTCTGGTGATGAAGAGGGTATCGGGAAGTGGTTCTAAGCTGTAGAGCTTACAGCTAAGACTACATAGAGAGCTACGTAGTTGGCGATTCTATTTCCGGAAAGAAAAGGAATAGCCTACTGGGGCTCAGCCCCGACTGGTAGGTGTCACTGCAGCTGTTTTCCATCATGACATCAGAGCCTAGTGCCCAGAGGCCTGTGCTGTCGTCCAGCTCAGGCTAGAACAGAACCCTGAACAACTACTGTGAACCCAGACGACTGGGAACAGCCCTGCTGTCGCTGCATGAGTTTGAGCAAGAGAAAAGGCCTCTGCCCCAGGGAAGATCCAAGTCTTGACTTTTCCTGACTTGGCTTCTCTTGCTTTCTGCATTGCTTATACTGGGGCAGGACATTCTGAACACCACACCCACCTGGTCTAGGGTCTTGCAGCAGTCCACCAGCACGCCCACAGGCTGGGTGTCCTGCAAGCTCTCCTTCAGCTCCTTCAGCTCCAGATCAGATGGACCAAGACTCTCATCCTACCAGAGAGAGAGAGAAGGATTGCCACTGACACAAGAAGGAAAACACCGAAAATGCAGCCTCCCCCAGATTCTCAAGCCCCTGGCTGGCTCACCGGGGTCTGCGGGGGCAGGGCCTCAATGCTGGCAGCATGCGAGGAGATGGGCAGGATGTTGAGCTGGTCATCGATGACGAGACACTTCTTACAAGAGGCCAGAGAAAGAATAAATCTGAGGAACAAAACCACCATAATGAGGTGTTGGTGGGGAGGGGGCCAATGTCTGCACAACAAAGCTGTGGCTTTTCTTCAGGAAAATCATTTGGCCCCACGTCTCTAAGCCAAAAGCCAGTTGGAGAGCAATGTGAGGTGATTCCGAGCCTCCTCTGTAAGGCACCTGAACACACTTTATACAGTAAAGAAAACTGAGAACTCTCTTAAGAGACTGGTTACAAGCATTCCTCTTGTGCACAGCTGCCACTGTGCCCTGAGCCATCTGGCCTTTCCGCATCCTCCTAGGGTCACCTTTCAGCACAAAGGTGTCTCAGGCCACCCTTAAATGGGGAACTCCAAATCCACCTCACATACGCTCACCGGTCACACGGGGAAATATATACATACACAAATGGATTTACCTTGTGTCACAAGGAAGAAAAAATTAAAGAGAGAAGAGGAAAGCTCCCTTAAGAAATATAACATAAACTTGCATGTAGAAAAACACGTGCTTGGCTATAAAATTCAAACTTCTCCCACGACCGCAAGAAAAGAGTCTCACACGCTTTCACAGTTTCGATTCGATCTGGCAGCACACAACGACCTCCTGGCCCACTCCTTTTACTGAGTTAAAGCAACAGAGATGATTGAAATGCGAAAGGCCCCAATGTTCATCAAGGCCAGGATTTCGAAACCTCAGCACTTCTGATATTCTGAACCAGATTTTTTGTTGGAAGGGTTGTTCTGTGCCTTGGAAGCTGTTTAGCAGCATCCCTGTCCTCTAACCACTAGATGCCATAGCACCCTCCACAAATCCCCGTCTCCCCCAAGTCAAGACAATCAAAGTGTGTGCAGACCTTGCCAAATGTCCCCTGGGGCAAAACTACTCAAGCTGAGAACCACTGATCTAGGCCTCAGTTTCTTAAGATGCTAATTGCTGTTCCCTAAAAAAAGACCCTGTGGCTCAGTTTCAGAAATAATCAGTTAAACAGGCCCCTGCTGCTGCAAGGCTTTTCGGAGGCTGCAACAGGCAAATGTGAATCTTCATGAAGGAAAAACATATCAGCATCCCCCAGACATACTGGGCCAGAAAACCCTTTTGTCATAAGGTACTTCTTAAAACGCCAGTGTTCTACAAAACACATTTTGGGAAATAGTCACCCGGACAGATCACTCCTTTGACAGAAGAGTAAGCTAAGAGCCAGAGGAAGAGGGTGACTTGGTTAGGGCCAGAAGCAAGACAGAATCCAGGTCTCCTGGCCCCAGCTTTCCACTCACTTTCACTGCTTCTGGTTAGCTTTACGAGAGTCAGAACACTCACCATTTTGGACTTCCCTCCGACAGAAGTCCAGCTTTCAGCTGGGTCCTCCCACTGTGGCTCTTCACAATTAAGGGACTGAGAACTGTGCTGCAGACCTACCTCTCATTAAATCTTCCCACCACATCCTGATGGGCCTCAGTCCTGTATCTTGAATGTACGTCCTAAAAGAGACAAAATCCATTAACAAAGGCATCTGTATAGTGCTGAGGCTAAGGGCCGAATGTGAAGAAGTTCTATGGAGCAACCCTAGGATAAAGGAGGTGCCAGCGATGCTGCTGGAAACAAAATCCACTTCTCCATAACCTGCTGTGCCAAACTGGCCAGATGCTATGCGCTGGAACTGGGATGAGACACTAACTAAATGCAGTGTTTCTTATTACAACTAACTTCTCCTGACTTTTACCACATTTTATCCAGCATCATGAAACATATTCATTCAATAAAATGTACATGCCAGTGCCCGACATGCTGGGTACACACTGGTGTGTTTCATAGAGCATGACCTGTTCTCATGGAGCTTATAGTCTCTTGGTTGCAGGGAGACAAATGAGTAAATACATACAAATTTTGGCAAATGCTACAAAAGAAAAACAGGGTGCGGTGATAGCAAATGTGTGTGCGGGTGGGGAGGAACCTACTTATACAGGGTAGTGAGAAGGCCCTCTGAAGTGATAAGCGGGCAGCCACTGGAGAGGTGGGGAAGAACAAACCAACTGCAATGGGCACAAAGTCATTTGTTTGTTCATTCACAAACATTTAATGAGTGCTTACTGAAGACCAGGGACTCTTCTAGCATCTGGGAATATACATTGAGGAAAACAAAGTCTCTGCTTTCATGAAGTTTAGCGACAAGCACAGAAAGGCATACAATGAATAAATAAATATAAAACTTTATATAGCTGTAAAATTCTCTGACGAAAAATACACCAGTTTAAGGAGTGATGGACAGAACCTCCTGTTCTCCACAGAGTGTGAGAAAGGGAGCCACGCAGATATTCCTATGGGAATATCAAGTGCAAAGGCCCTCAGGTGAGAGTGTGCTGGGCATGTCTGAGGACCTTCAAGGAGGCCAGAGGGGCTGTATTGACAAGTAAGGAAGGAGTTGTGGTGACAGGAAGCAGGTACTAAGATGTGAGAGAAGTCCATGTCACCAAAAGAATGCAGCTCACAAAACCCTGATGCCAATCCAAACATCATTCCCAAGCAGCGGGGTGGGGACAGGACTCACACCCTGCCACTCAGAACGCCCGTGTGGCACCTGGTGAGACACAGCCCCACGCCTAACCATGTCCTCAGCTCTGGGAGAAAACCTCTCCTGCCAGAGTCAAAGTTCTTGCCAACATGGGGGTGTAACCAGCACATGTCCCATCATTATCCATTGGCGGAGGAGGGCCGCTGAGGAACTCTGTGTACAGTCTTGTTTTTTGCAATACACAAATACAGGCAGTGGCACGACTCTGCAGAATACTATCCAGAAATCTAACTACATGACAGCTGCATCATATCTGCATCTCACTGGTGTAGAATTTGCAAATGCTTGGCAGCAAATGCAAAATTCAGAGGTTCCGAGGCACACACAGGGTCACTGAGATTTCTCTGCAGTGGCTTTCTCATTGGTTGCAGTCAAAGAGCTCCCTGCCCAGAGGTTATGCTGACCGCTCCCTGGAATTGCTCACCCAGAATTTTTAAAAGTGGCCTACCATAAAGACATAGGTTGATTTGAACCTCCTACAATTAAGTTAAACAGACTTACCATGGTCATTGTGTACAACTGCTTGAGTGAATTCATGGTCCGTAGAAGGATAACCACCAGCCCACCACCTTCCACCGTTTCTACAGTCCTGGCCAGCAAGTTTGGAGTTAAAGCTTCAAAATCCTGGAAGAAGGAGATCTTAGAAAGGGCTGGTCATACTAAGAGCACCCACAGAGAAGTTCGGTCAAGGGCCAGTGATAAGGTAAAAGGGGGGCTTTGGAGCACAAACTCAGGACCATACCCCTCACTCAACTCACCAGAATGGACGTGCACACCCTCTCTCCCTCTCTCTCTTCCTCTCTCCCTCTCTCTCTCTCTTCCTCTCTTTCTCTCTCCCTCTCTCTCTCCCTCTCTCTCTCATAGCCTCTTACTTAGTAGTAACACGGAAGAAAGTCCAGCCCTAGAGAACACGTGTACCTGGTTTTATGTCAAAAGTGTTTCTAATAATCTCTGATAAAATCATATTTGGAAAAAAGTCCTCCAATCTTCATTGATTCACGCCTGAATTTCAGAAACACTTCACATTCATTTTCTAGTGTTTATAGATCAAAACTACTTGACAGAGCTCGAATGCACCACATGAGGGAGCTACTGCTTAAAGGAGCCATTATCACCACAACTGGTAACAGTGGTGAGCTTGAGCTCAGGTGAGAATGAGGCAAAATGTTATTTTCTGGCCTCCGAGGTAAGATGCAAACCAGCAGCAGATGAGACAACCCACTGGAATGCAGAAAGAAAAAATCTTCTATTCATAATTTCTCCCCATATTTCTTAAGTTATATTTTGAAGGGACGTTTCATAACGTATATAATGATAATATTACATGTAGATAATAAATAGATACCAAAACGTGGGTATTTGTGCTTAAACGTCTTCTTTTTATGGTGGGAGGAGGGGTGTCAAAGAATCAAAGAATTAAAAAAAGACCACCACCACTCAAAACAAAGAAAAATGTGAAACTTAGTCTATTAACCTCTCAGGCAAGAGAATATATACCAGTGAGGAAATTCATCAGGTAGTTCTCGGAGATTTTAAGGATTAGAGAGGGTGGGGGTGTGGAAGGTCCTGGTGGTGGACATGCTAGTCAAGCACTCTCAACAGGACGTATGAGCACACAGGTCTGTACCCAACTGGTAAGACAAGTCCCACCGCTCGCTTGTCACCAAAGTCTTCACTTAGTTCCAATCATGATCTGGGGTCCTAGGGTCGCCTGAAGTACGCAGTGCTTTATCAGCTTTAGCTGGTTAGAACCAGGTGTGACAGAGCATCACTGCTTATTTTGGTATCTCTAGACAAATGCCACTTTAGGCAGAAAATTTTATTTTAATATGGGATGAGTTATCGAGTTTCCTTTGGAAAGTGGCCCCGTCCTCCACTGATAATGTTTAGGGGAGGAAGGTGTGCATCTTCTCTCCTTGCTGTACACCTGTGCTCCGGGAACCAGGCAGCCCAACACCCCCTCAGTGCTCCAGCTCCAGTCACAGGCCGGCAGACGCCACCCACCTGGAGAACACACATGCCGAAGGTGTTGCCCAGGATCTTGTGAGTCTCATTGTAGTAGCAGTAGCGAATGTTTGTGGCTGCGACGAAGAGTTCAAAGGGGTCATCTTGCTTTATGTTCAGAGTTCCGTTCTTTATTTTCTTCTGTAGCTGTCGCATTCTTTTCTTCCGGTGACTGCAACCAACCCCCCATCCCATGAGAGCCAGTTAACTAGAGGTGCTGAAGACTTGGGAGCAGAAGATGAACACAATAATCATTCACTTAGAGCTTCAGAGCTAGAAGGCAGGCTGGAAATTGTAGGACTAATCCCCTCCCTTTAAAGGTGAAGAAAACTGGAATGGGGTGATTAAGAAGATGAGATCAGAGGGAGACAGTGGTCAGTCTGTGCATCAGCTCTGCTATTTTGCTCTGTCACCTTCAGCAGATATTTCACTTTAAAAGGAGGGTAATGAGAGTATCGAAACTTCATTTGGCCAGAGCTTGAAACCAACCTCGGTGGCCTCATTACCTCAGTCTCAAGCCACTGCTTCAACTACACGGTACTGCTCCCCAGAGGACCTGGGTGGGAAAGGCACGGTGATGGCGGGTTACTTTATTCATTTTTCCTAAATGAATTCCTCCACTTCCTTCCCAGACTGTGGGATCAAGTCCTCAATGGCAGCTCTAATCTAAGACAATACTGATAGGGGATATGAGTCTCTCAGAAATTCCTGAATATTTTTGTCTTATAAACTCTGAATATCTGACTGTCTTTTATAGGGAAGGGAGAACAAGAAAGCCCCATAACTGAGGATTATAGCTGATCAAAATTTTATCATAGTTCTCTAACTGAATAGCTAGAACCAAAGCTTTCCCTCTGGGCCTCCACTTCCTCATCTGTGACACGAGGCAGTTAGAAGAATTAATTTCCACTGTCCCTCTGACTCATGCCTTAGCCCATAACTTAGAAAAAATCATCAGCTTTAACCTGGTGCCCTGTGACATCAAGAAAGGGGTGGGATTGCTACAAGAGGCAGAGAGAGACTTTTAAAAGTGAAATCAGCTGGCTGAAGTTCAAAAGGCAAATCTTCCCAGAACACTGGGAACTGCCTAATTCTGCACCCATCTGACATCTATCAACTGAACAGAGAATAAGAAGCCCCCAAAACTTACAATTCTGCTGACAGGCAACAGGCCTTATTTTCAATCTGTATTAAAATTAATCTGCCCAATTATGAAAGAATATATACAACAAAATATCAATTATGGTTTAAAACTACATACCAGTGACATACAGCTAGACACTAACAATACCTAAGTGTTGAAACTATGGGTGCTTTTTGTTTTCACCTTTGTGATTTTTCTATATTTCTTATAATAAAGCTTTTATAATTCCTTTTTAAAAAGCAAAACTAGTAACCCAAAATCTAGTTTCTCTTAGGCAGAATCAAGTCTCTTTAAGACCAAAGGAAAGAAACTAATCAAATGTAACCTTTCGCTTAGTAAAATTAAAATACCTTAGTACTTGTTAATGCGTTCAACTCAACAAACGTTAACTGAGCACCTACTACAAACATGACAGATCATTTAAAAGTATGAAAATATAAAGATAAGCAGAAGAGTCCTCCTAACTAAATGAACTTACCACATGGAAGTAAAAAAAAGACCAATGTGCAAGGGACTATTTCCAGAGAAAGCGAGAACATAAGGTGACAGACACTGTAAGAGAAGGCAAGTGCTGAAGAGGTGGAGGAGCCATGCAATTGAGGGATGGAGGAAGAGCTTCGGGAAGGAGGCAGGCCCTGATAGGCAAGGAGCATTCCACAGGTGATGACCGAGGTGGGAGTAGCATCCAGAGCAGGGAGGCAGCAGGGGCAAAGGCTGGGAGCTTCATCACAGCAGAGAGCAGTCAGAGCTGGAGATAGGATTTCAGAGTCAATATCAGAGACAAACACGTTTGGGACTACAGGAGAGAGAAGAGGCCCAAGGACAGAATCACACATGCTAATTGGGCTTGGCTGGGAGATAATATGACCAAGAGAAAGAGAAGAGTTCAGGAAGGTTGTTTGAGTAACTGACCTAGAAGCCAAGAAAGGAGAGCATTTCTGAAGTGACCACATAGTGAGTTATTTGCCATGTAATAGCGCTCCATACCCCAGACTCCTCCGTACAAAGCATTGTAGGTAGAACTGCCAAGTTTCCACCAGGTGATCAACCCCACCTCCCTTGGCCCAGGGATGGGCTTCTTCCCACAAGAATTTGGAAGACTGATCGCCATATATTTACTGAAACATATAAAACTCCTGTACTGTTTCTGCCACGAGGACCACAAGAAACAGAAAGCTGATTTGAAGTGGGAAAAAACAGAGCAGAATGGAGAGATGAGGGACTGAGCAAGGACTGAGAGCATCCGCACTCTGGCTCTACGCCCCGAGGCAGAGATGAAGTCTCGTCCCCTTAGGGTTCACAAGCTCCCCTATACTTCAATAAACTCCCTTGGTGCCTAAGTGTTTGTGTTGGAGGCCTGCTATTTACAACTAGAAGTCTTAAGTTCTACAGCTTCAAAGAAATAAGATTAGCCACCTGTCAAATACATCAGTAAAGTGGTAGAGGAAGAGCTCTGAAAAGGAGAAAAAGGAAGAAAAGTTGTCTCATTAGGTATCGCGTCATCAAATGATTTCCAAGAGCACTATTTGGTCACAACGGGAGAAGCAGCCAGACAGCAAAGAGGGTGACTGGGAGTGCAAAAGGCTTGTTTCAAAGTATAAGGCAATAAAAATGAGAAAATGCTATTCTGAGGGATAAAGCTGGATATGTAGCTAATCATTTTATTTTAATTTTATTTTTCTTGAGAATAGAGAGCTGAGCATGTTTAACAGGAAAAAGGAGAAAGTGTCAAATGGGACATGGAGTGGCCGGCAGAGGAAAGAAGGTGAAGGTCCTGCAAAAAGTGAGAGGAGAGATCCAGAGTAGATAAACGGGTTTGCTGTAAACACGGGACAAGGTACGGCCTCCTCAGAACAAAAAGGGAAAAGGGAAGGTAAAAACACAGAGTGAATCTGAGGTACGAAAAGGAAACTGAAGGAACTTGAATTAAGTGACCTTAGAAAAGTAGAATGAAAAATCATGTGCAGAAAGCAAGGAACTGGACTGGAGACTTAAAGACTATGAAAATAATTTAAAACATTGTCAGGAATGAAGAAAGGATATCAACTCTATTGTTTTCTCTATTTGGAAATGTCCTCAGAGACAGCACTTCCACTAACAATCCCTGAAAAACTATGTCAAAAAATCATTTCCTGACATTTAACTACCGAGCAGGAATTGGAAGTAGCATAGGACACTCATCTAAGGGCGAAGCTTACCTGCTAAACCCCAGCTCTTTCTTATAACACCACAACACTGAAGGCCGAGCCTTCACAGTTGCTTTGGATAGCATGTGATGGAGTATGACCACCTGCCAAAGAAAAAAGTCACAGAATCTCAGGGTCATAAGAGACTTTGAGACTGCCAGGCCCAAGACCTCATTTGACATACACAGAAACTAAACTGAGGGCCAGGGAAAGGAGGTGCCTAAGGTCACAAGGTAAGTAGTGTTCAGGTTGGGACTAGGAGCCAGGTCACAAACACTTAACCTTGTGCTCAGTACACCATCCCAGATGTCAAAAGTTGTTAACCTGTCTGCTAGGAATTCGAAATGTAGAGTTTATCACTAACAAAAACCAAAGGAAGGGCCCCACTAGGCATTTTTGTTAACGAAAACTAGTCAAGGGACCTAATCTCATTGTGCTGAAACCCAAGAGGACCTGTGTAACATGCTGACTCTTTGGGACAGGATACAAAATCAGTCAAGAAGCGTGTACCAGGTCTTACCTGATCTTTTCCTCGATCTCCGACTACAACAAAGAGAGACCTTTGACGCTCAGCTACCCCATTCTCAATGAGAATCCGGATTCGGTTATCAACTTTCTTCCGATGCATGGTCAAAGATTATCACTAAAACAGAAAGAAAGGAAACACACTGGACATGAACACCAGATTCTGGATGAGGAACATTAGCTGCTGCTTCCTGTGGGGACCGTACTAGACACATTTATAAGTATCATCTTAACCCTCAAACAGCTCCTTTGGGAAGACATTACCCTCATTTTTAAAATAAGGAAACTGAGGCTTTGAAGATGAAGAAAATGTTCTCTCAACATGGGCAATCAATGGGGAAGCTGTAACTTACACCTCTATTGAGGAGTTTTTTAAAAAATCAGAAACAGCGTTCAAAAAAATAGAATGATTAAAATACATAATGGTATATCTATGGGATAATAAGGTAGTTTTCTAAAGAACATTTTCAAAATCATTTTAAAAAGTTATCTAAGAGTATGGATGTACCCTTAGATATGTACCCTCATGAGAGAATAACATGGCAGGATAAAGTATGATACCATTTTTTATGAATATAAATAATACATAGAGAAAAAAAATTGGAAGAAAATACCAAAACATAGTTATTTCTGGATGGTGAGATTACAGATGATTCTTTTTGTTCCTTTTTTTTTTAGAGTGTTGCTTATTCAAAATTCACGTACATTACTAATAAAGTCAGGGGAAAGAAGCAAATGATTACTATGATGAAATGTGTCCAGCTGTTTCCTCAAGGGAGGGAAAACTATACTGAAGCCTATATAGACAGACCTCAAAATTTACTGTAATTACACACAATAAAATACTACATAATTACACCAAAGAAATATCAGATATATTTATATTGCTATAATGCAAACTTTAAAATGACACATTAGACATTCCAGTGCCTGCTACATCCTAAATATAAAGCCCATTAATTGAAACTTAATCATGCCTTATCTACCCTTCTAATCTCCCAATCCAAATATGAATTTTAGCAGTTCTAACGCTTACTATTAAACAGTGTCACAACCAGTAGTTCCTATTTTATAAGGAAAGGAGCAAGCATAACCACTGAAGTAGCCAAAGGAAGAAAGTGACAGAGGATTGACACGCAGCTCTGCCTGACTCCAAAGCCTGATGTCTTTCCAGTTCGCCAAACTGCGCAGCTTGCAGGTTGTATTACTGGCCACATAAAGACCCCACGATGATCAATCAGTAACTAATTATTGGGACTGCTTTTTGCCCTAGTTACTGTGGGAGCCCCAGAAGTAGTACCTCATAAAGCTTGACTTCAAGGGGCTTTCATTCTCCTTGGAGAAGATACTTACGAGAAAGAGATGAGGGACAATCTGTGTAAAGACAGATAAAAACAGATGTAAAAATAATAGCTACAGCTAGTGGCCTGATGAAATTCTGAGATTACCGTGGCTTGGAGTTGCCACGGAAGGCTTAACGGATGAAGAAGGCCTTGAAGGAGGAAAAATATTTTTCATTCACTCATATATTCGTCTAATACACATGGCATCTGTGTGCCAGGCACCATTCTAGGTGCACTGGTAAATAAAGTTCTGAACGTGACTGTTGAATAAAGCGTATAAATGAATGAGCATAGTGAAGTAGCTAAGAGTGTAGGACGATCTGGAATCGGATGGCCTTAGTTCAATCCCCAGCGCTACAACCAGGAACTGTAGGCAAGCTCCGCGAAAAGCAAAAGTGTTGTCACTCACCCACGTACCCGACTCCTCAGCTAGAGGTCCCTAGAGAGTGGAAATGGAGCCATGCAACCTCCGAGAGTTATGGAGAAGCACGCCCGAGTGGCTGCCTATTGGGGAAAGAATCCTGCCATCTAGGAGCGCCAGACTGAGGCGGCAGTCGGTGTGGGCCGGGCATCAACATGGATGCGGAGGCTTCGTCCTCGAGCCAGTCACCCCCGGGCCCAAGAAGGACACTGACAACCACTTCGGCACCCACCGCCAACCATCCCGTGATAAGTACCTGCGCCCGGAGCCCGGCGAATTCCAGCCAGCAGCAAAGCAGAAGCACGTGGGGAAACCGAACTACTCGGGAGAGGAGGCGCAGCAGGCTGCCCCTAGCGGATGCCTGCCGCAAGCCGAGTTCGCCTGGCTCCGGGGCGCGCGTCCTGCTCAGGCGCTAGTAGACGGCGGGTACGCGAGCGCACTAACGGTGCTGCGACGGCAAGTGATGGGGGACCTTTCTCAACCCTGTCGCTGCGTGATGACGTCAGAGGCCCAGGAGGCGGAGTTGCAGCCTACATCGCAATT
>NW_006433024.1:10734714-10771448 GCF_000325575.1 Pteropus alecto | reverse complement strand
TGCCATTTATGACTGTGTTGCCAGTGCAATTTGCCTCTCTCCCCATATCAGAATTAAAATGCCCTGGCTATCAAGGGCAAAATAAGCATACAGATGTCTGCACCCCTAGCCCCTGCTACTGTGCCGGGGATAGCTCAGGTGACCAGATAGAATCCGGGCAGCACACGGTAAGTGGTAGTTTTCAATGTTAGCCTGGTGATGTGAGACGGTTGGCTCCAGGACCTGTGCGTAATTTTACCGATTCTGTTATTTAAATACCTTCCCATTTTTATGTGACAAGACGAGGGAATTCGACAAGCAGACCTAGTTCATTCATCTCACGTGACCCTCTACACCGCAGTAATAACCTCGTAGTCTGGAATTCTGCAGGTTTTCTACCCATTGCAACCGCTGTACTTTGCACGTTCCTAACTTCAGGCCTGTTATCTGGCCGTCAAATGTTGGAGCTCTTCTGAAAACCAGCTCTGGGGCTCTACTGTTGTTACTCCCCCCAAGTCTAGCTCCCAGGCGAACGCGCCCAAGCACGTGACTACAAGGGCCACCCATATGTATTTTTACATTGTCTTTGGTCCGGATTGTTGAACTTAAATTAAGCAAACAAATCGAACTGCTTGCTTTACATTTCTTCTCAGACACCTCAAATTCAGAATGTCTGAAGCCGAACTCATTTCCCTTGCTCGTTGAAACTCCTTCCCCAAATCGAGACACCTTCAAATCTAAGGTGATCATCAGCACCACCACCCATCTAGTCCAAGATCCGTCATCAAATTCTTTTATAATTCAACAAATGTCAACATGCCAGACACAAGGAATAGTGACCAAAATGTTTGTTCCTCGTGAAGCTTATGTAGTTCTAGGTTTTTAAGTGATGTTAAGAATAAAGTATCCAGTGAGTAAAAAGTGACTGAGGGTACTGCTTTAGAAGTGAACATGAAAGGTCTCTGAGGTGTTGACACTGAAGCAAAGACCTGAACTTAGTACACATCTTAAGAATGTTTGCGTGAAAAGCCTGCCCATGCAGAAAACGTTCACGAGTAGGAAAAAATCTTGGCAAAGCAGCCAGTGTGGACCGAGTAGTGAGCAATAAGGAAAATAGTAGAAAATTAGACCAGATAATGAAGGGCATGTGGGCCATATTTAAATTTTAATTCTAAGTGTGATGGGAAACGACTAAACTTTGGGGATCAGAGAAGTGACAAAACCTGACTCGCCTTTATATGGTTCATTCCAGCCACTGTGCAAAAATTATACCACAGAAACCTAAGTAGGGAGAACCATCATAAGCTACCGTAGTTACCTATTCTAAGCTGGTAGTGTGGTGGTTACAAGTGCTAAATGACTCAGGATATATTTCCAAGGCTGAACTATGTGGATGTGCATAAGGACTAGATACAGGGTATGAAAGAAAATCAAAGATGATGTTCAAGGTATTTGTCCTGAACAACTGGATGAATGTAGGCTAATCAGGAGGTCAATGTGGAATACTCATGACATTCAAATCAAGATACTGAGTAGGAATTTGTTTTTGGGAGTTTGGGACATAAAAATATTTAGGACTAAAATGCTGATTGTGTCAAAATCATGGGACCAGATGAGATCACCTAGAGATTAGCTGGAGATGAAGCCTAATAACCGAGGTCTGGAGAACTTGGCAAAGGATACTGAGCAGCGGTATAATCAGAAATACATAGAACCCATTCAGCACCACCCTTCACTTTATGGTGTCATTTCTTACATGGGCTACTCCAGTAGCCATCTTTTGCCCTGTACAATTTGTTCTCAACACTGCACTGAGTGTTCTTTAAATGGCAATTTTATTAGGTGGCCCATGATCCTTTCCCCCCCTCTCCCCATCCCCCCAGCCTACACACAGCTTAAAAATCTTCAAGTTTTCATTTAAGAGACAGAACTTAACATGGATTAAGTACGTCCACAGTAGCTCTTAGGTTTCTTCAGGCTCTAACTCCACTAAATCTGTACTCCTTCCACTAGAGCCAGATAGTTGTCTCAGTCACTAGAGACTGGACCTTTGACCTCGCTCTTCACTCTCCTTCTTTACCTACTTTACTACTCATCCTTCAAGTCTTATTTCAATTATCTTTCAATGAAGTCTTTCTTGATCATTTTGACTAGGTCATATCCTATCAGTCAAAGCCTTAATATCTACCATCGACCATGTTGCTCCATCATGGCCATTTGCTATACTTCAGTGTCATGACATTAATATCTTTGACTAGACTCTTCAAAGTGAAAGCAGGAACCAGTGATTCTGTCACTATTGAATGCTCAGTGCTTGGCATGATGCCTGGGGCAAAGTATACCCGAATTTTCTGAATGAAGATTTTAGTGCAGTGGCTTATTACAGTGGCTCCCTAATATAAACAGTACTTAAAGAACTAGCAGTTACAAATAAGAATACAACATTAAAAACTGGCTTTACTAGATTAAGTGGTTTTTCACCACCTAAACTGAAAGAGCCAGTCTTCTGCATGGGACTGGATTAGGCTTTAGAACAGCTGTTAAAAATTTTAAAATCCTGATTGAGAGAACGTAGTAGTCCAGCCTTCTTAGGAGACGAGGCTACCAAAGACATTTCTTTAGGTTTTCTTCTTCTCACAAGTAGCATATCTTTTTTAGAGCTTTGCTGGTTGGTATATACAACTAAAGCAGACTTTACTCAAGGACAATAGGAATCAGGTTTTAATATGATTTAATCTACTGTAATTTAAAACATTCACTAGTCTTTTCCAGTATTTCTGTAGAATTCAAAATTGGAAAAGGTATAGAGATGAGCCTTAACAATTTACTTTCATTTTCCTGAGGGTTTTTCTTCCCCATTAACTCTTTAGAAGGAGTAAGCTCTAGGGCAATACCAATCCTTTTAAATAGAACTTAGCAAAAGTTAATAATAAGAACTCCAGTGAGTTGGGGATTCAGGAGCTTAAAGATTAAATGGAGGGTTTGAACTCAGTGCTTACCTGTATCCCATTCCACCTAATTAGATATATTATTGAAAATATAAAGAATACAAATTTTCTAAGACACTTAGAAGTCTGACTACTCAATTACCTTCTACATTTTAAGAACTGGTTGTCAACAGAGCACCTCAGTTAATAAGCCTTCTGAGAATAAACACACATTCTCACATCTATAAGTGGAAAAGTCTCCCATGAAACAGAGTTGCATGTATAGGAGACAAAAGAACTATAGACGCTAACTGATTAAAAATATTTTAAGGATATTTGTTTTAGCATCAAGATACAATGATCAGAAAAACTCTTCCATATTCTTCAGGGATATTAGGATCTGGAAATAAAACTGCCCTTAATTAACGACATTCTACCTTAAAGCTTTAAAATAGAAGTCTCATTATCCACGCCAGATGATTGATATTGTGCATTTACAGAAGTTCTTTATATATGTGGAGTCTTTTTATACCAAGAAGCTACAATGACATGTATGACAATCATTTCCTTGCAACTCCACTAAAATATGCATTCGACCAAACCAAGGCCTTCTGATAGGTAGGACAAGTATTCACATATTATACAGAACACTTAGTACCAAGACTCAGATCTTAATGGGACTTTTAAAAAAGTTCTCTGCCCCATAAGAGGCACTCCTTTAAAAAATATAGTCTGAATTGAGGCATAAAAGCTTTACATTTAGACTGCAATGGTAGAGTGCCAAAGGAAAAAAAATATATAGTATTTCAAAAAGAAACAATTCCTTTAAAAACATACATAGAAATATTCAAACTACTAACACCTTTACACATTCACAACACCTGCACTAATGCATCGAAGTTTGAAATCTGGAAAGCATTTCTCCCCAATCCTATCTCTGAACTGACTCATAGAGATCACTGTAGAAAGAACTTATTTCCTTCAATTTTGATTGTAAATGTCATGAAATTATTTTCTACACAGAGAGCAAATTTAGTTTTATATGTAGGATTATAAGCATACATCATCTAGGGATTACCCCCAGAAACCACAAACATTTTATCTAATCCCTCTAAAATACAGCTAACATATGGTTGTGGTACATCCCAGGCAGATGTCATTTAAAGCACACAAGTGGAGGTGCTAGCAAAAGAAATACTCATTTGCAAAAGTAAACAGAACCCTTCCAATATGATGTACCACAACCACACATGAGAAAAGTTGAGAACTTATTTTTATTTTAAAATAAACATTGAAGATTCCACCCCCCCCCGCCCCCGCACCCCCATCACCCTACAAAACTTCTGAATGTGGAATGTTCAACAGCCTATCCATTTTAGTAAGTTTATAAAACCAGCAAAAACTCCAGCTGTCTAATGAATGTTTGAAAACAGTTTTGTTTTAAAGTAGCTGAGCACTTACTGGAAAAATTCTTCAGCTAAAGGCTGAAAACAAAATTCAGTTTCTGCACAGAAAAATACCATTAACTTAGTAGCCTTTGCTTAATAGGTGGGATTAGTTCTCCAAGAAGTCAAAGTGGAATATGACAAGCAGCATTAAGTTCACAGGCACACAGAACTAGTGCTCAGATTGCTAGCACATATTCCAATATAGTATATAAGTTACTAAACTGTCCATCTCCATCAAATTTATGACTCTCCCTATGCATCTAAGAGAAAGAATCAACACTTTGAATATAAATACCTCATGAGAAAAGGATAATTCAATTAGGGTTAGATAAAAGATAAGTGCAAGTACTATAGAAATAGCTGCTGGAGATAACCATAAAATTTGTAACACTAAAAATGCATAGGGTAAACCACATAAGCTGCTAGCTGCTGAACACCAGTGTTTCAAGATACAACTTTTAGAAACATGTTTTATTTGTTTTGATTATACCATCAGAGCTGAAACTGACTGTCATTTCCCTAAAATAGGGAAATCAATCTAAAACACATACTGGTGCTTTTCAAAAGATAGCAATTTAAAAGGGTGGTAGCAGCAGGTATTTGAGATCTTTGATCTTTTAAAAACCTTCAGGCTGCAAGAAAAACATGTGACCAAGAGTGTTATGATTATCCATTATAGATTTTCATCAGTACCTGTACCAATTTAGGTGACAATACATCAAGAATCCAAAGATTAGTGACAGACAATGTACGTCATAAGGAATGATATATAGTACCAGTCCTTACAAAAGTCATTGTCAGAGAAACTGTTATGTGTTCGAAAGGTATCTAAATACTTCACATTAAGTACAGAAGCGGCCATCCAGATTTCATCCCATTTTCGTTGCATATTTTTCAAAAAGTGCCAATCGAAGCCTTATTCTGCATTTTGGCTTTGTCTTATAGAGTATCAGCTATTAAGAAGCAATTTACATGTGTTTTTAACCACAGTCGTTTGGCCAGAGGATGAACAGTGCTGTGTCAAAGTTGGTAGCCAGCCTTATATGTATGATTAAGGGCCCATGCATAATTTGGTATGCATCTAAATGTTCAGTGCTCCAATTTAACTGGAAAAGCTGTGAAATGCAGTTGTTCTGCTAAACCACACTCCTCCTTCCACCTTCTTTTCAAAGGAAATATTTTTGTCAATTACCACTGAATAATGCTAGGGCTGATTTGTAGATTTTATCCAATGTCAAAAGTCAGTCTTGCTTTTTCCAAGCCACTTCAATTAACTATGGAGATAGTATCACCCTGTAAAGTATATTGTGTTTTACTCCTAAGCAAGGGTGAGGAATCTGAGTATCATGTGCAAGGCTCAAGATGACGCTTAGGACAGAACATGCAGAGTAAAAATAGTTTCCTTCCATATCCAGGTAATAGAAAGCTGACAATTGTAGTCCTGTCTTTATGGGATGAAAACAGTCCCTTTACAATAAGTTTCCTGAAAGGGAGAACAAATAGATAATAACTCTTCTGGTAACATATTATGGTACACTGGCCAGTGTGTTTTTGGCGATTAAACATAATCCTGTGAATCAGATTAATTCACTTGCTGAGTGTTCATTTGCGGCATCCCTCTGTTGGGTCTTGGGGGCCCTCCACGACCTAGAAGACAAAAATGGCATTTGGTTTTTCTTTCAAATACTATTTGTTTTGCCTTCAAGCAGATTTTCATCTGAAGTCAAGAAGCATGTGGGCAGCTTGTCATCACATTATTAGGTTTAAGAGGTCAATTCTTCAGTGTTCAAGTTTCACCTGTCCTGGAAGTTGCTCATGTTCTCTAGCTAAAAGAAGAGTAGAGCTAATGGAGTATTCCACCAGTACTCATTCATTCATTCATTCAACAAGTATTTATTGAGTGCCTACTATGTGCCAGGCAGTCATCAGGCGTTGGAAATAGATACAGCAGTGAAGACAGACAAAGTACCTGCTCTCATGGAGCTTACATTCTAGTGTACACTCTAGCTTACATTTTCAGTAGTAACATCATACTA
This sequence comes from Pteropus alecto, assembly GCF_000325575.1. Taxonomy (NCBI): domain Eukaryota; kingdom Metazoa; phylum Chordata; class Mammalia; order Chiroptera; family Pteropodidae; genus Pteropus; species Pteropus alecto. Next base: position 10,765,058 of record NW_006433024.1, on the reverse strand, counting down.
TCAAAATTAATAAAAGCACCAGAATGAAAAACAGACCTTATTACCTAAACTGTTAAAAAAAAGCTACATAACATTGAAAATTGTATAATGACTTGTAACAGGTAAAATAACTTTTTACATGCTGTTAAAACAGATTTTCAGCTACCAGTCAACTCAACTTTCATAGAATATGCTACAAGGTGAAAAAGAACAATAACCTACATTCGCATGCAAATATCCTTTGATACTTCAAGTCAGTAATTCCCCGGTGATCCATTAATTTTTTTTTTAATGCACCTTTTCGCTGGCCAGTTTCTACTAGAATTGAAATTAAAGTACTTTGTAATTCCTCAATATACATTTTATACATGTTATGGCCAATATCTAGAGGAAACCTATTCAATTTACTTCCCTCAAATCAGAGAACCATTTAGAACTTCAGATCATGAAATGCTACCCCTAATTATTACATAAGTTGACTTCCTCCCCAAATAGGAAGCAGTTTTCCTATGGTAATGGATAAAACCAAAAACTCTTAAAACCTGTAATTTTTTAAGTATAATTCAATTAGTTACGGATTTGGAGGTTTTGTTTAAAAGAAATCATTTGATATTTATATAACTAATAGTGTGGTCTAAAAAGCAGTGAAACTTCAAAGTTCTATGACTTCTAAATGGTTCTCTACATGTAACTATGGCTTATCTGGCCATTAAAGGGTCTCTGGCCCCAAAATATAATATGCATGTTTCAAAAATAAAAGAATAATAAATTTATATAAATGTTCAATCTCATTCCAAAAATGTCTTACAAAAATGTTTCAGTTAAGTACTTCCTAAAAACATTTAGCAGGTGTTAGGACCTGAAAAATAATTTGCAGTTGGAAAAACATTTTTTTTCTGAGGAGGAGAAATGTTCTAGTTGTCAAGACAGTTTATAAAGTAACAGGGAAAGTCATTCAAAAAATTAAATTTGGGTTTAAGATAAATTTTAGAAACAGCATTTCATTTAATCCCTAGCAACAAGTCTGGAAGTGATCAATGTATTCCTAACATGTAACCTACATGCAGATTATGAACAGCTCTTCCAAGGCCAGAACAGAAGCTCCACTTAGGAGCTAGGATCACCACCACAAAATATTACCTCGTGGGGCTCCCCGTGGTCCACTCTGCCCAGAGCCTCGCTTGAAATTCTGCTGATATCCATCCTAAAAGACAGGCTAGTTAGTACTGAAAAGAAAAGGTAAATTTTTAATGCTTACCCATCTATGTTCTTAAGGTCTTAACACTTGCAGAATACAGAATTCTTCCATATTCTTTTAGACATTTCAATATATCATAGCTAAAAGTTGTTCTGTAATTGTACTTCTATTATTCTCAAGAACATTCAATGAGATTTATTTTTCTGCTCTCAAATATCATTGTTTTTAATGGACTCTATTAAAAGAGTACCTATACTGAGCAGTAAGAAAAGCAAAAGTCATCATTCCCCGTAATGAAGTATCTTGTACAAAGGTATAAAAATTAGCCCCAAATTACTTAATTACTTAAGTCTATCAAGAAACTACATCAATCCCTTTCATTCTGGTCAGGTTTATATCTTAAAACAACTTTACCTACCCGCTGATAGCCAGAGTAGTCCCGGGGAGCACTGAACTGAGACTGTGTATAACCACTGTTTGGAGTGTTAGAGAATGAAGGGCGGTAACCATCATATCCTCCTAAAATTTAAGACAAGAGAATAATTATCTTCACAAAAAATTTTTACTTCCTTACCATTAACCAAGGAAAGAACTGAAAAACTATAAACCATGCTAGTTATTCAAAGTAATTTCTAATTTTCTATCCTGATCCAATCTGTTTATTTCTATGAGCATTAACTGCCTTGGAAGATGAAATTTTCACTCATCCATGCACATACACAAAAAGATAACCAAAAAAAAAAAAAAAAATCCTCATAAGGTCTGATAATGTATAGAAAGGAATTATCTCTTAAAGGACAGTGGTAAACATAAATTTGACATTTACGAAAACTCACTGTCAATTTAAATGACTGTATCAAAACATACTAGAAATGTTTAAATTGTACTTAAGAGGCTAATGAAAAGAGAAAAGTATCTTTCTTAAAAACCATGGCATGATTTTGAATAGTTCACAAATCTGAAAAGAACTTGAACTTGCTGTTTTTGTTTGTTTTTACCTCTGAAGCCATTGGCGGGACCCCTGTATCCATTCATCAAGCCTCTAGCACCACGGGAGCCTCCACGAGACACACCACGACTATTGTAATAGGGCTGACTGCTACGAGGAAATCCAGTGTTCTGCTGGGGAGGCTGCTGGTGGTTACCAGTCACTTGATGGGGCTGGTCCTGGGAACCATGGTAAGTGCCCACCACTACATAAAAATAAATGAATGAATGAATGAATGAATGAATGAATGAATGTATGCATGCACGTATGTATGTATGTATATATGTATATACACACACATATATGTACTTACACACAGCTCATTACAACTTGTTCTCGCACATGCTTTCTGGTTTAAGAAGTGTCTTATACAGGCTCCTCAAAGTTTAATTCTGTCTTTAAATAAATTTTCTTATTAACAAAAGGGAAAACTACACATTATTTCTCCTGCCCATATATTAAGCTAAGTGGAATAAAATTCTCCAACAATAATTCCAAACCTTTCAAAGCATACAACTGCATGACAGCACACAATTCTATCATTTCAAATGACTTGAAAGCTACATTATTAAACATCTTCTGAGAGGAATCTGACTATTTTAGCACAAGAGACCCAAAATAATTCAAAAGATCTTACACATTGAAACGATACAATTACCATTTTGTACCATTTAGGTCCCCCCGTCGCCCCGCCATTATAAAGCTCCTTAGTAGTTGAAGCTTTCTTATTCTTTTAAATTTCCCTCGATACTTAGTGAAAACATACTAAACCATGCTCACTCATAGCTAAGTAGCTGTATGGAGAATATTCAGTCATTTACAAAGATAATCCATCAGAGGCCTTCGACTTATACCCCCCTTAATGACTGATTCCATTTCAAGTACTTTTAAGCACAGCCAATATAGAAGACAGTTGAATGGTACTCACACTGGCATGCAACTTGAAGTGAAAAAAGGGTTCTAGAAGGCCCACACTACTTTGGCACCCCACCCCCATCTCTTCTACAATGGGGAGAAGTCTGGAATCTAGAAACTTTCAAAAATTCAATACTGAGGTACATATCTGATACTACCCTAATGTTCATAATTCATGGGGGACCAAAAAATGGGGTGCTAACAGTACCTTTGGGAGGTGAGGAAAGTATAAATCAAAGGAAGGCACATACCCCAGGAACAAAAACAGTCAGCAGCCTCTAGCCAGCCCATATCTCCCATGCTTGGGCAGAGAAAAAAGGTGGTGTGACTCTTGAAAATCTTTACCTGACTATCTTGTATCCTCAAGAAACCCCAAATACACTTATTAGTTTTTAGGATGCTACTTTGCAATAAAAAAGCAAGAGAATGCCTAGAAAGAAAAGGAGTCATGAGTCCTTTTTCACCTACGTAATGGCCCAAATACATTATTCACAATGTGATCGATCTTTCCACATAAATCACCTTTTACTAAGTTCCCAACATTTAATATTACTAGCACATATCACAACAAGTAACACTTTCTATCTAAAAAAGATTCATTTGTAGGCATGTAGAAAGTAGTCAAAAGAACTGAATTTTCGACTCACTTTTTATCAACAATTTTATTAATCTTGGTCAAATCTCACTGCAAGAAACTCAAAGCAAAACAATTAAAGTGTGATCTTTATTTAAAAATACAAAAATTCCTATTAAAGTGTTTATAAAGCATAAAACTCTAGTCCATAAAAAATGGCCAAAGATCCTTGCCAGATCCTTTTCATGTTGTTCCTGACTAGATACTAATTCAAATTAAAACTTATGGAATGATTTGTTCAAAAACCATCAGAGTGCCCTCAACATGCAAAGCACATCCTAGACACAAGGGATGTATCAGTTACCAACACATAAGTCTTGCCCATATGGATGTTTTAATAATGGGAGATAAAGTGAATAAAATACACATGTAAGTGAAAACATCGATATTATATCAGCTAATAAGTGATGAGGAATAAACCACAGTAGGATAAATGAGTGACCTAAGTTAGTGTGCTATATTTAATATGGCAGGGTGAGGAAGGGAGCAGACCTAAAAGAAGTCACAAAATAAAGCCATGCAAACATCAGTGGAACAAACATCAGTGAGCAAAAAAAAAGTGTAAAGGCCCTGAGAGGAGAAAACATGCTGTGTCTGTGGCTGGTATGGGTACATAAGGAAGAAAATAGGATATACAACTTAGGATCAAGGCAGGGGCCGGATCACAAAGGATCTTGTAAACCAATGTAAGGACTTTAGATTTCTTTTCTAAATAAAATGGGAAGTCACTGGAAGGTTTTGAGCAAGAGCGAGACATCTGATTGATATTTTAAAATAATCATTTTGGCTACTGTGTGGAGAAAAAACTGGGCTAAAACGAGTATCAAGGGAGACAACTGCAATAATTCAGATGAGAGATAATGGCTGCCTAATTAGAGTGATAGTGTAGAAGTGTTTAAATAAGCAAAGTGTGTGTGATTTTTTTTTAATTGAAAATATCTGTGAATGTTATGAAGTTAATCTTTATAAATAATGCATATTTTGAAATGATAACAAAAAGTTATCTATCTAGCTCAAGTGCTTCAGTCAATTAGTAAAGTCAAGTATAATATGAGAGCAAGACAGTTCAAAATTGGCACAAAGGGAAAAATTAACCAAATCAAATGATATACAGTCATTACTTTTAATTTCATCAATCTGAAAAAAAATGGCAAAATAGCAAACATGTCAGTACAATGTCCAAAGGCCCCAAATATACGTCTGGCTCCACAAATTATGAGTACATGGCAATGAAATAATTAAAGGAGCCTGAGAGCAAGAAGCCCAGTTACATTCAGAAGTTGAGCACATACTGCGTTACTGACAAATTTCTATCAGAATATGGGTGATTCAACTTCCCTACTGATTAGTAATGCTGAACACTACAAGGACATGTAAAAATTTAGTGGTGACAGACCTACAACGTTGATCCAGGTCTATCAAGAAATTGGACAATAAGAAAATGTCATAGTTATTTAAGTCAGCCTGATAAAATTTAAGCATTAACTCCTATGATTTTATTAGCAAGGACTGCTAGTTTGTTGAGATTCCAATTAAATTCCGGGAGTTAAATATCCAAAGACCTAAAAAGGATACTTCATGTCTTACAAATTTAAGAAATCTAAAATATCTCTATCTACTTAATTAGTGTGACAGGTATAACTGGCCAAATCATGACCTTACTTGCCAACTAGGACTGTTTCAACCTAGTCTACCAAATGCGGCCATGTCAACTCCTTACTGCTTTTTAACTTTGTATGACTTTGTATGCCAGGTATCGTGCCAACAGGCTTCAATAAATTAGCAATTAAAAGCAAAGTTGATCATAATTGAATAATAAGTTTAATTCCACTAAAATCATATAATGTAAAAGGATATTCTGAAAGCTCACTAAGCATAGGAAAACAGATATAAAGCCCCTAAAAACTGCATGTAATTCACATACAGCAAATATGGGCTCGATTTAACTCAGGATTAGCAATGAAAAATTCATAAGGTCTAATACTGAAACTAAAACTCTTGGATATGGCCACTCTAAAGTCTAAACTTTCCTAATATGGTCAATCACTGCACTGGAAACCAAGTAGCCAAGGAAGTGACACTGGTTTTCCTACCTGTTTGAAGCTGTTCTTGCTGAAGCTCTGTTTGTTCTACTTGGTGAGGCTGACTGGAAAAGCTCTGGTTATAACTGGCCTGGTACTGATTTTGCTGTTTTAAAGTTTCTGGTTCGTTAACAGGAGGAACTGGGGCATTCATATTGAATACCTGTAAGTAAATAAATGATTACTTCATCCTGCTATGCTAATTATTTCCCTACTTATAACATGGCAGATTTCAATGCTAGTTTTACCTCAAATATATAAAAGAGCATTACAGAAGTCTTGAACATCGCACACACTCACACACAAACAACCCTTCAATTAATGCACTTCAATGTGGGAAAAAAATATATACACTACACAGCACTTAAAGCAGAGTATAAATGGAGATTAAGTCTTTAAAAAGACACACAATCAGCAACCTTCGAAACACTATTATAAATGAGAACTCTTTATAAAAGATGCAAACCCCTGATAAACTATCACAGAAATTCTATGAACTTGAACTTTGAATTTAATATTTAATTCATTATTTTATTTATTGATTTTTTTTTATTGATTTTTTTTATTTTTTAGGCGAGGCAACCCTTGGTTGACCTCACAGACTGCAAAGACCTTGTCAGCTTACAATCCTCCCCCCGCCTTTTTTTTACACCTACAGCACCTGGTCTTCCTAGGTGATCTCCCATTCAAGTATTAACCAGCCCCAACCCTGCTTAGCTTCCGAGATCAGACGGGATCAGGGTTATTCAGGGTAGCATGGCCGTAGACTATTTATTGATATTTTAATCAAGCTAATATTTTAAGTATTTAACTCTATGTACTCCTCTGTGAACACTGATTTAGCTGTAACCAATCAATTACAGTATTTCCATTATCATTATTTTCTAGAAATTCTGCAATTTAGAGATGCTTACTGAAGAAGCAGGGTGAAGTATCATAATGTCTGACATTTACTTCGATACACTTTAGTAAAATAAAAGATAAAGCAAATATACCAAGATGTAAACAACATCTAGGCAATGATTTTTATATATGGTTATTATATGAGTCTACTTTTCTGCATATTTAAAATTTTTAATTAAATCAAAAGGGTGAACTAAAGACAAGAAGATGAGAACACATAACTCAAATCTTGCTTTGGAAGCAGGATAATCAGAATTAATGTTCAATTAAATATACTCTACAGTTAGGGTAGACTCAAACACAAAGTTAAATGAAAACTATTTGTTGAAACTCTAGCATAACGATAATACGTAACGTTAGTTGAATTAATTTGCTTACCGTTTGCATGGACTGGAATGGAGCTGCATTTACATTGATTCCACTGCTATGTAAAGGTTTGCTTGTCCCAGCCTGGAACACTTGGGGCTGAGAAGCAGCAGGAAGGGATGATGATGGTGTAGTCTGGTCTGTATTTAAAGAGATTGTTGCCTAAACAAAGTGAATAGATGTGCTTTAGTGATAAACTAAACTTAGCTAAGGCTACTGCCTGTATGCATATTAACAAACTGAACTATTCCATGAAATGAAAATACTGTAGTACATGCATTTGGTCCAAAAAGAAGAGTCAGTATATTAACAGTAATTTTCCTCGGCCCGATTCATGAGTTCAAGTTTTTATAACCTGGTAACAAAACTTGCCTGAATCTGGTCAATTGGTTCTTTCTGTGGTCGTTGCTCTGTAGCATGAGACGGCTGGTATAAGGGTTGAGATGCTGTATACCCCTCGCTTGTGGATGAAACCAAAGGAACCTACACAGAAGTAAAGAAATCAAAGCTTCTTTCTTTTACAAAGCAACTATAATACATAAAGGGCTAAGAAATAGATATGCTTGTTAAAGACTTTGACTATAAAACTTAACTGCAAAAAATACATTTATTATTAAGAAAACCCTAGTCCAGTAATGAAGTTCCCCACAAATGCTTTTAAGATGCCAATGCCTGCACTAAATTTTAGAATTATGATGTCTAAAATATATCTTCTCAAATTCTACTCAGTTCAAAATAAAAGTTACTTTCATTATAACAACTTATTATAAAATACAAGAATTAACAAAAAAATAATTTTAAGTCATCACAAGAAAAAAAAAATGTAAACATGGAAATAAAGCTACCCACACTAGATTTAGACACTAATCAAATTCATACCCTGACTTTAGAACTGACTTAAAACAAACCTGCAAACATATGTATATCACCCTTACCTGTGTAGCTTCTGGCTGTACAGGAACTTGACTAGGTTGAGCGAGTCTAGATTCAGAATGAACTGCAAAATTTACCCAAAAAATACTGTTATACAAAATCAAATTTTATAGGATATCTATAAATACCTTTTACTTGGTAGCAAAAGGCACATTTCTATAACCAAATCCTAAATAAGCTTGTTAGCAATCATGAAAATATACTGGGAAATTTAAGTAGAATTTTAGCTCTCAAACAAGAATTTTAGTTTACTGGTAGTCATTAATAGTCAACTTGCAATGGCTTTCATTTTGTGTTTTGCAAAGGTAAAGATGTTAGTAAGAAAGTACTAATGAAGAGATGTAGAGCAGAACAAATAAAAATGAATGCCAGTGTTATCCATGAAAGTCTTTTAAAGCAGTAATTATAAAGTAGCACTACTCTTACTCAAGACCTTAGACAACAGTAATATTTTAACATCAATTTTCAATACAATCTAAAATGTTTCCACAGAAAAATAAGAAATATACAAATATACTTTTAAAAACTCTACATTCGATTCGGTGTGCATATTATTACCAACTCCCACCATCTTTCCACTCCCCTCCCAACCATGCTTAAATGGATAAACAAAAATGAAGAGCTACGGTTAGTCATTTATAATCACCTGTTTTCACTGTAGACTCTAATGGACTCGGCATTACCTGAATTACAACAGTGCTGCTGCCATGTACTGACTTGACTTTGGCTCAACTTATCAGCAAAGAAAATTATGTATTTTCTTCCTCTGATAGAGTTCAGAAAATGAACGCTAATAACCATGACTCCTTCCTTTCTAGAAGGCCTAAGCCTTATCTGTTTTCTAAATCTTGGTAAAGACGTGAGAAAGATGAGCTCCCTTTACTTTGGAAAAATCCTACCTACACAAATTAACTCTGTCATTAACATGCCTTTACTCGGCAACTCCTTTTATGACATTTAATATTATACAACATTAAATGTTACTCCACATAATTTCACTTTTGTGCTTTTATGCTGACATGTTCTGGGAAAAAACAAGACTCAATAAAATTACTAATGGTCCACTTAACTCAATACAAGGCACCAACTTTATTTAGTGCTGCTATCTCAAATAATGGTATAAGACTAGTAAGTGTTTGAAACTTCAACTATCTTTTGGTCTATCTCTTCCTCTTTCCTCCTAAGCATTCCTTTACCTATTTGACTATAATATCTCATTTTCATTTAGGTAATAAAATGTTCAGAAATTCTAAAACTGTAAGCATCCTTCAGAGAAAGATACCTCTATTATTTTTATTCTCAGATTAATTTCAAAATTTAAAAAGCCAAGCCAAATTTCATTTATGTAAACTACAGAAGCAGGCAAAACTGGTTTAAAATTTTACAAATCAGGAAGTAATACCATGGGGCTGGAGGAGAGAGTAACTAATGACCTAAAGGGAACAAAAACAGGCTTCTGAGTACTGGTAATGTTCCAGTTCTGGGTTCTAGTGAGTTGTTTGTGAAAACTCATTGAAATATACATTTGCATATACTTTTCTATGTCTACATGCCAATAAAAAGTTATTAAATTATGGAACCACAATTATCATTCATACTATAGGTAAAAAGAATGTTTCTTATCAAATTAAAAGGCAGATTTAAAAGTTAAGCAAGCATTAAAAGGAAAAAATTTTTACAAACCTCACAAAACCTAAAAGCATTGGCCTTATATTTATTTCTCATATAAAAATGTACCATTACTAACCAGGAGGGCAAACCAGTTGGGGCATGTCCATGTTTTGTGATGGATTCATAGGCTGCGCAGATACAATGGCAGGATCAAGTGTCTGGTTTTCAAAATCCAGCATTGAATCCTACAAGTTAAGTTAGAATGGAATTAAGTTAATGTAAACACTTAAACCTTCTGTTACAGGGTATGACTGAACTGAACCTACCTGTATGAAATTATAAGGCCCCTGCATTTGTGCCATAAGGTCCTGTACTCGCTGTCTTCTCACAAGGGGATCTGCTTGAGCTACTGGTGTCAAAGAGTGGGGTTCTGGTACTGAAGGAGATGCAGCCTGAGGTTGCTGCTGGAGTGAATTTACCACCTAAAGTGGGAGAAAGAGACAAGAGCAGATTGAAAGAAAGAGCTCCATTCATTATCACCATGACAGGTCCCCAAACTACGTGTGCTATCTATACTGTAAACAGAAGAGTAGACTTTAATGTAGTTACTCAGACTGACCACAGTTTTGCCAAATTTACCACATTCTGATAAATGCCAAAATTCTAAAGTGTTCTCAAATCCACGGGATCACCATGTAGCATTTCAGAGTTACTTTATAAATTGCTTTCAAGGAGGGACTACTATATTTACTACCTATAATAATGTATTTTACTTAAACAGTTAAGCCTTCTATGTTAAATCTATATATCTATGTCAAACATATATCTCAATATATGGTCAGCACTCAAGAAATGTTAGCTATTATCATCAAGCTTTGAGTTCCTACCATTTCATGCACTCTGCCAATACTAAAGGATCAAACTCTATCACTGCAACCATACTGCCACAAAAGTCAAAGCTCTCTCCCTATCTTTTTCCTAGCTCTAATAATTTCTCCTGATTAGTTTTCAAAAATTCCTTGCCCTGCTGGAAAATCTCATTTTTATTACATCAAAGTTATATCCTTCTGTTTGGCTTTTAAGTCTAGGCAAGTCATAACCTTATTTCCTTTATAAGCAATACTGAAATAATACAGCCTGCTCACCAAACAGCACTGGAATAAAGGAAAAGTCTAAGATGACACTCCAATATATCCCCTATAAGGTGGGTTTTTCTGAAGGCTATCTACGTGGGAGTCCAGATATTTACAGAGTTACCTGACAACAACAGGTGAATCATATACTTTAACCCTAAGTTATATATAGTCATAATTTTTTGGAATTGGATCAACATCAGTGATTCTATTAAACATCCATCCACAGGGATTAAAAAAAAAAATCGCCTTTTAAAATCAAACAGTCTTGTATAATGAGTTTATCACAATAAATATACTAATAATGCAAAAGACTAATAATGTTTGTTATTAGGAGAGAGAAAAAATTACTAATTAAAGACATCTTAAAGACAAAAAGCAAACAAACATCAACCTTGTAACACAGAGAATTCTTACCTCGACTGTTTCAACTGTCCACTCATCTACCTGCTCCTTTTCACCACTGCTGAACTGTGTTTCGGCCATAAATTGTCTATTTACATACTGCAAAGCAAAGTAAATGTTTGAGATTTCTGTTTGAAAGGCAGAAAGGGAAAGCCGGCACTAAATAAAAATCATACCTCTGTTGATTCCACTTCACTTTGTTCAGTGTATTCTTCTGCTGGCTCAGGTTCTAGGAGGTTAAAAAATGATACAGAAGAGTGTAAATCTTTTCTAAGGTTAACAATTCATTTGAACTTCCAATAAGTAAACATTACTATCAAATCTCTGAATTTACTTACAAAGTTATAGTTACAGTAAATTTCTACATTTTTATCACTTACAATAATATATTAAGAAAGAGTATTTTTTACCATTTATTCCAGAAGAAATTACTTTAGTTTCAATAGTAGTTATTTTGGGTCAGGTATGATGCCAATTAAGAGCTACGTTAAAATTTCTCTCTATTCTTAGAAGTTAATATTATAAAGCAGCACACACATAAAAAATCTTACTTGTGGCAAAGGAAAGAAAAACCAGGATCCTAAACTAAAGCTCATATCCCCCTAAGTACTCACCAGCTTCAGCTACTTGGTCTTCAACTGTAGGTGCTGAGGCTGCCTCTTCTTCCTCACACAACCCATTCTGGTGGTTGTGGGTGCTGTCAAAGTAGTTTGACTGGAAAACACGCTCAACGATTTCCTTTAGAACTTTATCTAAAAATAGAATATCAATTATAATGTTGGACTACCTGGGGATGACTGAGTTGAGTGAAATTCAACATTCTACAAAATATTGTGGTAAAAAAAAACACCTTATCAACTGTTACTAAAACATAAAAACATTAAATTCTGCCAAGAACAGAACTTAATTACAGAATGATAGAGAACTAGAAGGACCTCTTTGTATTAAACTTTATCTTAATGTATTTTAAGTAAGTTAGTTCAAAAAAAAAGCTGACAATTATCATTTATTCATTCAATATAGCACCTGTTAGGCAATGTGTGGCACTGGGGCTACAAAAAGGTATATCAAAGATACGGTATCTGCCCTCCCTAAGCTTACAGTCCAATAGAGAAGAGTTATCAAATACTCACAAAAACAGTAAAATTACATCTGTGAAAAGTACTACACAGAAGTACAATGGGTTGAACCTAGTCAGGGAGAGACCACGAGAGGTTTTCCTGGTGTAAGTGCTGCAAGAGCTGAGATCTGGAAGATGAGTAGTAGAGAAAAGTGTTTCAAGGCAAAGGCAACAGCATTTACAATGCCCTGTACAAAGAAGGATGCCAAATACAAGAAAATGAAAGTATACACTGTGGCTGAAGCATAGGGAGTAAGAAAAAACATAAGGAAATTTGAGTACGGAGAGAATGGTATAGGCCAGTTCATGCAAGGTCTTGAAATTAAGGACAAATGTATATAAAATGTCACTAAAATAAAGCCATTAACACATTTTAAAGAGGGATGGGGGTGGATTCAGTTAGATGACTACATTAGACAAGAGAAAGGCAAAAAGTAGAAGAGGAGAAAAATAGGAAAGAGAAGTAAACAGATTCAAAATATATTTATAAGGCAAATAAAACTGTCAGAATTTGGTACACTAGAATATAAGGAGAGGGCAGAGCAGCAGGCAAAGGTGTGTGTCAAGAATTAAATTCTCAATTTCCTGGCCTTATACAGCAGATATAAAGTAAGGCTATTCTCTAACAGGTTACGCTATAGAAAAAGAAAACTTCAGGGACTATATTATATCAAAGTATTGTAAAATTAACCCTATTAGCAATAAAATTTTTAACAACCACTTTTTGAATGCTGACCACTTGATATGTTTTTCTTCCCCTACTTCAGGAGGTTAATGATTCAGAACGATTTGTTTTAAAAAACTGAAAGCGTGAAAACTGAAAGCACATAAAAACAATGTGAGTACATCAGCACCTTTTCATTAGCTATAAAGACGTTACATTCCTAAGACAGGGGAACAGGACTAGGTGGAAAATAACATCAAAACAAGCTACAGTGCTAGTTGTTTAACCCGTCACTTCTCAATAATGCTCATGAAAATGGGATCAGGCTTGACCTAAAAGTACCTTTTTAAGCTAACAAGTTTATACACATATGTCAATTAGTTTCCAAACTTCAAGTGGTGAATTCAGTAAATATTTGTAGAACTAAAATCAAGCCAAAAAGATTTTTTACAAAAAATACAACACGAGTTAACAAACCAAGAAAATTACTTCTTACATGAAGATACAAAAGGATTGGTTCCTCATATGATTTACCTCTTTCCTTAAAGCAGATACACTCCAAATTATATCATACAGTTTTGCCAATTAAAACTTATAATCCAATTTAACTTCTTTTCAACCAAATAACTAAAAACAAGGTATAAACACATATTTTTTAACTTTGTATGTTCAAAAATCTACCTGGCTAAATCAACTTTATAAAAAGTCAAGACAAGAATCTATTTTTACTAAGGAATTAAAACCTAAAATTCCTAATTTACTGAGGTAGTAAAACTTCAAAGTCCTTAAAAAAAAAATCAACATATAATTGCATATTTCAGGTTAAGAAGCTCATGTATAAAAAAAACTAGACTAGATACCTTTTTTAAAATACAGAAAAAAATGAATGTTAGCAGATATCTAAGAAAAATTAAAGACTAAGGCCATGAATACAATGTATGAGGTACAATAAATGACTTTCAAAAAATTTCAGCCATAAGGAAAAACCATTCCCTATCTAGTACCAAAAACTGGAAAGTCAATTTGGTGTCTGTCCACCTCAAGCAAAGCAGTTACAAATAAAACTACATTAAGTTAGGACTCCCATCTTTACAGATTTTTGGTTGCTTTTTGCTTGTGTTTTGACTTGCACACACAGGCACAAAAAAATGCAAAAAAAGAAAATACAATAAGGAAATAAATGAAAAAGTAAACACTGGTGAATGTTATTTTATACAGTTCTAAAATTTCTTCCCTTAACATTAGTCTTACATAAGAAACTAATTTTTAAAGATTCTTAATTACAAAATTGTAAGCTGTCAATAATACTCACAGGTTGTTCCACATACAGATTTTTCTTTTCCTTCCAGCAAGTCCCAAAGGTGAATGGAGGCATGTTCATACTGCTCATTCAACCTTGTAATAACAAATAGCTAATTAATTATCTTTCAACTATCAAGGCAATATTTAGAAATTTCTATTATCATATACCACTATACCTCAAGCTCATGTCCCGTTCAGGGTCTGCTAACTTGTAGAATTCATCCAACAACGATAATTCTTCTTCAGACAGTATTGGCACGCCATTCAAACCTTGTTTCAGGTCAGTTCGCACTTCGTCATCTCCCAATTTGTCCAAAACGTACTGCAGCTCAAGTACAGTTTTTAAACGTTTCTGTTCAGCTTCTTCTCTCATAAGCTGCTCCCGCCGTGCTGTTTTCTTTATTGTTTTCTGAATCTGCATAAAAATACAAACATAAGACACCAAAATAAGTTCTTCAGAACTCCCTCAACTCAATCAATTCTGGGTCCAATATAAATAAAACATCTCACTCAATGAGCTAGTAGATGTGGCCCCAATACACAAAAGGATGATTCCCAACTTACAAATAGAATTCAATACATGATCTATTTTAAACAAATTCAGAACACCTCTTTCCCCATTGGTACTGAAATGTTACCAATGAAATAATACATTTGGGATTTGCTTCACAATAATCCAGCAAACAGGAAACAAGGGAGATGTGGGTTACATGAAATATGACTGCCCATGAAATGATAAGTGTAGAAGATAGATATGAGTACATAAGGACAACTTTAGTTTTGAAATTTTCCATAATAAAAACATAAAAATTAAAATTTTTAATTAAGGCCCTGAGACAATTAAAAAAAACTTAACCACTGCAACAATAAAAAATCTTATCTATATCTCTTCTATAGAAAAATGGTCCAAAGTTCTAATTTTAAGTACCTATGACTGATTCACAGAGAGAAGCCAAAACCCACCACTCTCTTCCCCTCACCCCAGACAATCCGCTGCTGGCATTACAAAAGCATTCCGACATACTGAAAATAGTGACTAAAACTGACCTGTGTTTGTAAATAATAGGATGCTGGCAGAGAAAAAAAAGGTGGCATTAAGGGAGATAAAAACTAAATGTGAATGTACTTTTCCCACTATTCTTTTCTTTCCACTACTCTTTTTCTTTCCTATGGAGGCTGAAGGTAGAACATCAGCCAAAGTCAAATATTTCTCTTATCTCATGTATAGTATCAGCTTGGAGTCAAAGAAAAGTCAATCTTTTAAAGAAAAGTCAGTCTTTTCAAGGGCCACAACAGTGTTTTCCTTCTCACCTTCTCCCCTTTCTCAAGGCTCATTAGGATAATTTGAGACAGAGAAAATCAAAATAAGGACATATAAAACATATAATAAAGGAAGAAATAAAGGAGACCTGGAAGGAATGATGAAGGTTGCAATAATAATAAGACATATCTATAAATGGCAACAGAGAGGGTGGTAGATTAAATGATATAGCAATAAATGGCAAGTGAATATTACATATGAACAAAAAGATGAGATCTCTTTAAGATAGGATGGTCAAAAAGCTTTCAAGGAGAAAAAGTGACATCTACTCCAAAGATGAATGAATCTTAATGGGGGCAGGGCGTGACTTTAGGGTAAAGAGGTCTTTTATAAGTAGCCAGAGGCAGGAAACATCATAGGAAGAGAGGCAGGAATGTGAAAATAAGTCAAGAAAGCAAAAGAAATAAAGCCATTTTAGACGAAATGAGGAGTAGGGGAGAACATGAAGACTAGAACAGGTAGGCTGGAACTAGGTTAAAGAAATTCTCAAATAAAAAAAGTGTTTGACAAAGGATCAGAGTTAACCCAAGGACTGCCAATAAAGTTAAAGGCCTGCTGAAAACTTCCTGAAAACACCAGTGTTAAAGTAGAAGCAAAGGAGGATATGAGTATTTTCATTTACATAACAATGCTAGCTTCAGAAATAGTCTTTAGTAAATTGTGTAGCATCAGAAAATAAATTGGGCAGGATTCATCAAGCCTGAGGCTCTGACCTAAGCCAAGTAGAACATATTCCAACCTGCGTGTAAATTAAATGTCCTCTTTACTTTTAAGAGATATCATTACTACTTTCCACCTTAATTCAAATTTGATAAGTAACAACATTAAATGCATGAAATATCTTAGTTATTTATGTGTCAAATACCATTTTAAGCACAACCCTCTGATGAGGTAGGTACTATTATCATCGCCATTTTACAGATTTGAAGACTGAAGCAGTGGGACAGCCTCTCCCCTCTCCCCCACCTTTGCTCATCCTTCTTCCTATTCCACTAGTTCTTTTCTCTGGAAAACCCTGACTGGTAAAGAAATAGAGAGTTAACCAAGAGTTAAGCAACTCACTCAGTCATACAACTATTAAGTTGTATGACAAACATGTATAGATGTCATCCTAAGGATCTCATTGGTTTAAAAAATATATATAAACATGGCAGGCACTTATTTTTCATATATTCCTTTATGCTTAATGATCATCTTACAATTAAGTTACTTAATAGTTGTATGACTGAGTTGCAGAATCAGATTCAAACTAGGTAGTCTAGGTTCCACAATCAGACCTTCTACTCTCTGTACTGTATTCTCTCATCACATAATAAAACTGTTTATTCATTTCACCAAGTCAGAGGCAACTTTATATTTCAATATTATTAATTAGCCTTTCTCCAAATAAATTAACGCTAATTCAGAAAGATATTAATTTTCTAGTCTCAACTTTGAACAAATTATTTGGCTTTGTATTTAATTTTTATCCTTTTCCCAAAGGCTTCTGTCACATCAAAAGATGTTTGGGAAAAACACACCACTTTGTTGGATCAAGAGTAGATACAAGACCAATTTAACAGTCTGCCACATCCTCAAGAGCCTTAATGAAGAGAATAGTTAACAATTTATATAAACAACCTTCTTCACTTTCTGAGAGTTAATGGAATTGTAAGATGATCATTAAGCATAAAGGAATATATGAAAAATAAGTGCCTGCCATGTTTATATATATATATTTTAAACCAATGAGATCCTTAGGATAACATCTATACATGTTTGTCATATCTGAAAGGCCTCTCAGGTGTTCTACTTTACAGAATTATAAAGCATCTTAGATATAATTAGATCCAAATACCCTCACTCTGAAGAGAACTTGTCAATGGTAATGCAAGGACTAAAACTCAGAAATAAAATTTTTTGCCTTCTTTATTTTTGATATTTCACAAACATATACATACCACCTTTTACTTACATCTTGACTTAATGCCATGAAACTCCTCTGTAATTCTTTTGCAAACTCCAAGTTATTTGTGACTTCCTGGTACTTAGAAACGGCATCCTAAAATAACAAAGACAGAACGCAACTTTACTGAAGATGCAAAGAAACACAAAATTAATTTTCTTATTAAAAATAGTAAGCATAAAATCTTTAATAAAAATGTAGCATCTTTACCAGCTGATCTTGATTAAGCCTTTCCCCTTTGTTCATTCGTTCCTGGTAATCATCCAGTTTGCCCTATAGTGAAAGAAAATTATATTCCATATTGAAAGTATATATTATCTTAACCATGCTAAAATAACAAAACCCACATAATCCTCTTAAAGTCTCAAATCTTGCCCTAAATATATTCTTTAACTATACTATAGTTTAAGTTAGTACATAAAATAACAGTTTAATAGTGAGTTAAAAAATGAATTTAAATACTCCAGTCACTGCTGAATGATACCAAATGTTGTATTACAAGCCAATAACACATGCTTATTCTTCAGGTTTCTCAAAAAAGATATGCGGCAGATGATCCAGGCACAGGGTTTCTCCTACCCACTGCGGTGAGGGCCAGTTTGGTTAGGATCCTGCTTATACCCAAGTGAGCCTATCAGACATTATACAAAGTGTTAAAGTTTTAGCCCCTCTCCGCCAAAGAATTCTCGTGAATAAGTGATATAAAAATTGTGTATTTTTTTCTGAATAAACCCTTGTGCATATTGTGTCTTTGATGTGCCTCATCCACTTCTCCTCAACAACATGAGATGCTTCAAGCTATCTTATCATCTATGGCAATACGCAAGTCAATAGCTTTGTTATTTTTCTCAAAAACAGAATTAAATGTAGGAGAGTGGGGGTAGAAAATTAACCTCTAGTTTAAGGTTATCTTTTCGTTTTTGTTTTTACTAAGATGAAAACTTTGGAGGTTTCTCAGGCTACTACTATTAGATAAGCCCCAAAGAAAAATATTTAGGTAATGCAATAGTCAAGAATTCAGTTATCTATTTATGGGTCAAAGGAGAGGGAGTAAGTAGAAATCTAAATGGGGGGGAGGGGATTTTAAACCACAATAAATTATGAACATATGTAGTTCCTTACCCTCAGCAATAATAAAATTAACCAAGAAACAAAATACAAAGTAAGGTTCTGAAAAAATGCATTCAGAGGCAGGGAAACAAGTTTTAAAACAATGCTAATGAGTTGTTTTGTGTCAAATGATCCATTTTCTTTGTACCAGAAACATTAGTCAACTTGCAAAACCATTCTACCCCAAATTAAAAAGCCTATCACAATTCCTTAGTTATACTGGAGGTAAGTAAAACCAAGATAATCATCGAAACATTAAAAGCTGATGAAAGTATCCAATTTTATCCTTATGTGAACCATTTCACAAAATCAACAAACTGCCAACTAAACAGATATACAATTCACGTCTACTAGCTGAAAAATCAAGTATTTTACACTGATCTGGTAGGCCTAATCCCAGGTACAAAAGACAGCTCAACTGCCTCAGAACACTCTGAGGCAATTTAAATAGAAATAATTTTAAATTCCTCCCCCCTTAATTTAGATTTCTACTTATTTCCTCTTCTGACCCTTGAACTGTCTTTGTTCATCCGTTTTAAAGGATTGGCTACTTTTAAGAAATAAAAAACTAAGCAGGTTAAGATTTGCTGTTAATTACACCTTAGGATATAATTATTAGTCAGAGTTCTTCTATTTCAAAATAAATGGATTACAGAAAATATGCAAATAAGGGGGCCTGGAATTTAGTGCTAGTACAAAATTAAAATTCTGAACAAGCTACTAGGCAAAAGAAAAACTACTGCTGGCTTATACTTGGCACTATTATCTTCCATTTTTATGGTGTTATACATTTTTCAAGGAAACTGTTACTAAATCTATGAAGTATACTATATATCCCTCATAGGGTAGGGTTTTATGTACTTAGTTTAACTTTATCATTTAATACCTTGAGAATATAAAACATTTATGCTAATCAAAATGGATGTTAAATCAAATTCCTTTAAAAAATGTCTGTATATA
Source organism: Pteropus alecto (assembly GCF_000325575.1). Classification (NCBI taxonomy): domain Eukaryota; kingdom Metazoa; phylum Chordata; class Mammalia; order Chiroptera; family Pteropodidae; genus Pteropus; species Pteropus alecto. The sequence continues at coordinate 10,745,490 of NW_006433024.1, read as the reverse complement.
TGTATAAAAAATAAAAATGAAAAGATGTTTTTAAATGTGAAGAATGGTACCTGAGTGCTAGAATCATAGGGGGAACTTTTCTCCTTATTTTGTTTTACAGAGAGATATTCTGCAGTGAACATAGTTTGTGTAATAAAAATTGTAATTTCATGCTACATAAAAGATGTTATGATTGACACATTACAGGATAGTATCAGGACTTTAACCTGTAGTCCTTGAATATGAATCTACACTAACCTATAGTAGGACAAACTATCCTATGCTAGAAAAACTCCAATTTTCTACACAATAGCAAATTGAGTATTCATCCGACCCAGGTCTACAGCAGATTTCATTTTACGAAGATGGCTATCACATCTGCAGTCCCACATACTGTTCTGCAATATGACTTTGACACTCTTCCATTAAGAACTAGTCCAAATGCCCTGCCACTGTATTGACTGGGCTTCCACCAACAAAGTACAGTAAAAGTGACCCTGTATGACTTCAAGACTGAGTCATAAAAGTAATGCATCTCTGCCCTGTTTGCTGGTCACTAAAAACACTCGTGTTTGGAGCCCCAAACCATCATATAAGAAGTCCAATAACCCTGCACCTGCCATGCCATGTGGAAGCCAAGCCATGAAGAGAGGTCTAGTGTAAGAACTCTGGTCAGCAATCCTAGTATTAAGAGTCATCCCAATCCAGGCATCAGACATGTAAGTAAACAAGCCTTAGTCCTTCCCGCTGAGGCCCCAGGCATCACTGAGCAGAAACACTAAAAACCACTCTATGCCCTGTCTGAATCCCTGACAGGCAGAATCTGTGTGCATAATAAAAAGATGTGAAGTTTTGAAGTACTCTGTCACACAGCAATAACTGAGACCAAGCCTAAAAGGAAATAAAAACGGAAAACAGCTATGTGAAACCCACCTTCAACACAAATCTTCATGTTAACGCCATCACTAAAAAAAGTATGCAAAAAGACCTCTGTGCGGCCAAAATAAAGATCTACAGTTTTATTAAAGCTCATACATCTATTTATTTTGATTTTCTATTACTGTAACATGTCTCTAGTGTTTTGTAATAATTTAAGAGCCATGATTTTTAAAGGGAGAAGGACTGTTACTAACATCACACAAAATGACAGTTTACTCTGAGGGAAGAAATGTATTAAAAAGCCATGATATAACTGAAAAATCTCAAGGATCTTTAACAGATTTTCAAAAAGCAGATCAATTCCTTATATCCAGTGAGCTGAATTAATGCATCTATACAAGCATCCAATCAAAAAAAATGTAGTTAATCAAATGAATGGAAACTGTAAGTCTTTCGTGAAACATTTTTCTAACCATAATAAAATTTTCACCATGGCTTTACATTTGTTCCCCCAAGCTGTTAACACTTTCTCCACCACTGTTATAAATATCCTATCCTCTGTCCTTGCCCAAGCTTCAGCAAAGCAAGAACTTGCAGTTCAAAGTTCCTAATAAATAGCCCTCATCTGAGGAAATGTCACAACTTACTAAAACTGACTACAGAAGGACAAAAAAAAAAAAAACTGTTCTACATTAAAGGGCACTAATTTTTTCCTTTCCAGTATAATACAGGATCCCCTGGCTGCTGAGGTATACAGAACTTTGTCACTGCGGAATCTGAACTGAACAGTCCTCTGTTCACTATTACATATAATTATATCCCAACATAGCAGAGGCTCTATGTTGGTCTAGGTGATTCTCAAAGTGCTCCCCAAACCACCAACCTCAGCCATCACCTAGGAACTTGTTAGAAATGTAACTTCTCAGGCACCATCCCAGACCTACTGAATCAGAAACTCGGAGTGGGACCCAGCAATCTGTGTTTTATTAAGCCCTCTGGTTGAGTCTACTGTGTGCTTAAGTTCGAGAAACACTTGCCTAAGTCAAATACATTGTAATTCTCTTATAAGAGTGAATCTAGTAGAACGCAGAAATAAATTATTCTGAATCAAACATAGGCGCTGTGAGCCTACAAACCATTATATAGCAGCCTCAGTTTGGAAATAGGTTGCTTAATGGTTCAGCTTTAAATACTGAAAACTTGAATGGTAGTTTTCTAGATCAGCTTATGTATCTATTTAACCTTGTAATTATTTGAATAAGAGAAAATATATTTGTGATCTTTACACTGAAGGGTTTACCACCACCCATTCCTTAGTACTTTTATTAAATCTTGCATTGTGAGCCAAAAGCTCCACAAGTTTAGAGTACAATTAAACTCAGTGGTGAATGCCAAATTTTGCACTAGAAACAGAGAGTCTCTTAGGACAATCAATTGGTCTAATTTTCTACTTTTCAAAACAAAGGTAGCTTGCAACCCCAGCTCACCCCATGCAGCTTTTCAATATAAGGAAAAGTATGTGGTATCTGCAATGGTTCCAATGCTACAATTTGCTTAATCTTTGAAAGAGTAGACTACTCAAAGACAAATGAAACCATCATTAACTGGCTCGATCCCACTGTCACATCCTAGCCAAATGGCTTATATTAAATCCAAGTAGAAAAACTGTTTATTTGGGGTTAAAATTTGCAGTTATGAACTAAATCAATACATAAATAAGGACCTGCTTGTCACACTGGCTCTTCCAACATGAACACCAACAAAAACAGAGGAGGAAAAGATAAGAGTAAAGGGCTCCAGTTTTCCTTCCCTAAGCTAAAACACGATTACCTAACATATAGTAGTGTTAGACACAAATTGGTCAGCTACTCATATCACCCACATAATATAAACATGTATGTTTCTGGAGAACGGAGCCATTTTCCTAGCATAAAAAGACAATATCAGAAAGCCTACCACAATATTGATAACAAAACCCTGCCCTCTTAGATTCTATCTTGAAATATATATCTTAAAATTCAATTTAGGGTTCCTTTTTCAACCACTGAGCATCTAGAATATATTAAAAATTCACTTATAGCACCACATGTGAGCAAGATAAAAACCAGGCCACTGCCCAGATTACCAAGCCAATGAAGACAGAGGCGTGACTATACTCAGCAAATGTCAAAACACTATAGTCATGTGGTACCAAGAAATAATTACCCCAACAAATGCTGTCCAGTCCCACTCTATCTTTTGTTTCTTTGTTGCTTATAATAGTTAACAGTATCCACTATGTGACAGATACTCAAATTTAAAGCACCAAGTAGCTAACCATATCAGCAAGTCACTATTATCAATCATATTTTGCCTAATTGGAAACTGAAAGAGTACAATTAAGCAACTTGCCTAAGGTCATAAATCCCAGAAAAATCATGTGCTTGCTTGCAACACTTTGCTCATTTACTTTGCCACTCTGGATTCCGGGCCTTACTACATTCCATTTTGGCCCTACTGTCATTGTTCTCTTCCTTCTCCAGAGGATTATTATGTTGCTGAATCACAGTGCACCTAGTGTCACCCTTACTTTAGTGAAATGTTTAAAAATTCAGTACAGTGCCAGAGGGTGCCAGAAGATGAATATCCAAAATAGCTGTCCTCCTCCTAAGCTTTCCTTCCTATTATATCCAACAAATTCCATAAATAATTTAGGAAAACATTTTTTTTAATCATGCAGTTCAAAAGAAATAGCAGAAATGAGAGACTTCAAAACACCAAAAATTCTTCAATTGGACAACCGCAAACAATCACAACAAGAAAGATTAGGAGGAGACCACATCTGAAAAAAACAGTTTGGCTACCCATGAAACTATGTAACTCCTGTTCTCAATTAAGAAATGAAGCCTAAAATACCAAAGTAGTAAGAGTGCCTAGCTATACTTCAAATTACTTTGTCTCCAGGTCATTTAATTCTACAGCACTGAAAAAAAAAAACCTGTAAAGACAAATACGAAGACAAAAGATATAGATTCCTTTTCCTCTCAACTTTCCATGATGTTCAATGGCCTCTCTAGATATTGTTCCAAGTCCCCAATTCCTACATTCCCTGTTCTTCACCTAGAAACGTTGGTTCTGACTCTGCTCACATAGTGGTAGGCAGCTAACTCTGCCTCCCATTCACCCTCCAATTCAACTGAAAATTAGTTGCTAGTTAAATTCATAGACAGGAATGAAAATAAGAAAAAAAAGTTTCCTCAAATTTTAAAAGGAGGGTAGAGAGAACATATAGTACAATCCACAGATGATCCATAATAGCTATCTTCAAATGCTGGAAGCTTTCTCATGTAGCAGAAGCCTGAGTTGCTACAGAAAACAAAGTATTCAATAGTAATAGTGGGAGCAGAACTCTAACATCAAGAACTTAGGGCTTGTCCAAAAATGGAAACAGATTTTCAACAGATTTTCATTGAGAAATGAGCAATCTACCTGGCCCTAAAAGACTGATTAACACAGAAGAGCTATCCAGGATGCAGGATTTCTGAACACTAAGAAAAAGGATGCTAAATTAAATGTTACCTAAGGTCTCATTATAAAAATTTTTCAAGCAGATAAGTAACCAGGAGTTTAATCTGACAAGACTTTTGTCCAACTGAAAAGAAAAAAAGAAAAAAGATAAAAGATAATCCTGTAAAAACCCTTATTCCTTATCCATGGCTATAATTATGCAGTAAGTCTGAATGAATGGAAGCAGCTAACCCTAGCAGGAAAACAAAAAGCATAATATAAAGAGTTCCAGCATCATCTATTTTGAATTTTGTTCTTGAAAAATCTAAAGCTTGTGCATTTGAAAAACAAATGATCATTTTATAATCTTAACAGGTGTCTTTGACTTATTAGTTGCTTCAACCAAGGTACTCATTAGGATGAACTGGATACATTCAGTTGGGAGTTCAATGTAAAAGGATATGAACTGTAATTTATTTAAAGTGAAGACCAAAAGGGTTTTTTCCCAATTATTAATGTATATTTCAGTATTTTTATGTTTGAATAACAGCATTATGGAGAATGCAATGAAATTTCTAAAAATGTACAATGGTTCAAATACCAAGAATCATCTATGTCCTCCTTCCTAAGATTATTCACAAATCTTGTTTACATTACCTAGATTTTTAAAATAAGTGTGGTCTACTTGCCTACTCATCAATTCTACTCACTTAAATAAAATAAGTAAAAAGAAAATCCTTCAGGAAAAACTCCATTTTAATAAAAAACATTGCAAGTAAACAGCTCTGTACAAAAAAGCATTTTCCCCCTCACAGATTAATCTATTTTAACGGGGTTTTGCTGGTGAAGCTACAAATATTTCTAGGCAATCATTTAGTCAAATTAGCAAATGTTTAGCATATACCATGCAGAAGGCATGGTATGTTATTAATAGTCTCTGCCTCAGGGAAGCTTAACACCTACTTAGAAAAACATGTAAGGTAAGAACATAAAGCATTAGAAAAATGTCAAGGAAGAGTACAGACAATAGGTAGTACAGGAAGTTAAAGGAAACAGATTACTTTAGTTGAGCATGGTCAAGTAGCACACCTTTCCATTTCCTGAGGAAATATGAAATTCCAATAAAGGCTCTTTCCTCTATGTTTTTACACTCATATTCTATTCGACAAAAGCACTGGTATAGCTGGAGGGAAAAACAAGTAAGTAGAAGTCAAGCGATTTACAATTCCAACTTTGGCTGAATTTCTCTTCAAGTACTACCCACATTCTTCTCTGCTACATAGATACCATTCATTTCCTCCAGAGAAGGGGACCAATTGCCAAAAATTATCCAGAAATTTGGAATACAAGAATTAAGATAAGAAGGTTGATGCAATTCCTACTCCTCTCTACTGGTAACACTTTTCCCAAATTTTCCAGTCTACAACATACCAAGCTAGAGCATGTGCATTTGGGGCTTACCTAAGCATAAAGGGAAACTCGAGTTCAACCTTTAAAGGCTCATTTCATTACAACAATCTGGATGTCCCAAAAATATAGGGCTTTAATTTACCTGTACTGATAGTCTCAGGACCCCATTACCTGGACAGCCTACAAACATAAATTTAACAATGAGACTTTAATAGAAGTCTAACCATGAAGAAGAAATGAGAGGCTTTTTCTTTTATAGCAAAAGAACTCTAAAATTAAAGGATTTGAAATGGAAAGTTTTACTTGGTTTTACAGAATCAGCTTAAACATAAAAATTATATTTATGTTACAGAGCATTAGAAATTCTAATTAACCCCATAAAACATTACAAGAAACCTCAGAATTCACCTATTCCAACCTGGGTCATTTTACATGAGCATCTTAGTTTCCTCTTCTGTAAAATGAACTGGACTAAATTCTAAGACAGCTTTAAGCTCTTAAAAAATCTTAGATTCTATAACAGTATGGTAATAAAATTAAAGCTATGTTGTTTTAAGTTTAACCTTTTGCAAGTATTATTTTTTAAGATAAAATAGTACTAATCGTCTAGTTCTAAATGTAAACTAGAAAATTACATAAAATTATGACAAATTGTATGCTTAATCTCTAAATCACACAAAATGTACTCCTACACAAATATTTATCATATGGGAACTATCCTAGAGTAAAACAATGTAGTCAGGTTAAAATAATCCATTCTCATTGTAATACTTAGTACTCTGCCCTCATTCCAGAAAAAAGGTGCCTGTACTATCACATAAGAGTACCTATATTATATTTCTTTTTTAAATTACTATTTAAATACTTCCCCATCTCTCACACACACACAGCAAACCCAGGAAGGCAGAGGGAAACAAATTAAGCATTATAAATGATTTTTTTTTCTGTGTGACAAGGTGAATGCAAAACAAAGTAATCTTGCCCTCTGCATTGCAGAGGAATAGTTCATGCAACCAATAGAGAAGCTATCAGAGATTTTAACTGTCAAGAAAAACTTCAGACGTTAGCCTCAAGAAAAAACCTGACTTATAAAATAGTTTAAAATGTTTTTAATTTCAAAACAAAGAAATTCTGTATAACAGCTGCATAAAAAATTCTAAATAGAGGTACACTGCAGTGCTCTAGAAAGAAATATTATCCTCTCTAATAAAGATAGCATCCTTTTTCAGAATAACATTAACTGCAAAAATATAAAGAACAGGAAGATTTTAGGGAGTAGTATGAAAAACAGTATACTTTGGCTAACACATCTGGTCACATATTGGTTACAAAGCTGTCAGGCTGTCTTTGCAAGAGAACACTGGTTTATCTCTCATCGACCAGTCACTAATGTCTAAATCTATCATATTTACAAAAAGTATAACAATTGTAAACGTCATCTATTAAAACGCTCTTTATTCTACATCAAAACTGATTACATCTTCTCATATGAGCTTTCTCTTCGATTAAAATTTAGACTTGGCTTCAAAATATCATATTGCAGAGCCTAGGGCCCAGGTCTTTACCAACAAACTGATGAGGAAAACTAGGCAATCACTCGATTCTTACTATACTTTAATCAGTTAACAGATTTATAATGGAGTTTTACAGTAGATTTTTTTATTATAGCTTCATTTCTCCTCTTTGCTAAACATTCATATAGTCTTTATAAGCCCAAATTTCAAAAACTACCAAGCCATTTAGTTTCATTACATAATAGGATCATATTTCATCAATGTTATGCATGCATTTTTACTGAACAGATGCTTAGCTTTCCTCTAATGGACCCGACTTAGAAAATTAACAAATAATTGTTTTTTTAAAATGAAGTGAAATGAAATTATTTCAACTCTCTATACCTTAATGTAAGTGATACTACATATCTAGTATTAATTTGTGTCAGAAAACCTGATTTTAGAACCAATGAAAAAAGGCATTTTGTCCGGAAGCCTCCTATGAATAGGTCAAGACTGAAAATACAGCTCAATTGTAAGTTGCTAAGTGGATTGAAGCAAAAAGAAATTCAGTTACAAATAGTATCTTACTATTCCACACCAGTTTCTCAATAGATTCAAAACTGACTAGGAAGTAAATGCTTTTGGTGTATTAGAAATGTTCACTAGGTATTGAAAAAATAAATTAAGCCCTCCTATACAATGAATCATCTAGATATCAAAAAATAATAAAAAATGCCTTGAGTTTCTCTAAAAGTGAAACTTATACTTTTAAAAGTAATTAAGTCACAACAGTACTGCCAATTTAACCATCTATCAAGTAGGTAGCTCAGTCTGTTGAGTTATCAAAAAGCCTCAACTTTAATTTGACCTTTCCTCTATCTAGCACTCAAAACATTAAGAAAAAAAGACATGAAGTACATGTGTTACTTTGTGTACTTTGTTAAACCTCCATCATTCAAGGGAATTTTTCAGTACTTATGACTCTATCATCTCTGTAATAATTACATTACTTTCATCCTCCATAACTTGGAGGAGGGAGGTAGGCAATGTATAGTAATACAAACCTATCCACAAATGACCTGTCATGGTTCAGGATCCTCATGGCACTTACAAACTAGATTTTTTTTTTTTTTTCAGATACACTTGAACACTAGAATCCAAGTCACCTCACAACTAAGCAGGCTGTTCATCAACGCCTGACTTTATAGTAACGCCTTTGAAGAATTATTTTTCAGTCATTAAAATATGTCTATATTTAAATGTGTATACTTAAACTATTACACCATAATATTTATCTTGATTCCTACTCTAGAAGAGATTTGAGGAATTCTGAAAATTAAACCACTCAAGCATCATTCAGACTGACAGGTTAACTGCATTAAGAATTTTAAAAAGATACTTTTTCAAACAGAGTAACAAAAACAAAAAGAGTAGACAGATGATACTGGTGTTGGTCACGCTTATTCTATTACATATTTGAATATACTTACTTTACAATTAAAATACTTTTGTTTCCTTGTTGACACTGCCAAATCTATTCAATCATTTATAATAAACCACACTTCTTTATCAAAACACTCAGAAAAAAGGTAGAAATCTACAATTAGAGAACATCTCTCAATTTCAAATAAAGTCTAAGAAATTTAAGTAAAATTCCCAATATAGATGAGACAGAAAAGCATCAAATCCAAAAATGTTTTTAAAACTCCAAAAGAATGTAAAATGAATCATTAAACGAACAATTCAAATAACTGAATTGTTCTTCATTTCCCACAGCCCAAATTTTAGCCAAATACCTACTATCTCAACATCTTCAGTAACACTATTAGGTGGCTAAATAAACATTTTTAAATGACTTCCTCAAAATTCAAGATGTTATAATAAATGTTTTACCAGCGGCAGACAAGTAGAAGTTATCAGTTATTATTTTTCTTTTTTTAAAGACAAAAGTTTGCATAATAGTCATTGATGTAATCACCTCATTTTTTGTACTACTGATGTTTCTTCCTTTCCACCTCCAGTCTTACTGAAGGTTGAATTATTCACTCGGCCGAGACCCCTTCTCCACATGTACACATATACATACACACACGCGCGCACACACACACGTGTCCCTCTAAAATAGAGTTGATACACTATCCTAGGCTGAATGCATAAAACAAAGGCCGACTTGAAGATAAATCTCATGGTGTGACATACGATGGCAAAATACTGAATCCAAAATACTGTGGGTGTGGCTCGATTTGGGGGGTGGGAGGGAAGGCGAGGGAGTCTAGTCGGGGCGGCTGCCTGGTCTCTGCCCTCCCCCTCTGCTTTCGCTTTGTGCTCACAATGCAGCTCCTGTAAAGCGCTTCCCTCTCCCCGCAGCCGCCGCCATGTTAGTCGCTCTCTCCATGTGCCCAGAGACCTAGCGATACCCCCTCGATTTAACCCAGACCCACCCCCACCCGACGAATCTCAATCGGTGCAGTCTCCCTCCCAACCCTCTTTAAGGTCCCCAAGGGACAAAAAGCCGCTAGAGAATATCTCGGGATCGAGATGAGCGTGAGGCTAAGGGGGCACCTAGACAATTGAAACAAAGAAGGTAACGCAGCGGAGCCCATTAAATTGGGGGGGAGGGCAAATCGAAACCCACTCGAACGGGTCTTGATGGAGAAACGATTCTAGCTTAAGAACCTAAATACACTTCTCTCCCAAAGGAGAAAAGAAGACACTGAGCAGGCCTCAAGTACACGGAAACGGAGCGGCCAGACCCCACCGCCAGAGGACGTAGGCCGCCCCAACTCCACGAGGTAGTCAGTAGAGCCCTAAGTTCCGACACCGGGACCTTGTTTCTCCCCGCTGGCCCTAGTCAAAGAATTCGGGCCTGAATAACGGAGAGAAGGGTGAGCACACAGTTAAATCTGGCGACAGGTCAGGTCCCCACCCTTACACATCCCACTCAAAAGGAGGCCTAGCCCACAGCAGGGGGACAGTAATCAAGAGGCCTGGGAGGCAAAGCTGCGTCCGGGTCAGGTGACAAGCACCTCCCCTACGAGCCCGTTTTCTGAACACGAAGCTCCCGTTTACTGGGGACACTGGGTTGGGGGGGGTGGGAAGCGCCGGAGGCTAGTGAAGGCTACAGTAGGCAGGGTCGAAGCATCACACCCTCCCTTCCTCGCCAACTGCTGGCACCTTTTTCTTCTCCAGGTTCCGAAGTTTCTTGTCGATCACCCCGAGAATCTGCTTCATGGCCTCGGTCTGGACAGCGCCAGTGCCGGTTGCGGGGTGCTGAGACGCTGGCGCAGCAGCCCCGGCCCCTGCCGCCGCGGCCTCACTCCCGGTGGAACCCGACGGGGGTGGTGGTCCGGACGACTTGCTGCCGCTACCACTGTGGCTGGTGGCCGAGGGCATCTTTAGACCGTGACGGGAGAGAAGAAAAAGCGGGAGGAAGGACAAGAGCGGCGAGTCAGGAGGCGGACGGGGCGAGACGCGGGACAAAACGCGCAGCCGGCGGGAGCCTGCGCGAGAGGGTGGGGCGGAGATG
>NW_006433024.1:10733420-10734573 GCF_000325575.1 Pteropus alecto | reverse complement strand
AGCTCAGCCTACCCGCCCCGGGGCACCGAAGCTCGCGCCGGGGGCGGGGCCTCGCAGCGCCGGCCAACGGCCAGTGCAACGGTCTCCACCTGGGAGGGCATGCCAGCACTGTCGCCTTCCGAGAAAGGGAGGGAAGACAGAGATCCGGGCTAAGAGTCAGAAGAGGGTGGAAAAGGGCACTGGAGATGACCGGGTGGGGAGGGGGCGGGGGAGACTTGAGGAGCAAGCCCCTCGCGAAAGTCCAGCGGATCCAGAGGTAAAGGACACTCGGGGCAGCACCCCTCTTCCCCTTCAGCTCCTCGGTCCGGGGTGGCGCTCACCGTGCGCGCGCGGAAGCCGCTGGAGATCTCGAGTGGGAGGCTGAGGGGACAGCGGTGGTGGTACGTTCCGGGCGGTGTCGTGCGCTCCGTGGGCGCAGGTCGCTTCGACTTGTCCCCACTGCACCAAGAGCCGCTGCTAGTGAGGCGGAGAGCCGGGAGCAGGAGGGACCTAGCCAGCCAGCCAGCCCTCTGGGGCGGAGGGGGCGGGGGAAGGAGAGGGCGGGGGCCTTCGCGGCTGCTCGGGCTGCCCGGCGCGAACGCCTGCGGACAGGGGCTCCTCTTGGCTGCCTACCAGCCCTGCCCAAGCCCCGCCTTGGGGGGCGGCCCCTGGGCGCAGGTCAAGACGGCCCCGGGGATGCTGCAGGAACGATGCCTTGAGATTTTAACGAAATCGAAGCTAGGGTCCTTCAGGCGAAATCGCTTGACGTCCAAACAGGGACAATAGGTGTCAAACAGCTGGATCTGAAGCTGGCGACTGCCCAGTGTAGAGCCCTTATTTGGTGGGGGTGGGGTGGTAGTGGCAAAGGTTTCTGCAAATAAAGGGTGTAGGGAGGTGCAATCCCAGCTCCTAGAATTTCTCTTATATGCAGAATAAGCAAACTTCCACATCCTAAAAAGTCTTGTAAAAAGACAAATTCCCCCGCAAAATAATCACCCAGTAACCTAGGAGTTCTCTGTAGAACACGTTAGAAATGAGCAAGATGGGTGGCTTTTTAGAAGTCTTAAAATTCCAGACTCGTTAAAAATCTTCAGCTGCCTTAAGATGACGTTTATCCAATAGGCCTGAGTATTTCAAATTAGCCTTCTCTTCTGTTTTAGATTTACCTAACACT
>NW_006433024.1:10680339-10733377 GCF_000325575.1 Pteropus alecto | reverse complement strand
AAGAACATTATTCTAGCCTTGTAATTAAGCTAGGGGCAAGGTGGGTGTGGTTGTGGGTGTGGCCGTTGAACAGAAAATAAACATCAAGAGCTGGAAGGAAATGTATTAAAAGGAATATAATCGGTGGAAATTTTAGCAAAGTGATGTTGTATGACAACAGTAAATGACCAATTTATAACTTAAATTCCATGAAAAAGAGATTGAGGATTCTACCAAATCCGCTGTTCCCTGGAGAGTAAAATGAGTAATACTGGCTGGCAACAGTGTATCCTGAGGGATCCTAGAGAAACAACTGCAACCTCCAGCCTCAAGATATTCGTTAGCTGCAAAGTCTGTTACCCATTCATTCAATTTATTGAGCACCTTAATGTATGTTAAGAATGCTTTAGTGCTAGAGATTGTAAACAAAACATCTTCACGGAGTTTGCATTCGAAATGGGGAGAAGATAAGTAAATACATGTCAGAGAGTGAAGTGGTAGATAAAACAGGGTGGTCAGGGAAAGCCTTACTCAGTGACGCTTGAGCTAAGACAAGAAAATGAGGAAGAAGACCAAGCAGTTATCTTGCAGGAAGAATTTTGTAGGTAGGGGGAATACCAAGTGCCAGACAGGATCTGAAATGAGAGTGCTTGGTGGGTTCAAGGAACAGCAAGGACGCAACAGTGGCTAGAACAGAGTAAGAGGTGAGGTCAAAGACATAAAAGAAGGCCAGTCTTGTAAAGCCTGATAGGACATTGTAAGGACTTTGGCTTTTCCTGAGTAAAGTAATCAGTGTATGAATAGTTTCAAGCTAAGGAGTAACAAAATCAACCTGTATTTTAAATCCTCTTGCTACTATATAAAGAAGTTACAGTAAATGTATTAGAGGTGAGGGGGTCCCAAATTGGAGACTGTTGAAATAATACAGCCCAGAGATAGTGGTGGCCAACAACAGTGTTACAGTAAAGGTGGTGACAGTGGTTGGGTGCTTTATGCATTGTGATAGTAGAACCCACAGGATTTGCTAACCAGCTGTATGTTAGGTATGAGAGAAGTTAAAGTTTACCTAAGGTTATTCAAGGTCTAAAAGTACCTGAACTATGCTTAGCATTGTGCTAAACACTGCTAGCCTAGAGGCTAAAAAAGAAAGTTCAGAAGCTTTTAGCTTTTAGTGTACTCAACCTAACCTCTATCACTATGAAAATCTCAGGCCCCACCCCAGACCTACTTAATCTGCATTTTAACAAGATCGTCAGTTGATTTGTATGCACGCTAAATTTTTTTGGGAGGGGGGAGGGCGGGCGGGGAGGATCACTTCTTTATTCCTTAAAACTTGACAAGTGTTTTGAAGATCAGGCATAAAATACTCTAGCACAGTGGTCCCCAACCTTTTTGACACCAGGGACTGGTGCTCCTATGAGAATCTATGCCTGATGATCTGAGGTGGAGCTGAGGGTGATGCTAGCGCAAATACAGATGAAGCTGCGCTGTGCGGCCCTGTTCCTAACAGGCCATGGACCAAACCGGTCTGCATCCGGGGGCTGGAGGACCCCTGCTCTAGTAGGCAAATTCTCCCCAGTCCTACAGAATCAAACTCGGGGGTGGAGCCCAGCAATCTGCATTAACAAGTCCTCCAGGTGATTCTGATGCAAAAGTATGAGAACCGATGACTTGGAGATCTCTAATGATTCAAGTTTGAGTTGAACAGAGTTTGTAAGGTTTGAGAAGGAAAGGCCTCTTCTGCCTTTCCTTGGTTCATTACACAGTAGCAGTTATGAATAGATTCATCATCTGCTAAATTGGACTTTTCAAGGAAAAGGAAAGTAGACTTGAGAGAGTGCAGGATAGATGACAACACAGATAACCAAGAATATCGTCTGAGTGTCCATCCCACAGTTTATAGTATGTCGAGATAGGCTAGGTTATGCAGTAGTAACAATCTTGAAAGCTCTGAGTTAAAACAGAGATTCGCAAACTAGTCCCTGGGCCAAGTGGCTCTCCATCTGTTTATTGGGGACATAGCCACATTCATTTATATACATATTATGGCCATTTTCATGCCACAGGAGAGCAGTGTTGAGTAGTTCTGACAGTATGATGTGCAAAACCTAAAATACTGTCTCATTCTTTCTAGAAGTTTGCCAATCCCTGGCTTAAGACAAATGATACCTATCCATTATGGCTCTGCTCATAGTGGCCTGTCAGTACATTCAGGTTTGTGAGAAACCTTAGTTCAAATGTTGCCGATTACATAAGAAGAAAGAACCTAGAATAGTCAAATACTCCAGACATGTAGACTTGAGTCATGTGTGCTCACACCTCATTGGCCAAGAAGAGTCACATGACTCCATCAAATGGAGAGAGGCCATTATCTGATGCTTGGGAGGAAGGCAGCAGAACCACAAATATTTGTTAAACATACATACCTGTTATGCTGTCAGTTCTTACATCATCCCAATCCCACTTCCTTGGTGTTTTGACATTCCTGTAGTCATTCGTTCAGGTCAGCAAGTCCAGAAAGACCAATAAATTTAAGGCAAAGCAGTGTCCTACCCAGCCCAATGCCATGGTCCCAGTAAACCAAAATTGTCTATTTCCTACATGACAAAAAGGGGGCTGAAGCTATGTTTATGTAAATTCTTAATGCTTTACTGTCTTTTTTTTCACCTTTTTTCCTAAAGCCATGTAGTAGTCAGGGTCATTATATTATTGAAGAAATAGAAAAATTAAAGGGTTTTCCTAGCAAAGCAGTGAGAGAGCAGGATATGTCTATAAACAGAAAACACTTTCTCCAAAAATCTTTGTATTAAAATTATGCCCAATATTAATATATTTTAATAACACAAATCTCCTCAGCTGACATTCACTCATTTAATTCATTTGACAACAGCAATCTGAAGTCTCCATAGTCAAATGAAGTGAATACTTATCTCAGTCATTTTGGCAAAATAGTTCAATTGCTTCCACTTGAATCACCCAATAAGCTAATGCCAAGTTTATTGGTAGCAAAAGAAGGGAGCTTTCATCTGAACTAACATTAACTGCCTTTCTACATCAGATTGGCACAAACCTGGCCTAGGTGTGAACTACACTGTTCACAAAGCTAAGCCTCTCGTTTTTCAGTCATTTTATAACTCAACAGTAGACATTTCTATAATTTTTCCAGTACTGCCTTTTTTATGATAATGTCATGATTATGTGTTCATAAGCCACCATTAGACCCTGAGCTTTTCAAGGAAAGAAAGCAGTTGTTTCATTTTCATCTCTGCATCATCAGAAGCAATAATGTGCCTGGCACAAATATTTTGTCAATAAATATTGCCTATAGTAACAAAACAGTGTGGGATTAATATTATTTGTCTATACTGCCTGTTTCTCATTACACCGTGGTTATCGACTGAAATAACATTATTTTCCACACTTCTGTCTACCTTTTCTTAATTGTAATATTATACTTAGATATATGCTTCATATTTTGTAGAGGTACAATACGTCCAGTATTGGTTTTTTTCAGATTTCACAAAATACTGTTGTTTCTTATTGAATGCTTTTAGAAGCTATGCACTATTTTCAACACAAGAGTAAAAATAGTTTGACCACAGGCATTAAAATGTTCTATATAATTACTTATGTGAATTGTACATTCTCTTGACTTGATGTTTCCATTTCAATGATTCTCAACCTGTGGAGATTTCACACCCCACAAGGACATTTGGCAACATCTGGAGGTATTTTTAAGTTGTCGCAATTTGGGGGGGAAGTACTACTGACATATACTGAGTAGAAGTCAAGGATGCTTCTAAATATCTTGCAATGTGCAGAACAACACAGAATTCCAGGTAAAAATGCCAACAATGCTGAGGTTGAGCAACTATTTCATGAGACTAAAAAATGTAGTTTTTTTGTTTCAGCACTTGACAAGTAAAAAGATTGAGATGACACTGGCAAAAATAAGTTTTTAGGAAGTATGAAAGGGACGCAACACGAAACCATAAACATAATCATCTTGTGTCTTAGCAACTGATGCATAATCACAATCTTTTCCAGGCAATATCTAGTATATAAGTTATTTCTCCCACTAAAACATGCAACTCCACAAAATTTTAGAAGGAATAAAACTTTATCTCAAAGTTACATACATGTTAGGAGATTATAAATATAGAGGTAATTAGCCTATTCAGGATTGTTTCTACAACTGGTCAGGATATGTATTATTCCAAGAATAATTTTCACATCTAAGAGCAACTCCCTCTAATGATTCATCCTTTAGGCATTCACATTTTTTAAAAAAAAATCTTGAGAGTCTAATAACTTGATTTAAAGGTCTCCTAAGCACCAAATCGCTAAATTAAAGACATGAAAAATGTTACAGAAAGATGTAGGTCCTGGGTTACTTATATTTTTCTTGTAGTATACATTTCCAGTAGGTGTAGACTTTGCAAAAGGGAGAGGTATGGAAGCCCCACCCCTGTCTCATCCTTTCTTTGGTGTTTCTGAAAGCGAGCAAGGCCCACCACCTTTACCTGGGAGAATGAAGATTCCCATACTCCACCCCAGACGTTACATTGACATCCCAGAATCTGAGACCTAGGAATATGCATTTTAATCAAAATCAAAATCCCTTTGGCACATTCAAGTTTGTGACTCTCTGCTCCATGAAGTAGTGCACTTATTTTCACAAAAACAAGTACCATAAATGTTCAAACAAAAATTCTTATTTTCATAGAAACCTTTTTTTTTCCTTCCAGAAAGTGAGGATCTCTTAAGTAGGACATGTTGACAATCGCCAGATAGGTGGACAAGGACAGAGTCGCTGATTCAGGAAGGAACAATCAGATTCCAAAATGTTGAAAGAAATATGCTGAGGAAAGAATCCAAGCAGAGTGGTGAATAGAAGGTTAGGGGAAGGGAAAGGAAGGTGACTCAGCAAGTCTATTGTACCTACTAATATACATTATACTTGAAAAGCTGATGGCTAACAAAAAGGAGCAGGAATTAGAGCAGTGATGCTAAAACTTGAGGGTGCTTCAGAATCTCTTGGCGGGCTGTTTAACCACCACTGCTTGGGCTTCACCTTCTAAGTGTCAAGATTGTGTGGATCTGGGGCAGCCGAAAATTTACATTTCTAACAAGTCCTTCAGTGATGTTGATGCTGCTGGTATGGGAACCACATCCTGAGAAGCACAGGTTAGAGGCATTAAAAAAAAATTTTTTTTGAAACTATTGGAGCAAGGAAAAAACTAAGGGAAGAAGAAATTTTATAAAGTAATCGAAGGTGACAGTAGTATACTTTGTTTTGTGCTGCTACTTTTTGTATTTTCCTCTTTAAGAAGCCAAAAGAGAAAAAATAGAAGAGGATATTGGACAGGCTAGGACAAGGACAGTGAGGAAAGAGACAGCAACCTTTTCCCTAGGCTCTTCTTGTCTAAACCAAATGCCTCTGGCAGCCCTATCGTACTGCAAGATCATATTCCTTGGCATTCTTTGGAGTTAGAGCTAGTGACACTTCTGTCATGAATCTTGCGCTAACGTCTACCTAAAGAAGAGAGAGGCCAGTTCTTTAGGATGGCACAGACTGGTTTGAGGGGAAAAAAAATACAAATCATATGTTTAAAACCTTTGTCTTTCAAAATTGCAAGTGACATAAGCTTATTGCAAATAATTCAGATAAAAAGTAAATTGTTTTTTAAAAATAAAATGTAACAGTTCAATGTGATGTAAAACAGCTTTATGGAGATACAATTTATATACCATAAAATTCACCCTTTTAAAGTGTACAATTCAGTGGTTTTTAGTATAGTCGCAAAGTAATGCAACCATTACCATTGTCTAATTTTAGTACATTTTATCATTCCCAAATTAACATGTACCCATTGTGTTGTCACTCTCCATTTATCTCTTTTCCCAGCCCCTTCCTGGCTACCACTAATGTAATTTCTGTCTCTATGGATTTGCCTATTCTGGACATTTTTTATAGATGGAACCATACAATTTGTGACCTTTGTATCTGGTTTATTTCACTTAACATAATATTTTGAAGATTCATCCATATCGTAGCATGTATTTCATTCCTTTTTGTGGCTGAATAATATTCCAGTATGTGGATATACAACAATTTGTTTTTGTATTCATCAGCTGATAGGTATTTGGATTGTTTCACTTTTTGGTTATGATGAGTAATGCTACTGTGAACATTCATGTATAAGATTTTTTCTGTGTAAACATATGTTTTCAATCCTTTACGTATATAGAGTAGAATTTCTGGGTCATGTGGTAACAACCCTTTTTGAACAACTGTCAAACTGTTTTCCAAAGCAGTTTTATCATTTTACACCCTTACTAGCCATATATGAGACATTTAATTTCTTCACATCCTCATCAATATTTGTTATTATCACTCTTTTTATTATAGCCATTCTTGTCAACGTATTTCAGTGAGAAAGTGGTATCTCATCATGGGTTTGATTTGCATCACTGGGTATTTTTAAACAAGAGTTACCCTCTTCCCTGCTTTGGGTGGCTTAGATATAATTTTGCCAGAAAGCAGGGGAAATACAATTATATTTCAAGGTCTCTTTTATCTTTATGGTTAGAATTGTCACAGCCCTGGCATCTACATTTCCAGTCAATGCTGTGAAATACCTAGCTAGTGAGTCCTTGAGAAAGTACCAGAAAAATAATACTACCAGTGGGTAGACACTCGAACATGTCTGGTGATTAGGACTTGACTTAAACTTAGGCAAGGTATAGAGTCACTTACCTAAAAAGCTTGATTTTAGCATTAAGGAGACTTCTTAGCTTTTTATTACCTCTCCAGCAGTCTGTTCACTCAACAAACACTTTCTTAGCACCTTGTGTGTGCCCGAGGCACTGTACCTGTCGATAAATAGTGCTGAATAAAGCATAGTTCCATGGTATCAAGAAAAATCAATGGTGAGAAGGATAGACAGATATATAAAGAAATAAAATTCAATGTCATATACCTCGGTGAGGTACTATACTACAGTCACCAAAATCACTAAAACTTAGAAACTGAAATGGACAGATAATGGCAAGAATGTAAACCAACAGGAACTCTCATACACTATTGACAGGGGAATAAATTGACCCAACCACTTTAGGACAGTATCTGACAGTATCTCCTAAAGCTGAATATTTATATACCCTATAATCCAGAAATTCTGCTTTTAGATATATTCTTAAAAGAATATGTATGATAACTGAAAGACATGGACAGGAATCTTCATAGCAGCCTCATTCTTAGTAGCCAAAAATAGAAATAATTCAAATGTCTATCAAAGTAGAAAAAGATAAGTAGTGTGTCCATACAATGGAATACTACACAGCCATGAAAATTGACAAACCACTTTTACTGCTAACAACATGGACAAGTCTAACAGGCAGAATATTGAATCAAAGAAGCCAGATACAAAGAATAAGAGTTTTAAAATTGACAAACTAATTTATGGTAAAGTAAATCAGAACAATGGTCAGTCACATTTGAGGTTCGATAATGACTGGGATGAAACACCAGAGAGACTTTGGGGGTCCTGGCAATAATCTATTTCTTGATCAGACTAGTAGTTACATAGCATATTTATACTTTATATGGATCATTGAGCTGCTGCATGCTTATAGTTTGCACACTTCTGTAGGCTTCTACTTCATCAAAAATGTCTCTTTAAAATATTTCAGTTTTTTATGGGCAAAACCCAAAACCTGTACAAGAAAAAGAGGTGGTTCATAAGTGGGAATGATTAACTCTTTATGGGAGGGAATCAGGGAAGGCTCTCTGGAGATGTCACCAGAACTAGGTTTTGAAAGATAATTTTTACAAGCAGACAAAAGTAGATAAAGGTAAGAAGAAAGGCCTTGCAGGCAGATGGAGCAGCATGCTCAAAAGCACACAGAGACATAAAACGTATGGTACATTTTAAGACTCATAAGCAGTTCTATATTGTTGGTATATTACTTTGCAGGAAGGAGGATGCAGATGATAAGACTGGCCAGGTAAGCAGTGACCAGGTCATGCAAATCTCTTTCACCCAGGTCATGCAAATCTCTAAACAGCTTGCGCTTGAACTATAGATTTTAGCCTTTCTATGGAAATGTATTCCCCTGAAGTTCTGATTAAAATTGTGGGCTATCTCATTAGAAACACGCACACGTAAAATTCTGCATATAATTCACAATTTCTCTGATGCCCATCCAGTGACTCCTGCTTTATACATCTCAGAAAAAGAATTCTATTTTTTACAATAGACAATGGGGATTAAAAGAGTTTAAAACAGAATAGAAGCAGGAGCAGATTTATATTTTAGATCAGTGAATGCAATATGGGGATGGATTGGAAGTTGAGCCAGGATGACCTGTAGGAACTGATTAAAATGGTAAAAGAACAGATAAAGGTTTAACTAAGTGTCAGAGCTGAATTCTAAGGATTGCTGGCAGACTAGATGTGAGGATTGAGGCAGAAGGTAGCTTCTGGGATTCTCCTGTGTTTCTAAACTGAGTTAGTGGTCAGACCACCTAACAAAGACAGGAACAGTGTCTGGGATATTTTGGTTAAAAATGAACATCTTTCTCAGAAAGTAGACTATACCCTAACTCCTTAGGTTTTAAGTATATCCTGATTCATGTTGGGGTTTAGGCTCCTGGCCTCTGGAGACATCCTTTACATTTGGGGCTTATGTGCTGCAGGAGTAGACTTGGGCAGGGAAAAATCAGTCTGCATGCACTAATTCCAAAGGGCATGAAGGCTTTGGCTTGGGAAGTATAAGCAGATTCTGTCCCCTACCAGCTCTCCTTATCCATGTGTATGAACTGAAAGAGCTGCGCGAGGGCAGAGCTTTAACTTTTGGGTCCTAGGCCTACCATGGCACTGAGCCATCAGAGCTGAATATAACCCTTGGAAGGAAAGTTCGTTGTTGTTGTTTTTCCGTACTTCCCGAACCGAAACGTAGCTGAGCCTCGATCACGAAAACATTTTCTTTTGAATAAGGATTTCCATGGGCTATTTGGCAGACATTTGTGCCTGGTCACTGCAAACTATACAGCGATAGATAAGGAATGCCCAAGGACAGAGGACCAGTAGAGTCTGGTGTTTTGCTGATGGCCACAGCAATCAAAAAGAATATAAGCAGCTTTTCCAGTTCCATTAAGACAATCTGAGCCTCTGGAATCTGAAGTTATCATAGAAGGGCGACAAGTAGAGGCTCCACATCATCTGATTTGAACATTAAGAGGAATGTGACCTCATTTTGAACCCCGCGGGAGTGAAACAGGATATATTGGTTTAATCAGATTTGCATTTTTAGAAGATCGTTTTGGCTGCTTTATAGAAAATAGATTGGAGGGAGGCAACTATGGATGCAGGAATACAAGAGGCCACTGTTCTCTGCAGTGGTGGCTTGAACCAGAGGCTGGCAAGGGATATGGAGGGATATTGAATGGGCTTAATATATGTTCCATATATATCAGAGGGAGAATAAATAGCATGTGGTAATTAATGGGATATGAGGGGGTGGTGAGGGAAGGGGAGGAATCACAAATGACTCCTGAGTTTCTGACTTGTGCCTCTGAGTGAATGGTAGAACTGTCTTCTGCAGAAGAACCAGATGGGGAGCTAGGAGATGGAAAATTCAATTTTATAAATGTTACATTTGTATGTTTTGTGAGACATCCAGATGATTTGCTAAGCAGTTATTTGAGCCAGGTCTGGAGTTCAGAGGAGAGGTCTTGGTTAAACATTTAATGTGGGATTCATTCCCATATACATAGTAATTGAAGCTACAAGGTAAGAACAAGATCTACTGAGATATTAAAGAGAAGTTGACCCAGGACAATACCAGCGTTTAAAGGTAGTGTCAGTTGGGAAAGTCAGTACAGGAAACTGAGAAACGAAGGAAGAAAACCAGGGGAGTGTGCCATCACAGAAATCGAGGGAAGAGATTGTTTCAAATAGTTGACTGTGTTAAATGATTCTAAACAGTCAAGATGGAGTCTAGAAAATCCGTAGATTTTAGCTGAGATGAGTTATACTAAGCATATTTAGCAACTGATGTGAGTTGGGCACAAACCCATCGCAATGGATATGAGTCTGGTATGGCAGTTGGGTAAGGAGAACCTCGCTATGCCTGGCATTAAGCCCTTAGTTACTAGATGATGGGGAGCCAAGGGGGAGGGTCCATGAGTGAGAAGGGAAGAAGTATTGGGTGAGTTGAGGGGGCAGCTCTTTATAAAACTGGTACAAAAGTATTCCAATAATTTAACATGAATTACAGACATACTTGTCTGACATTGCTCAGTATATTCTATGGTTTTAGCAGCAAGAGATGATTGGGGACCCTGGTGAGAGATCTTTAAGTGCAAGAGTGGCTGCCGAAGCCAGGTTCAAGTATGTTGGAAAGAATAAGGTGATTGGAAAAAATAGAGAGAGTGGGTGTAGACAGCTTTTCCAGGATGTGTGGCTTTGGGACAGAACGATGGCCAGAGGTAGAGGTGGGGGAGATCATTTATTCTGAACATGCTGGCAGAGGCTTGACCATGCATGAAAGGCAATCACAGAGGGAAAGGCCACAGGAAGGATACTTCTTTAGTGTGAATAGACTGGAAGAAAATAATTTTATAGACATGCCAGCCAGAAATTGAAGGAATTCTTACATGGTGGAGCTTTTTTTCCTGAAGTAGGAGGTGAGGGTTATTTGCTGAGAATAAGGGGAGCTGTAAGGGATTGGAAGTTTAGTAAATGTATGTAGATCCAGTGGACTGGTGCCTGGGGATTTGCATTAGGAGTTTCCATGATGTGGATGACACTGGTTCAGGCACCACACTTGTAGAGAAAAGCAGAGAAAGTGTATAGTTAACTCCCTAGTGGAACACCTCTATCTCCCAGTTGGACCACAGCAGAATTCCCCTCACCATTTCCCAGCTCTATCCATTATGCCTTGCCCACAGTATAATTTCTACACAGTACCCAGAGTGGTACAGTACCCAGAGTGTTGTTTTGTTTTGTTTTGTTTTGAAGAAAAGTAGACCATTTCGACCAATTTTTAAAACTCTTCAGTGGCTTCTTTGGAAGAAGCAAAGTCTCAAGTCCTCATTTGGGTCTATAAGGCCTTCATATGTGGTCCCTGGATATCTTTCCAATCTCATCTTCTACCACTTTCTCCATTCCAGTCATGCTGTCACCTTGCTCTTCCTCTGACAGGCAAAGCACACACCCACCCCGGGATCTTTGCACCTGCTCTTCTCTGGAGTGTCCTCACATGCCTTGGTTCTCACATCATTCAGGTCTCTGCTTAAAAGTCAATTCCTCAGTGATGCCTTCCTTGATCATTGCGTCTAAAATAGCACCGCCCTCCTCTCCCTGCCCTCCCACCCCTATTACTTTCGGTCCCCCTTTCTGGCACTTATTTTTCCTCAAAGCACTTACTATGACCTGACATACATTAAATAACTATGCACCTATTTTCTGCCACCCCGCCCATCCCCAGGCACTCCACAAAGCCAAGGTCATGATCTGACTTGTCCATTTTGTATCTTCAGTGCCCGTAAAAGCATTTGTCACAAAGTGATGTTTATTGATGATTCGACGTCAACTATGATTGAGTTTTGCCAGAGTAGTAATAACAGGTCAGAAGGACAAAGTAAGTGAAGATATTTGCAAGACTGATTGAAATGACAGACCATCCAATCAAAGCTGGGTAAGGGACCAAGGAGACAACTCCATGAAGAGAGTTAAAGGGTAATTTTTAGAACTAGAGGTTGGAGAATGATCATAATAGAGAACAGCTAGTCAAGCAAACTATAATGCAAGAATCTGTGGGAATCTGTGGGAATCTGTGGCTGGGAATGGGATGCTTGTATTTATGATTTTGGAGGTAAAGCAGTTTCAAGGGGCACAGGTTTTGTATGTAACTGTGGGAATCAATGGTAGAAAACAAAAGAGAAAATCATTGGAGATAAGATGGTCAAGAAATTGAGAGACTTGGGTGTTAGCCATCACTATGGACTTTGAAGTAGCTCAGGATGAGCTTAGTACAAAAGATTTGAATGATGAGAAGGGGGAAGGTTGGTATAACCACAGGGTGTGAGCCTCAAAGGAGCAGGAGATTTTACAAGTGGGTGGAGAAGTAGTAATGGTCTAGAAATACTGATGGAGAGAAAAGAGAACAAGGAATAAATATTAAACAGTTGTAAGTAAATAGTAAATAGATGTGAGTATAGATTCACCACCATAGAGGGCTGCCATAGAAAAGAGCAGATTTCAGTTAATGCAAGAAGGTATGGAGAACATTCTTGGAAGGTGTGGAGGATAAAGGAGAAATCTGTTGATCACAGAAAAGCTGCTCCAGAGGGTACATTGGAGAGCAGGGGGTGGGGTGGGATGCATTAGAACAGTGGGGAACTGATTTAGGAACAAGGGAATATAGAGTATTAAGGAGATGATGTTCTCAAACTTTAATGTGCATCAGAGTTACGGGGAGGGCTTGTTCAAACAGATGGCTAGGCTCTACTCCCACAGTTTCTGATTGAGTAGATCTTGGGTGGGGTCTGAGAATTTGCATTACAAGTTCCCACGTGCTGTGGATGCTTTGATCTGAGGACCACACTTTTAGACCATGGGAGTAATGAAAGACCAGTGACTGGTGTGGCCATGAAAACAGGGATGAGAGTGCAGAGTGAATTAGTCCCTATGATCTCCTGGAGGATGTCAGGTTCTGGGCTGATGGATGGAAGGTCTGGTTCCATTCACTCTAGGTGGTATCAGCTTAAAACCAGTGGCCTGAGTACATTCAGCTTCAGGTGGTGTGAGGGTCTGGTCTTAATTTAAATGATGTCAGTTTAGTCCCAGAGAAGATGCCACTGAGTCCAGTAATCTTTATCATGGGGTCTAGCACAGAGCAGTGCTACCTTGTGAATTGAAAGATATTTATACCAAGTCCAAGTGGAATTAAAGGCTGGCCTAAGACTGTGTTCTAGTGGAACTATTAGGGCTTGGATTGTGAAGTCTCAGCAGTGATATAATCAGGCACCTGGTTCCACTAAAAAGTAGTGATAGTGCCTAAAACAACTAAGCACTACCAGGCATAGTCACCTTGATCAGAACAAAATGATGGAGAGCTGCCAATAACTCTTAGGTCTCAGACTTCACAAGCTGGATGATATAAATGAACTCACAATACCTCCCATACACCAATACTCCTAATCCTGATGCTCCAAGACCTTACCGAATCGACTAGCAAGAATTCAAATTGTTTCTGGCATTTTTCCTGAAAATATTTGGGAAGGGCTGGAGAACTGAAATTTGGGGTATTCACGTAAGATTTGAAGATGATATGGTATCAGATTTACCTCTCTCTTATTTGCAAAGTTCCCAGGGAAAAATACACATGTCCATGAATCACCCCTGGCCATCGTTCGCTGCTAGCCTGCTAGTAGAGGGAGAAGTCACGTGTATTCTTTCAGGCAGAAACACTAGTGTGTGAGTCAGAATAAAGCTGGAAGTTCAGTCTGAGCAGAATGCAG
The DNA here is from genome assembly GCF_000325575.1 of Pteropus alecto. Taxonomy (NCBI): domain Eukaryota; kingdom Metazoa; phylum Chordata; class Mammalia; order Chiroptera; family Pteropodidae; genus Pteropus; species Pteropus alecto. The sequence goes on along the minus strand of NW_006433024.1, from coordinate 10,719,868 downwards.
GAACTACAATAGAAAAAGGAGTGGCCTTTTTAGTTAGAGCCCAGCCAACTCTCTGGAGACTGCAGGTGGAACACCCCCTCTGGCACTAACGATAAAGGGGTGCAAGGTCTTCAGAAGAGGCTAATGACCCAAAGGTAGCCTATTAGTCCTCAAGAAAAGAGTTAAACTAATCTCATTTCTATTACTTCTCAAGATGAGACTGGAATGGTTTTGGGTCCTTCCCTTTAATTGGCTGTGGGAACAGAGTGTGGCCACCTGTAGAAGCCTGCGTGTACCTGGCTCAGAGCGAGAGCAGGGCAAGCCCTTACAGAATCAGGGACCTGTCAGGACATAACATATCTGTCTGGTAGGTCTTTAGAAGTTCTAAAAGTGTTGTGCCATGTACCCTCTGGGCATGCTAAAGTTAACTGGAAATTAGGGCAAGTGAGCACAGCTTGGCAACAGGATTTGAACATGCTCCCAGAGGTTCTCCACTGTGGGGTTTAGGGGATTGGAAATCCATTCATTCAAATAAATATTTATGACAACACAGCAGAATCACCAAGGGGCACTTCCCCACCTCCCACCCCCAAATACACACATATCTTTAAAAGTTTGCTCTGCACAGTCCTTTAGAGGCTGTTTCTTTCTACATACTATGCCTGAAATCTAGGTAACATAAAAAGGATCAGTGATGATACCTATATATGACTATATATTAAACTGGATTGTTTTTTCCAAGTCCCAGGTAACCTACCCTAATCAAACATTCTTAATAACTTAAAAAATTTTTTTTATTAGTTTCAAGTATACAGTACATTGGTTAGAAATTTATATAGTTTATAAAATGATCCCCCTAATCGCTCCTTCTCTCCTCTGGTTTTCCACCGAGCCAATATCTTAATGCTAACTGCATTCCCTATGCCGTGCTCCCCATTCCTGTGACCATCTATCAACTACTGATGTATACTTCTTTAACCCTTCACCCCGTTCTCCCAGCCCCCCAACCCCCATCCCCTCTGTCTGTCACCAAATTGTCTTCTATATTTGTGAGTCTGTTTTTGATTAGTTTGTTCTTCTTGTTCCTTAGATTCCACATATACGTGAAATCATATGGTATTTATCTTTCTCTGTCTGACTTATTTCACTCAGCATAATAACCTCTAGGTATTCCATTGTATATATGAACCTTAACTTCTTTATCTAGAAAATCATCTGCTGATGGGCATTTAGATGGCTTCCATATCTTGGCTATTGTAAATTGTGCTGCCATGAATATTGGGGTGCATAGATCTTTACAAATTATTGTTTTGGCTTTCTTTAGATAAATACCCAGAAGTGCAATTGCTGGGTCAAAAGATATATCCATTTTAAATATTTTGAGAAATCTCCGGACTGTTTTCTATAGAGGCTGTACCAATTTGCAGTCCCACCAACAGTGTATGAGGGTTCCTTTTTTCTGCATCCTTGCCAACACTTGTTGTTCTTTGATTTATTGATGATAGCCATTCTGACAGGTGTCAGGTGATAGCTCATTGTGGTTTTAGTTTGCATTTCTCTGATAATTAGTGACCTTGAGCATCTTTTCATACGTCTATTGGGCATCTGTATTTCCTCTTTGGAAAAGATCTGTTTAGATCTTCTGCCCATTTTTTAATCGGATTGTTTGGTTTTTTGTTGTTGTTGAGTTCTAATAACTTTTCTGTAGAAATCATTAATGAAGCAATTACTATTTTTTGAGAAAAAAATTAAAGAAATAAACTCTAAGTAAAGTTGAGTACTTACTTACTTAGACTTAAAAAGAAATCTAGTATGAAACACTGCTAGAGTAATTCTGATTGAAAGGACTAAGTAGAAATGATTATGGCTACCATTTGTTCACCTTTTACCAAGTGCCAAGCACCTCACCTGTGCTCTCATTTAATGTACACAACAATCCAGTGAGTTGGGTGTTATCTAACCAACAGGAAAGAACAGAGACTCAGAATGTTTAGCTAAGAGCTAGAGCTACAATTTAGGTCAAAGTAACTGAGGCTTTGTCTGGTGTTGGGCCTAAAATTTAGAGAGCAAGAAAACAGTTATTTAAAAAGACTGTACAGTTTTAAGTATCTTCTCTCTTTAGGAAATATTCTCTACCTTTATCGCCCTACCTCTGGCTTCGGCAGCATGCTCTCCTGTATGCTGGGACATAGCTAGTTTTGTCTATGTGAGAACCCTCACACCCCTTCCACTTCTGTTTTAAGGATGAATGCCATGGCTATTGCCATGATACTAGATTTCTACCCAACTTAACATTGGTCTTTAAAGACCAGGGAAACTGTCCTTTTCTTTCTCTTTCTCTATCTCTCCCCTCTTCCCCTCTTCTGTTCTAAAATTAAGCTTCTGCTACTTTTCTAGAAAACGATTCTCATCTGACACTAAAATTTTACCATAGCTTGTCAAACTGAACTGCTTGCATCTGAAGTTTGTTGCATCTGTTCCTAGATGCTGCCTGCTCGGGCCGCTGAAAACTATACTGTGTGAAGAGAAGTTTCTGTTCAACACTGTCTCCTGGGGCTCCATCTCACTACCTGCTGAGACTCTGGATGGTCAGGCTGAGGACTGAAGCTGTGGTCTTTACCCCACGTAATCTTGCTCTAAGCAAGATCGCCCTCAGGCCCCTAAGCCAGGCAAACTCAGCATCCTCAAAACTGTCATTCTCTCGAAAGCTGCCCTCAAGGAGGTTGAACCGGGGCCTTTTCATAGATCAGGAACTTTCATTTTCCTTTGCATGACACAGAAGCAAACCCACTAGTCCACGTTCTTTCTTTCCTCGTGGGGAGTTTTATCACAGTGATTTTTTTCCTATCACAAGCACCCAAGGGTCACCCAAGTCCACCCTGGCAGATTTTAGTAACTTCCAATTTCAGAGTAAAAGGACTGAGGACTTGATCTTCTCCAGAAGATTACAACTCCTGAGATGAGGTAAGCCCAAGATGATTGTTCAACCACTGTCTCTCTGAGGGAAAAGTATGTGCATGCATGAATATATGTGTATAAATGTTATACATGTGTGTTTTTTTACGTTATTGCTACAAAAGGTGAGTAACACACAAAATACAAATAAGTTATCTAATGCTTTCTATTATAAATTCTATGTAGCAATTGATTGTCACAAAATGCTTTTGTTGATTTTTACCTAAATCTTAACATCCACAGCCAACCAATGGTCGCAACTAACAAACAACAAGTTGGTTAATAGTTTGGTGAATGTTGGTTAATAGTTTCCTTGTCGTTAACCGGTAAGATGAAAGTGAAAATATGAAGATGTCTGTTGGAACTTCACTTGTTTATTGATGATGCTATTGACTTCTTTACCGAATGAGATAATTTTTAAATACTGGAGGACTATTTCTTCAATTGTTTACGCTACTCACATGAAATGGTTACCAACACCACACTCTTTTAAGTTTAAACTGTATTATTAACATTTTCTCCATCACTTTCTTAAATCTAGACAATCAAAAAAAACACAAATCAAACCCCAATGTGTTGTGTTTGCTGATTTCTACCATGTGAGCACTCTCACCATGGCCAATTATAAGCAAACAATGAGATGTCACCGAATTCAGCGTTGGGAAGAGATGCACCGTAGAACGCCATTAAAAATTATTTCTACCATTATGGATACAACAGATGTAAATGTCCTCAAGAACATAGATAATAGTGGAAAGTAGTAAAATAATTAGAATATAATGAGTTTTGAGTACTTATTACCTTTTTAAAAAATCTATTTAATTTGTTAAATTCATTAAATTTATTTAGTTTATATAATTTAATATTTAATAATGACTGTTTAACCACTGGCTTGCAAATTTCCTAAAAATTTAACAATCAACTCTAGCAAGTTGGTAGAAGCTGGCTTCTCCAATACACCAATGGGTAAAATGAGTAAACCAATAACAATCAGCTTAGCATTGTTTTTAATCATCAGGATCATATGCATATTTCCTACTTAGAGTGTATGTGATGGTCGTTAGTGCTATTCTTAGAAAGTATTTCTAGCTCTTCACTTATGAGCAGAGAAGTATGGTTAAGATTATACTTTCCTGCCTTTTTGGAATTAAGAGTGGCCAAGTTACCTGTTTAGCTAAAAAAAAAAAATGACTTGAAATAACATGGATCGCTTTGGTATGAGAACTTTAAGAACTAATATAAAATTTGCCACTTACTTTTTTTTCCTTCACCAGCAGAGTGAGCCAGGCCTGGAGCAGACCCCTCCACTAACACCCAGTGAACATGTAGTATGAATGAGAAACAAATTGTTTTAAGTTGCTGAGATTTTGGATTGTTTGTTACTGCAACAGGACCTACAGGGTATCCTGACTGATGCAGTGCTTACTGTTTAAGGGAATCTGGCATGTTAGAGAGTCAGATATTACAAATTACTTATTCATACTTTATTTTAGACTTGAAATTTTAAGTTGAAGGGTGTAAGCTGATTTTTAACAGAATTAGACACTTTATAAGAGAAGCCGATTTATTGCATTAATGAGTTTGATTTATTACATTTATAGGAATTGCTGAAGTACTTAAAAAGATTTTTCAAATAAGGTTTATAAGTCCTTTCTGTAAATTATTTGAAGTGCTTGGGAGGTGGGGATATTATGCAAATTCAGTTTAAAATATTAAATTGGATTTAATTAGTATATTTGTAAATTCAAGACTGGTTATTTGGGAGAATTTAATCTGTCAAACTTTAAGAAATTAAATATCAAAGAGCATTACTAGATTTATAAATAAATTAAGATTTATAAATTAAACTTAAAAACCTAAGAAAAATGTTTTTAATATATTTTAATAAATTGAATATTAATTTAAAGCCCAAGTAACTGTGAATAGTCCTTTGTGAGCAAACTAATCTTGATCAATTTTAAAAACTCAGTTAATGGCCATTCTTCATACTTCAGGATTTAGTAGAAAGAATATTCATCTAAAACTTGAGACCAGAATTCTGTTTCTGGCCCAGTCAGAAAGTAATTAGTGCCTTTGAAGAAGTCAAATGAGAAGGCTTGGTTGGATGATCTTTCTGATTAGATCATTTTTATGATACCATCTCTTTTGGCTATTGTTATATGACAAACAATCACAAAATTTAATGGCTTAGAACAACAACAAAAAATTTTAATCCCTCCCAATTTTGTGGGTTGACCAGGCTCAGCTGGGTAATTCCTCTGCTCCTGAGATGTCAGCTGGGACTGCGGTCATCTGGGGGCTCTACCCAGCCAGAATGTCCAAGATGGCTCACTCCCATGTCTGGCATCCTAATGAGGATGGCTGGAAGGTTGAGCTCAGTGGGAATGCTGGGAGGGATTGTCCTGTTTCTGCCTCCGGGTAGTCTCAGGGTTTCTTCCCTACCATGTGGCCTCTCCAACAGAACAGCCAGACTTCTTTTCATAGTGTTTCAAGGCTCCTCAATGTGTAATGCAGAAACTGGCAGACACTTTCAAGGCTTAGGCTCATAACTGGCTCCACATCACTTCTGTTGCATTCCATTGGTTAAAACAAGTAGCAGGGTCAGCCCACACTCATTGTGGGAGGGGAATACAGAAGGGTGTGGCTACTAGGAGGAATTTTTCATTGGGGCCATCTTCTGAGGCCAGCTACCATACCTTCTAATGCTAACATTCTATGACTTATTTCCATCAGCCTTTCTTTGTCAGTACTCCTTCCTCACTCTGACAGATGGGGGCATTTTATGTATGTAATCCAGTACATGATTTTCACATATCTTATTTAGTGGTTGCATTAGAGCGAAATATGTGTATGCATGTGTGTGTATTTAGATGTGTCAAAAGGATAGTGGAACTATATACTCTTAAAATTTAATTTTTATTTGTGATTTTGTCTTTATAGATGATCTATTTTATTGTCTTATGGAGTACCAGAAAAAAGAATTCAAAAAGTAATATAAAAAGTAAGAAAAAAATCTAGCAATAAAATATGTAAATGTATGTAGGTGTGTGCGTGCATATTGTGTGTGAAGATACTAATCCAAGGGAACTGTCATTTGTTTTAGTTTTGGGGTTGCCTTTGGAGTTGACTCCTTGGTTTGGGGAATTTTACCACAATGGGCTCTTCCTTTATTTATATGTAAGGCAAATATTCACCCACTGATCTCCAAGAAAGCTATGCAGCTCACCTTGAATCTGCATGCTGATGCTACAGACTGAGATTTTGTGTTCTGATTAGTAACGCAAATTGAGCTTGCATTTAGCCAGCCTGTAACTTAGAAGAAGGAAGAGAAATTGCTTTCTACAATTTTAGTGATCTGATTAGACTGTTCAGAGAGTAGGGGGAAGTACTGGGACTATGCTATCATGATTGCTTTATCTCCATGGTGGGGTCTACCTTTGATCTGGAAGAATTTAAGAGTGACAACTATATACTTGCTTGAAGCAAATACATCAGGCTGAAACGATTGGTGGATTCCAGAACCTTTCCTGACCAAGCTAAGTAATTACTGAGGAAAGTGGTGATGGCAGCAGTGAATCAGCATTTCCCAGAACTGCCCAGGAATTTCCAGGGTGACAACATGCAGTAGGCCCCACAGGCATCACGGAGAGTGGACATCTGCGAGGGTGAACCTCAGGAGATGGGTCTTCCTAGAAGTCCAAGTCTTTTATGTTTGACTGTTATGAGATGTGACCTACATCATACTCCAAACTGGTGAAGTGGAATATTTCAGATATATTTTAGACTTAATCTTTTTTATTAGAATTTTTGTTTTTTAATTAAGTATAAGCAGAATTCCATTTGCAATGGCATATTGAACATCTTTGTAATTAGCAGTACCAACCTAGATAGATAGGCTTCTATCACATTAAATTTTTTTTAAAATAATTTTAGAGTCATAGGAAGTACAAAAATAGTACAGAGAGGTCACATGTACCCTTCACTCAGTTTACTCCATGGTATCATCTTACATGACTATATATGTATTTCACAAATGTTCTATATTATGTTGTACTTATAATCAGAATAAAAGTCTTTTTCCGGTTCTTGAAAGTATTTTAGCTGTTCTGAATTAGGTCAGTGCCCAGCACATAGTAGGACATCAGTAAATGTTTGTCAGCTTAATCAATTTGTCAACATATGATGCAATGGATAGAAAATATTTTTAAACAGAAAATTTAAATGAAAAATTTATGACAGAAATTTTGTGCTGAAAAAAAAAACAGTGTATAGCACATAGTAGGGCATTAGTAAATGTTTGTCGAATTAATCAATTTGTCTACATATGATGCAAGAGATAGAAAATTCCAAATCCATTATCATTTCTGATAATTGGCTATGATATGGCTCAGCAATTTTTTTTCTGAACAAATTGTGAAAGTTATGGTTACTCAGAGAATCAATTCCGCTTTTGCAATTATCAGGACCTCCCAAGTCTGACTTAACTGATCAGCTGAAAATCAGAGCAGATTCTCAAGCTTCTAACCCTAGACCAAGAGCTTAGATGCTCATTCCAGTCCTGAGATCTTATCTCAGCTCTACCTAAGGAGATTATATCAAGGACCAGGTGTGTGTAGGGAGATGACGGGTGTGTGTGAGGGGGAGAGTGAGGAGGAGTCGTAGTGAGTTAACTGGCTTTCCTCACCTATACCTACCTCATGGATGCGGATTAAACGAGACAATGTAAGTAAAGTTTGCATGGAGTCGGACACCAAATGATCACTCAAACGATAGGTGCTATTAACATTCCCTTGTGCCTAGATTTAGCCACAATTCCAACAGTTCCCCATGCCCTTTTTCCTGATCTAGACATTTTGGACATCAGTCCCAGCCTAGGCATTTTGATAGCATTTCTACCAGACTTGAACACCAATCTCTGTCCATTCTCTGCTCTAGAATCTGCCCATTTTACAATTTGAGGCATTCCCAGTCTATCTTTTTGGAGCCCAACTCATACCATATCTCAGACTCACCTTTGTCCTTAGGGCAATAATCCAAGTCATTATCTTGCTTAGAACCTGCAAGTCATTTAGGACTCTTCAAGTTTCTCTTCAGTATATCTTTCCAGCTCCTGTCCTGTCCCACCCCCTTCTACTTAACTGACCACAATCTAGCACATACACTGACATCCCAAAAGTAACAAAAGCAGAAGAAATTTCAGTTCTTTTCCTCCCCAAAATAGAGCTTGTTGGGAAATATCTAATTAGAAATAAATGATCCTAGGGTTTCATATAATTAATGCGGAAGTACGTGCACTGCTAACCAATGTTTGTTTTTCTGCTTTTGTTGCCTGGAGAGGAGGAAATGTTGGCTATAACTTCTCTATGCCTCAGAGACTTTGGACCAGCCGCTTTGGCTTCTTCCACTGATAACTAACACTATTAAGGGGAGCCTTTGCCCTTCAACATGGCCCTGAAATAGCTCAAGTCCTAGCCCTGTCACTTGCTACCTGTGTGAGCATGGGCAAGTTTCCTAACTGCTCTAACCCTCAGTTTTTCCATCTAGAAAATAGGCACACTGATGACAGTAGTAGCTACTAAGAAAAAATTAGATGGTTCACATAAATTACTCAGCACAGTGCCAGTAGAGAATAAACACCCAGGTGAGACTTAGCTCTCATTCTTTTACCTAGTCCAGAAGTAATAGAATAAAAAGCTGCTGTCATCAAGGGTGGCTGCCTATATAGACCTGCAGAAAAAAGGCCTCTGTAGAGGACTATGGCAAAGATGGATTTTGAACAATTGGGTGACCTCTCCAGGGATCTTAAGGATACTCGGAAGTTCCAGACTCATAATTTTGGGTGTCTTTTTTTTCCAGATGTTGCTGCATTTAAAAAAAATTATGATAAGATACACATAATATACATTTTACCATTTTAACCATTTTAATCTTGGGCATTTTTTAAGACTGCTCACAACCCTCGTAAAATGGTCAGGGATTAGTTATGACTCCTGACGTTTCCAGTCATAGAAAATTCATTTAAGCAATAAAGGAAGTTCATTGGTTTAACCGAAAGTACAGTGGTATCTGACTTCAGGTATGTTTTGATCCAATGCCTCAAGTGACTTCATCTAAGGACTCGTTTCTCTCCATAATTTTTTTTTGCGCTCTGCTATGCTGGCTTGATCCTCCACAAAGTGGATTCCGGGCAAGTCAGGCCTCTAGTCTTTATAACCACCTATCAGGGGAAGAGTCTCTTATGATAATTCCACTGAAGGGAAGGTCACATTACCTCTCACCTAAATGTCCCAATATGTCCTTGCATCTAGCTGTCTTCAATTGCATTATGTGCCTATTTTGGAAAGAACATGGTAACCAAGGGGCTTGGGGTGGCTTAAGCCAATTTCATCCCATCCTAGAATTGGAGCTGAAATTAATCCCACCCAAACCACAGTACCAATGATGGGGGGAGGGGCGCTCCCCTTGAAATAACACCTGGGGGCTATTACCAGGGGAGGAAATGTCCACCACAGTCACTTTGCCCTGCTGCCCCCCAACCCAGGAGTTCCCCCTTCATCATCCCAAATAGAATGTTTTCATATGTTTTCTCTACATCATCCCTATTCCAGCAGACTATTCTCCATTGCTGGTATTCTGGCCTCCTCCTCCATTGCTATTCATATAATGACAGGATGGTGGAACATGGAGAGTCACTGACCTGACAAGTTGAAGTTTTTGACCACTCCGGAATGAAGGGGGTCCTTCAATGAATTTGAGAAACAACTGGAATTGTTAGCCCATCCCCACAAAGTTGAGTCACCATGTGCCCTGAACCTCAACCTTGAAAATCTCATTGCCTATAAAAGAAGAAAAGTCAACATTCAAATCTAAAGTCAACTTTAGACTTTAGACAAGCAAATTCTAATGGATATGGCCTTAATCTTGTTGCACATCAGTTTAGCACTCCGAAACTAGAAAGCATTTTGAATTTTTACTCAATTCTACATGAATCGAGCTGGTCTTCTGCTAATTTTTTCAAATCCACAGATTTCTCTGGAACAAGGGACTTTTGTTTTAGCTAATCTGACACACTTTTCTCAAGCTCTCTCTGGGTCATATTGCTTGCTTCTTAAAAGCTTTCCAAAAAAGAGACCCAGAAGGCATAACAATTTGGAATTCATGAGAAAAGAATCAAATTATATTTCCGTATTAATTTCTAAAATTGTTTTTAAAATTAAAACAAATGAACATAACCAATATTGATAAATACCATTTTTTAAAAGTTTTCGTTTAGTCTTTTTCATTTCTGCTGCTTTCTCTCAGTTAACCACACCTCAGGTGGAAGACCCACTGTTTATACCTGATGACTGTAGCTGGGACATAACTGCTCTCTGGTGACAGCATTCTTTAGTTGCAGGCAAATCATCCAAAAGGAAGCAAATAGCGTATCAAGGGCTGATTGACCGAAACCTAAACAAATGACGATATTATTACTGAAATCCTTGAACTTTACTTGCCTTGAACCATGTGTACTTTAGAAATGTATGGCATCTTATGATTTGACATTTTAATACTTTGTGGGATGACCACGTTCTAGTCAAGTCTAGCCAATCAGATTTCAGCGTTGTTACCGTTAAAAGGCGAGGCCTCACTTGTATATACACACTCTTTTTTACTGTTTTGTTTTTTCTCATAATAGGTAAGAGTCAACATTTTTACTTCAGTATGTATTTCCTACTAAAGTTGACAAATGAAGGAATGCATAGTTTTTTTTTACTTTTCAAAATGTAATCTTTATTTTTTAAAAAAAAAAGATTAATTGAAGTATAAATGGCATATAATAAACTGCACATATTTAAAGCATATGATTCCCTAAGTTTTGACATATGTATACACTTGTGAAACTATTACCAATAACCAAGATAGTGAGCATATCCATCACCCCAAAAGTTTCCTCATGCCCCCTTTAGTAATCCTTTCCGTTTACCCCTCTCCCAAGAAACTACTAATTTGCCTTCTGTCATTATAGACAGAAAAATTAAAACAATTGGAATCACAAACTACATACTCTTTGAGTCTGGCTTTCTTCACTCAGCATAAATTATTTAGAGATTCATCTATGTTTTTGCATGTATCAACAGTTTGTTCCGTTTTATTGCTGACTAGTAAGGAACATAGAGTTTTACTATCTGACCTTGAAATTCATACAGTAGAATTTTGTTACTTCCATTTAATCTTTTACTTGAATATAACAACAGAGGGAATTTTTGTTAGAGGTGGTATGTCTGGAATTCATTAAACATGAGGCCACATAACTCTGTTGCAACCCTTGAGATATCAGGTTTACCTGTGACTTTAATATTACAAATTGTACGTATTGAGAAAAGGTTTGACATTAATTCGAATGGCAGAATCATAGAATTTCATGACTGGAGGGAGCTTTGGAGGTTATTCCACCTACCTCTTCATTTTACAGACAAGGAGATGGATGCCCAAAGTGTTAAGGGGGCTGTCCAAGGTCATATAGAACAGGCTTCTTTTCACAACAGTATATGGGTGTAATGGAGGGTCGAAGTGGAGGTTGTGGTCAGTTCTCCCCTTTGCTGTCTTGGCCACCTCTCGTCGTTCCTGGCTACAGACCGCTGAATCTCTGCCTCATCTGCCATCTGGCCAAATACCCTTGAAACCTCTGCATTCCTCTGTAACACTTTTCATCTCCCTAGGCAGAAGGATGCCTCAGAAAGACTAGGTATTTCAAAATACCATATTACCTCCATTCCACTTGCTATCAAAGTGTCCTGATTACTCAGACTTATAATAAACTTACGGCTGCTCAAGAACCAGAGACTTTTCTATAATCTGTCCTCTCTCCATTGTAGTGGTGATGATAGCAAATTTTTTTTTTTTTTTTTTGAAATTTACTATGTCCTATGTGGATTATCTCACTGAATTCTCACAGCAACCTGATATTGCAAGTACTATTATTCACTCATTTTACTGACAAGGAAACTGAGGCATAGAAAAGTGACCTGCTCAAGGTCACATGTCTTGTTAAGTGATAGAATCAGGAGTCTGAAGCTTGGTTTTTAGCTGCGAGCTACTTTCTCGTTTTCACCTACTAGTCTCCACCGCTTTCCACCTGATCACCATATACAGTGGCTACATTCCTAGACTGAACTGACCAACTTAAACCAGCCAAAGGAGGGGTGGTTTTTCCAGGTCCTTTCCTAGCAACTGAAACGCACCGTGAAATCTGAGTGGATTGGTTTATGGCAAAACAACAGGTGGCTAATTTAACAGATTTTATTGCTTCTAGAAATCTTGGCACTTGTGACAGATTTAATGATCTTAAGTGAAGGTGCCAGCTTAAAAACAATGTTATGTTATAGGTTAACAAATCATTGTTTGAACCTTTATTTTCTCTTTGCTCTAATTTTCTCATCTATATTTTGTCCTTTTATATTTGGTGATTTTTTTTAAGCTTCAGCAAATCCTCTTGGAAATGAGCTGGGAGAGCTGGTAAATGTAATGAATGAATGAGTGAATCATATTTAAAAAGTTAAGCAAACCGGACTTTGGGTGATAAATACACAATAGAATATACAGATGTCGAATTATAATGTACACCTGAAAATTATGTAATTGTATTAACCAACGTTACTCCAGTAAACTTAATTTAAAAAGAATAAAAAATAAAAAAAATAAAAAGTTAAACAATAATAATATAATAATAATGAAATTTTGTATACCACTTTGTAGTTTTATACACATTTTTTACCATTAACTTTGAACTTTTCAGAAATCAATTTTACATTCATCTTTGGCATTGCCAGGATATGTCACAATATTTTTGGAACTTTAGGAAAAGTGATAGGACGAAGAGCCTTTTCTCAAAGAGTTGATAATGGGATGTAATGGGTAGTGTCAAGCCTACAGGAAGAGCTCAGTAAATGTTTATGGAATAAATCTCACTTTGTCTCCATGAAAGAGCCTTGTATAAAAAGTTAATATTTTTTCTAGCTTTTAGAAAGACACAGAGAGGCAATATGTCTTGTTTATTAGAACGAAGGAATCCCAAAGTCGTTGCTCTTTCTACTATATTAATATAAATTCCCATGAAACAAGTGGACATAGTTTTTTCCATCTGCCTAGCATTTCTATGAGGTTTCAAGGGAGGACATAGGTAAAGCACGCCTTTCCGATCAGAGGCCTGTGTGCTCTTGGACATGTGATGTGACCCACAACAAGCCAATTACTGCATAACCATCCATCCCCAAACTTGGTAACTTTTAAACCACAATGATTTATTTCTCACGATTCTCTGGGTTGACTGGGTGTTCATGTGTGTTGGCTGGCTTTACTCCTGCAGCTGTGTTCAACGGGCGAGTGGACTGAGCTAGAGGGCCTGGTGCCGTGGTGATCGATGACTCTCAGCTGAGGTGCCTCGATTTTCCGACAGGAGCCTCCTTCCATGTGGCATCTCATCCTGCAGGGCCTGCCTGTGTGGCCTTTCTCCAGGGGAATAGCCAGGACATCTTTATGGCATGATAGGGAAAGCAGAGGCTGCTGGTACTCTGCAGGCCTGGGCTCAGAGGTCCCAGAATGTCACTTTTGTCACGTTGTACTGGTCAAAGAAAACCACCTCAGATTCAAGAGAAAAAGAAAAAGACTCCATTTCTCGATGGAGGAGTGGCATGCTCACATGGGAAGGGCAGACTATGTTGGTGACCAATATGCAGGGACCCTACGACAGAGACCTCCCCAGGACAAGTTCTGGGAAGCACACCTTCTGGGAAGCACAGATACCAAGAATCACACAAACCCAGAACTACTGGGGCCATCTTTGCTGCCAGGTGGGAAAAGCCTGCTTGAGGACAGAGGCATCTCAGAGGAAAGCGGGGCAAGAGGTGGAGAAAATATAGTGAAACTTAGTTTTCCACTCAGGTGGAAAAGGGAGGCCATAGAGCTAGTGGTTAAGAGCTCAAGATTTGCAGTCATACTGCCCTGAGTTCTCATCCTGGCTCTGCCACTTATTAACCATGTTACTTTAGGAAAGTGAATATCTCCAGGATTCATCATCTGTAAAATGTAATAACAGCACCTGCCTTCATAAGATTATTATGAGAATTAACTGTAATAACATTTGTGATGAGCTTAGCAAAATGCCGGGCACAGCATAAGCCCTCAGTAAATGACTGCTGTGGGTACTGAGATACCCTTGAAACCTCTTCCCCATGGTGATTCTCCCTCCTGTGCTGGGGACCTTGAAGGCCCCAAGTGTGGTTCCAATCCAGGTGAGGTTGGATTGGAAACCCTTAACAAGGAACGGAAGATCACCTATGTCAGATCACCTATGTCTCTTTAAACATACGAAGCCAAAAATAACAAATGCCTGATTTAAATTTTGAGAAAAGAACAGGTGGGAAGTTTCACACCATTCTTAGGAAATGTAAAGTCCAAACAACTTCCATAGATGAAGAACTGCACTACCATTACCGCACCCAGAGAGTGCCGCCATTGGAACCTGTCATACTTCGTTTATTCCCATAAAGCTGAACTCAAATTGCTGAACTCAAAACACGGTTGCTTCTCGGAGGTCGGACAGATCTAGATTTCAGTTCATGTTTATAAACTAAAGGTCACTTATATGACATGGAATCCTTTTATCCGTTATGGGCAATATATTTACATCTTTTATGCATCTCCGTCAGTTCATAAAGTGACTACTTGTCTCCTCTGTTCTGTACTGGAATTGTCCAATTTTGTGTCTGGTGGATTAGTCTGTGGATCTCAGGGGTTAGCCTTGCATCCTTCTCTCTTTCTATTGTGGTAAAGTACACATAACATAAAAATACCATTAATGACGTCTAATACATTCATAATGTTTTGCAACCATCATATCTAGATCCAGAATACATTTTCTCTTAATTCTTATTTTTTAAAAACCAAATGTTAGAATCAACTTTCTCGGTTACCTCAGTTTATAGACCTGGCTAGAGCAGGAACTAAAGGAAATTACTTGGAGCCGTGTGTCCTGATCAGACTGGTTTGACAAGGCTGAGGAATTTGTGTGACTTTCAGCAGAGGACCTGGCCCTGCTACCTGGAAACCCCACATGTTTGCAAAGGGACTGGTCTGGGAAAGGATCAACTGCCTGGGTGATTGGTATTGTCTCTCCTTACACTACTCTGGAATAAAGAAATGGTCTACACTGGTGAAACATCCTGTGGCTTTTAGATGACTGACAGTATTGTAGGACCATGATTTAATTATTATTAAATTTTTTTTTTACAGAAAATGATCAGCATTGTTTTATTTGCCAGGTACCATGCTACTAATTGATTCCTTAATCTAGTAAGGAAGAGGCCTCTTTTTCGTCAGCCACATCTTACAGATGAAAATATGAAGGCTCAGAGAAATTAACCAACTTGAAAAAGCACACATCTAGTAAGCTGTAGAGCCAAGATTCAAACTCTGGTCTGTTTAATCCTAGAGTGCATGCTCTTAACTGACGGTGAATACAATCATGTTTACTTACTCCAAAACACAAAGACAAACATGGCATGTAAGAAATACAGCCTGAGTCTCAACCTCCAGAAGCATCATCAAAGAAGCTGCCTGAACAGCTGAAGCAAACCCTACAAAACGGCAAGGTAACATATCTAACAGAAATAGTAACTACACTCCCTGTCTTTTCCATTCTTCACAAAGAGGTGAGCTACTGATCCATGTAAAAACCTGCTGTGGACCTCAGCCTTCATCTCCAGAATTTGTTCATTTCCTTTTGTTTGGTTAGATCCTTGGGCTCTTGTTTTCATCTTCTTAGTACATTTTTTTTCTCCTTTTGCTTCTCTTTCTTAGCTCCCAATTCTGCCTCTCTACACTTCTGGCTAAATCCATTTTGACATGCCACTTGAGCTGTAGCCAGCACTCCATCTTGGCAATGATCTTAACATTGACCTTGTAGAAACTGCAGGTGATAGAGGCTCAGGCTTGGCTCCCCACCTCTGACTCAGGCTCTGCCACGCAGGAGATCCCCACTGGCAGGACAGCAGAAGAGGACACCAGTTCCCAGTCACATAAAACTTCGTAGTTCATAAAACATTTGAAAAATATTCTTCAATGCTTATAGAAGAAGACAGAGCAGGTACTATGTTCCCTATATTTTTAAACATCACAAACATTTAAAGTTTACAAAAGAAATACACAGACCAATATGGAGACATCCATGAACATTGCCTAGATTTGACATATTTACATTTATTTTTTCCTTAAGGAAATAAAATGTTATAGATACGATTGAATACTTTCCCATCCCATTTTCCTTAAATTGGTTTGAATCATCCCATCCAGGTCTTAAAATTACTGTATCTATATCTATTTAGGTAGCAACTGAATCCACAATGGATACTATTATTTTTTGTGTTCTTAAAACTTTTACATAATATATAATATGTATTCTTTTGCAACTTGCTTTTTCAAAGTTTTTTTAAAAGACTTATCTTTTTTGAAACATGTATGTGAGTTCATTCATTTCACTACTAGTGTTTCCCTCTCTCTCTCTCTCTATCTATATATATGTACATGTTACTTATCTAGCTTCCTACTGATAGAAATTGACATAATTTTCTGTTTTGTACCATTTCAAAAGATACTGCAGAGACCGGTGATGTACATCTGTTCTTGTAGATGTGTGCCAGACTTTTTCTAGAGCAAATTCCTGGAAGTAGAATTGCTGGGTCATGGAGTATGTGTCTTCTAAAATTTTGGAAGATACTGCTAATTGCTCTCCAAAGTGGTTGTACCAATTGGCATTTCAATCATATGACTTTGAGAATTTTCATTTCCTTTCATCCTTGACAACTCTTGGCATTGTCATGCATTTTGACTTTTAGCAATCTGTCCACTAAAAAATAATTTCTTATTGTTTTATTACGGATAGATTTTGAAAGTAATGATTCAATTTCCTTATTGTAAAGCCCACTCAAGTTATCTACTTCTTCTTGACTCAATTTTGGTAATTGATAGTTTTTAAAGAAACCTATTCATTTCATCTGCATTTCAAATATCTTGGCATAAAGTTGATTATGTTATTTTCTTATTATTTTAAAATTTATTGTAATTATGTACTCCTTATTCTTGATATTGTTTACTTATGTCTTCTCTCTTTAATAGATCTCACTAGAGGAATGTCTATCATATTAATCTTTTCAAAAAATAAGCTTTTGGTGTTGTCAATATTCTTTCTTCTTTCCTTTTTAATGTTTTATTAACTTCTGTGCCTATCTTTAGTTTTTCTTCCCCCCACCCCCCTTTTGGGCATACAATCTGTGGTTCTTTTTCCAACTGCTTTAGTTGCATGATAAATTAATTTTAATCTTTTTTTCTAATATATGTATATAAGGTTAAAAAATTCTCCTCAAAAACTGCTTTAGCTGTTTGATGTATAGTTCTTTGGTTGTAATTTTGTCCTAAATATTTAATCATTTTTATCATATTTCTTAATTTATTTAGAAAAGCATTTTAAATTTTCTAACTATATTAGAGTACAATATGATGGGGTGATTGGTTCTGTTTTTGCTAAAGAATTCTTAATTTCATTGTATTTTAGACAGATAATGCAGTTTGAGTGATAAACTATTTCATCTTTGTTGAGACTTCTCTGTGACCTAAGTTGGGGTCAGTTTTGTAAATGTTCCGTGGGTGCTTGGAAAGAATGTATAATATTGAATTATTGAGAAATCTGAGATTCAAAGAGTTTAAGCGACGTGTCTAAGATCATACAAGTGGAAACATCCATCTAAGACTCACTTTCATTTGGGAATGAAGCATCTGTAGACTTCAATTCATTGGTATATGCTGACCATTTCACTGAATGGGTAATTTTTCTATGATCAGCTTTAAGGCACAAAGAATGCTATTGGGTATCTCCAAATATCTCTCAATAATAAAGCAGATAAAATGAGTGTTTTGCCCTTAGTTTTGGCTCTAAATTGAAAACTGACTCCTTGTCTTCTCCAATGTGTTACAGAATCTCATTATTACTATAAAGTAGTGACAAATGACAGGTAATGTGCTGTGAGTTAGATTAATGATATAACACAGGGGAGACCATTTCCTCCTTTTCTATGTAAGATGGTTATCAAACAAACAGAGCCATCCTTGAGACTTCTTATTTGAAATTTCAGTCTATACGTCCACTCACCTATCCTCTGATATGTGACAGTTTTATGGCTAAGGTTAGAACTGTAATTGTACAAATTTCCAGCCTGCTGCTTCCATCCTCCAATCATGTTTCTCATTAATAAGGCTGAGATCCCAAGTGAAACAGTTTGTGGATAGCTCATAACCTATTGTTATCGTTAGAAAACTAACAAAGCCCATAGAAGGTGAAGAGTGTCACAGTATCATCTCTGTCCATGAAAGACAGCCCAATTTTCAGTTGGAGAACAAAGAGTATATTCGAGGATGAAATAGCTTGGCTGAGTAAATGCTCCTGCAGCGATGATTATTGCCTCATCACTCAAAGGTGAAAGAACAAAAAAATGAAAGGGCACAGATTGCATCCACCAGGTAACGGATGCGAGACAGAAGAAGAAGATAGTCCAAAAGCCGGCAAGTACCCACATGGTCTTCTGTAGGCCCTAAAAAAGGACATCTGTACGAATTTTGGATTGCACGATCATATTGAGCACTCATGCCCTATTTAAAAAAAATAAATCACGATTGATATTGGGTGTAGTTTATATGGATTCAGAAAGAAACATTGGAGAAACACGTCCATGGCTGGCACTGCAAAGTGAGAACCAGACCAAGGCTGAAACTAGTATTAATTGTCCACTTGTCTCAGGCCCTGTGCTAAGGCAATTTACATATATTATTTTAAAATGTCCTTATTAGTCCTTTGAGGAAGGTTTTCTTTTTTTAAAATACGCTTTTATTTCTGGTTATTTTAAGTCACTTACATTTTTTTTTTTTTAATTCCCCTTCCCCCAGTACTTCCACCCCTGACCTTGGGATGTTGCAGTCTCCCCTTAAGAACTGGATCTCTGAAGGTGGGGACGTCTCCTCCCACACGTTCATGGCACACACCTGGGGACCGGCACACCCAGGGGGCCTGGCGAACCCAGAGTATGGGCCATGGCTCCGCTGGGACTCGAACCAAGGACCTTCCGCGTGTAGAGTAGACGTGCTAAGCACTACTCTATGGAACCACCCCAGAGGGAGGTTTTAACATCCTTCATTTACAGGATATATTGAAGCTCAGAGACCTGAAGTGATTCATCTAAATTCACATAGCTAATAAGTAAAAGACCTGGAGTCTGAATGAAGGTCTGCTTAGCTATCATTCCATATTGCCTTTAAGCAAGATGATGTCTGCAATTTAGCAGTTTGAAAGGTTACAAGTGTGATTACAAGGCTTCCATTCTAGATCGATTCCTGTCCTACCTCCCTGAGTCAACGAAGAGGAATTCTGCACAGATGTTTTTCCCTGTCTAAATTGTGCTGTCCTACAACCTCTCTCCCCTTTCCACTATACAATCATCATTTAAAAATAGGACTGGAGCTCCCTCTCACCAAGTATCAGTCTTGAACATCTTGTCTTGACCTATGTCAAGGGCTGCACACTGATCTTGATTTCAACTTCTCCCTCTCGATTCCCTCGCTCCACCTCTAATCTCTGTATCCTCACAGCTTTTCTCCCATTTCTTACCCGTCCTTGCTCCCGTTGACAGGAGAGCGTGCCAGGCATAGCTTTCCTGGAGGAGGACCTGATTACCATCTCCTCCCGGCTGTGTGGTCAGTGTGCCTTAGGCCACTCTGGCTCAACTCCATTCCTGGGATAACCTGCCTCCCAACCCTCCCACACCAATTCAGTACAGTTTCCTATCCTCCTCCCTTATATTTCCAACATTCATGAGTGGGAAACTTGCTTAGCAGTCCCTATGTGCCAGGCACTAATCCAAGCACGGGGGTGTAAATAGGCCCAAGGAGATCATGGGGTTGTAACAGAGACAAACAAGTAAACAAGAGTCCTAAGCTGTGCAATAAGTGTTCTGCTGCAGGTGTGCACAGGACATCTGTGTCATGATAACTGTGAGGTTGTCTGCTCCGAGGTTGAAGTGAAGTTTGGAGGAGGCTTCACGGATCAGGTGAAGACTTACCTGAATCTAGAAGAATGAGTAGGAGTTTCCATAATTTCCCACCAGCTGGGTTGCTATGGTTATAGCTATAGTAGGCGACTGAAATTGAAGGAGTAAGGGTAGAAGGGTAGGTGAGAAAGCATAAGGGAGGTTACTTCAGGGCTTTTCATGTCTGTTATTCAATCCTTGAAGGATGAGGAAAAATTATATCCCTGACTAGCATTTCACTCTTCTGCTAATAGGGAGAAAGCCTTTCTCTTCACTTCGTGGAAACGAAATGGTGGTGGCGGGGAGATTATGGGAGCACTTGCCTTTCCCATAATAATAATGGCCATTTTTAAAAAGGTGGTTACTGTGTGTTAGTGAATGTACTACAAGCTAGAGGGTTCCCTCCTACTAGGTCCAATGCTCTCGTCAATGCCCAGATCGCATTGTTTGAGGCTCCACCTGCTGGTAAGAGCCGGAAGTTCACAAGTCCCATGGACCCATGCTCAGGGCTCCATCTTTCTTCCCTTTACACATGCTGGAACCCGGGAGGCCTGACATGTGTCCTGCAGCAAGAAGTTCAGACAGGTTTGGTCCGATTTCAGTGGCCTGACTGCAGTGAAAGGCGTTGAGTGTGGCGGAAGCTGGTCATGGTGGGCAGTGGCAGTAGCCCCAGGTCTCTGCTCCTGGAGTAACCCCAGTTGCTAGAGTGGAGTCTCCTGCAGGGGAATGGAGGGGGTCCTTTGAAGATGAACTATATGTCCCCCAGGGCTACAATCCCTGAGGAGTCTCACAGCCAAACCATCTACCGCTCTCATTTTACTCCCCCATGGAGCCACATCCACCCGAAGCCAGGCTACTCTGGGATGGTGGGGTTGGGCCCGGCTTCTCAATAACTTAGCAAGACGGCAGCAGCAGAGCTGCTTGAGATGCTCCAGAGGCAGAGCCTCAGCCCACCAACCAGCTCCTTGTTAGCAGTTTTTTCAAGGGAAGGGGTTGCCTCTGGGTTATGCTCAAGAGGCCCTTTGTCATTCCTAATAGAGCTGAGCTTCTAGGATTATTGATCTTAAAATACACTGGCCCTGAGGGATAGGCAGAACCAATTACAGCATCAAGTACTTAAAGGACCTAGAATCCCCACCTTACACTCTCTTCTTTGGGTTTGTGGCCAAGGCTGACCGCGAGTCCCAAATCTCTTGGCTCGGACCTGTTGCCTTTCCCCATTTCTGGATCCTTTTATGGGTGGCCCACATTCACCTCTGTATGCCTCCCTAACTCCAACTCTCAGGGAGAAGGTTTGGGAATAGAGAAATGGATCAGTCTTTTTCTTCCCAAAAGATCCCTGGGCTCACTCTTCAAACTGAACGCTAACCCTCCTCAGAGGGGCCCTTCCCTCAGGTAAACATCAGACCCTCTAGAAGTTTTCTTAGGTAGGAAGTCTCTAAAGACCACTTCAAAGGTAATCTGTGACAAACTGTTGGCAGTTTCTTTTGCAGAATAAGAAAGAAAATATCTGCTGCGCATAGGCTACCCATTCAATTTTAACCTATGAGATAGGCATTATTGTGACCCTTATTTCATACGTAAGAAGGCTAAGGCCCAGCGACATGAGGTCACTTGTCCAAATTCTCGGTGGTTTGTAACAGAGCAAAGATTCAAAGCCAGCTCTGTTGGACTAGAGAGCACCTGACCCAGGCTGCCTCCCCACCATGGAAGAGCTGCTCATCCTGTGGAATATTCACCTAAGAATAAAGTGCCCCGAATGCCAAAATCGAGACTGGGTTGCATATGGACTCACTGACACGTGCTGCTGCTCATCCTGTGGAATATTCACCTAAGAATAAAGATTACAGTGCCCCGAACGCCAAAATCGAGAATGGGTTGCATATGGACGCACTGACACGTGCTATTCTGTTTGTTTTGTCCTCTGTACCTGTTATGGGCTGAACCGTGTCCCCCCACAATTCATATGTTGAAGTCCTAACCCCCAATACCTTAGAATGTGACTGTATTTGGGAGCCTTTAAAGAGGTGATTAAGGTTAACTGAGATTATATGTCTGGGTCCTAATCCAATGTGACTGGTGTCATTATGAGAAAATTGGGACGAATTCACAGAGGGAAGACCATGTGAGGACACAGAAAGATGACGGACCATCAACAAGCCAAGGAGAGAGGCCTCCGCAGAAACCAACCTTGCTGACACCTTGATTTTGTACTTCTCGCTCCAGAACTGTGAGAAAATAAATTTCTGTTTTTTAAGTGGCCCATTCTGCGGCACTTTGTTATGGCCCCCCTGGCAAACTAATATGGAGTTTACAGCTCTTGTTATTGATGGTATTTCTTATGGTGTCAGCAGAGCAGGTTCCCATAAAGAATAAGCGGGTCCTACAATATTTCCTTAACAGAATTGCTTTCTCTAAGAGTATTTTTCCGGGTACAAGGAGGAGAGACCAGAAAGTGGGAGGGGTTGTTACCACGAAGAGACACCCTAAATGTTATCTTTTCCATCGCGATCTTATGCTTAGCTACCATGGAAAGCATTAAGGTGTTTACCTTTATTGAACACTCTGATTGTAAGATGCCTCACACACATTTCATCCTCACAACTCTCCCATTTTGCAGGTGAGAAAACAACCATAAGGAGGGTAAGTCGTGGAGTTTTGCAGTTACTGGCAGTAAAGACTTATACTTTTAATGGCTATCATTTTGACTGCTATGATTCACTGCCTCCCTTCCCCACCGCTTCTCAAACTTTCCCTGTTAAGTATTGCAAACGGGAGAATAGAGAAAGGCTGTGTCTTGCCACTCAGTATGTGGTCCTTGGACTAACAACAGGCAGTACCTGGGAGTTTGCTAGAACTGCAGAACCTTGGTCTTAGCCAGACACTGAATCAGGATCTGCATTTTATCAAGATCCTCAGGCAACGCCAGCTAGATAATTTGCAGGGCCCAGTGCAAAATGAAAATGCAAAGCCACGAGTCTAAAAATTATCAAGACTTTCAAGACAGTGGCAGCAGAGCATTAAACCAAGTGTGGGTGGGACTGTACAGGTCTTACACTCATGGGACCGGCCGTGCCCAGAGATGACGCACATGAACTCTAAAGTATGAGAAGTATCACCCTAGAGGATTCGGAGTTGCAACCCTGTACCAGAGGGATGCTTTTAGTTTTATTTTATCTTTTTGCTTTTTATCTTAAAAACACAAAATAGTTGCATTATACTCCTAAATATATCCATTGGTCTTGCCAGATAGATAAATAAATAAATAAATAAATAAATAACATTGTACCCCAAAAAACCTGGAAGGAAAATATTCTTAGATGATGCACGTGTTTACCTACAGCATCAACAGCCAGTGACATTCCAACCATTCCAGGGAGTACACACATCTCAGAGTGAAGAGGTTAGGCTGTCCTAGGTACAGACTGCAGAGCCTTTGATCAAATGTGTTCAACAGAATTTCTCCATACGAATTCCGTGCCCTTTTCTCACAAAAAGATGAGCATTCAGGTAGTATCACTCTGGACCATTTATTTAAGCTCTCTGAACTTCAGTCTTCTCATCTATAAAATGGGGAGAATAGTACCTACTTCAGAGGATTGCTGTGAAGTTTAAATGAGATAATACATCAAAAGCAAACACAGAGAATATTTTCTGGTGTATGTTAAGTGTTCAATAAATGTTAACTTGTTATCACATCCTGGAGATTAGGTTCTTGTTTCACTTTGAAGAAGGCAGAAAATGAGACAGAAAGGGTGTCACAAGGGGAATTTACCCAGGTCTCAGACAGAGCCCCATGGGATCGTATTTATTCTGATGAATTCATCTGGACTGGGGGGTCTGGTCTTTATCCTACTGATGCAGAAACCTGATTTTGTCAGCACCCTGAGAGCGTGGCTATAACGGGGGTGGGGGGGATGTACTTACTGGACACCATTGGTGTGCATGTGCGTGCATGTGTGTGTGTGTGTGTGTGTGTGTGTGTAAAAAGAAGGTGTAGGCGGGAAGCAGAAAGAAAGGGAGAAGGAGAGGGAGAGAGACAGAGCAAGTAGAAGTTTTGAGTCTGGTGAGGATGACTTTTATATTTTTCAGTGAGAAAAACTATTTCTACAAAGAGCTTGAAGCTTCCTGGGAGGAATGAAACACCAGCCATTACAAGATGGTCTCGAGGGACTGTCTAGGTTGCAGCCCTGACACCAGTCACCTTTGTGGGTTACATCTTCTAAGACAACCAGAGTTGGGTAGCACTGTGGAGTCTTTAAGCCTCAAGGGGGCGCTGTAAGCTTCGGCTCTAGGAACCAGACAAGAGCATCTAGCCAGATATTTTCTTTTGTGATAAGGAAGCACACAAGGGATTTTTGGAGAAAACAAAGTGGGTAGATGGATGGGCTGTGCTTGGGAGACGTTAGATTAGTCTGGGCACATGTTTAGGGACATTGCCAGGAAAATCTTTTATTTCTCGAATTCTACAATTGAATATCATGATTAATATATATATGTATTTATATATATTTGATTATAAAATTTAAGCATGCCTATTGTAAAAATTTCAAATGTTAAAGAAGGTATAGCTTTGAAAGTGAAATTCCCTTCTCCCCCGCCCTCCCCCCCACAAAAAAAAGCACCGTTAAGAGTTTAATTAACATTTGTATGTTTGCTCTGACCATATTCACTAACTAGCTAGCAAACTAACTAACTATATGTATATAGGAACTCACGCTTATATATTTCTACATAATTATGACGCCAACATTTAAATTCACAATGATAATCTGAGTTATGAAGCTGACTGAAAAACTTGTGTCATGTGGTCCACTGCATTCTCTTCTCATGAGCAAGTAGTACAGAAAGGCAAATTATTAGAAATTTATGAGCTGAGTGTGGAAACAAAACAAGGGGGGAGGTGAGCAATAATCAGTTTGTCCTCAGTTTCTATAAGTCTGTTTCTGTGGCCGGGTGAAAAAGGTGAAGGGATTAAGAAGTACGAATTGACAGTTACAAAATAGTCACGGTAATGTAAAGTACAGCATAGGGAATACAGTCAATAATATTGTCATACCTATGTATAGTGCCAGGTGGGTACTAGACTAACTGGAGGGATCACTTTGTAAATTATATAAATGTCTAACCACTATGCCGTACATCTGAAACTAACATAAAATAATATCAAATATCGACTATAATTGAAAAAAAAAAAAACAAGGGGAGTGAGTTAATCTTCTGAAATATTTCTCAACCAAGAGCGGGCCCACTCTTCCTCCCATCAACACCTCAGGGAACAGACCACATTTTGGAAAGCACTGAACTTCTCTGCCGATGTCTTTTTTTGAAGTCACCTTAAAGCAGATATTATTATTGGGTTGTATCATTTATTTTTAAATTCTTTGCATTTTGATGTTTCTTTGACCTACCTATGTGTCCCTTGAAAAGATATTAATGACCTATTTAAGATGATTAAAATCATCACATTAATTTTTTACTCATGTTTCAAAAGAGAGTGAGAGAAGGTAAATTTCCAGTAGCAGTTATTTAAAATAAACTATCAAGCCCCAAACCTAGTAATATTAATAAATCCGAAATCTGCCATTAATACATTAATAAATCTGGCGTTAGGAATGACTGCAAATATGTAAAGTGTTTCTAAAAAGTAATCATTATTCTCATATCCTTTATGTAAATCTGGAAGTATGAGTTATGATTGCTTTTAGGTATATAATGCACAAACAGATGACAAATGGCACTTCTGGCATCAAACTGTTCTTCATCTCATCCACTAGAGGGTACCTGAGGGTTGTTTGACAAAAGCACTCACAAAAAACAAATTAAAAAATATGAACTAGCAACCCTAGACCCAAAGTACTATATATTATTTTAAGGCTTCCAGTACATTATTAACCAAATTCAGTTAGCTAAAAAGTAGCCACACGTGTTTTTTCTCTAAATCATAAAATTTTGACATTTCTGTTTATAGACTGATTTTTGAAAAAATTTTTGACTCTTGCCTAGATAGGAAGGTACCATGTATTTTATAATATATTAAACACGAGAGCTTTTCTAGTGAAAATCATGGTATTTAAGTTTACTAGAAAAGGCTGATAATTTTATTATCATAACCCAGAATTGTTTATCTATTTTGTGTAATTAGTATATTACTTAATTGGATTCACCCTGAATAGTCTCACAAAAGATGCAGAATGTTATTTTTCTTTTATTAGGTTCATCTTCTACTTCTTACTCTCATTCCATGTTCCAGTAAGAGCAAATTACTATACTGCAGATTAAAACTAAAAATTGGAAATAGTCCAAATGGCTAATAGTAGGGAATAAGAGAGCCAACAGTGGTGTGTTACAGCAATGGATATTTATATTAATCAATTAATTATAGTATATATAAAGTATAACATTAATGCAATAGTATTAAGAATGCATTTACAAAAACATGCTGACCATCCACTAAGTATCAGTCCCTGTGCTATGTAGATGATGAACAAGAAATAAATCCTAGCTCCTGAGTATATAATTTGGTGTGTGTGCATGTGTGTGTGTGTGTGTGTGTGTGTGTATTTAGACTCATGAATGAATACTTAGAAGGTAAAGATTGTGAGCATGAGTTTGAAGTCAAAAATTCAGGTTCTCCCACTCATATGACCTTGAGCAAATTATTTTACCTGTCTTTGAGTCTTGATTTTCTCATCTGTTAAAGGGCTAATCACTAACCTTAATTTTATTGGGAAAATTAAGTGGGGTCATGAATGTAAAGCACCTGACACCTAGTATTGATTGGGGAGTTCAGTCAATGACAGTAGTAGCAGTCCTTTTTGTTGTGTGTAGCAGGGAATACCATGTGCGTGATACCCTGTGTGATGGGCTGTCTTAGCTGGCCACCACCAGGATGAGATGGAAGCTCTGTTCCAGGGCCAATTGCTCTGGTCAGGCAAGCTTCAGCCATCCTGACAGGCCAGTTTCCTGGATAGACCAATGGTTTTGGCTACCTGGCATGTAGAAAATGACGAAGAAAGGATCTCATCTCCCTCGGAGTGGTCCGCTTCCTTTTTTGGCTTTCGCTGCTTCAGGGTCAAGTGGGAAAAGTGGGGCTTTATACATGAAGCCTTCCTATAGTCCTGAGAGCCAGTGTAGGCTGCTGCTCCCACATGGGCTAGCAAACAGAAACCTTTCTTCACTGGAAAATGGGCCTGGGGCCCAGGATGGCAGAGAAAGTGTTTCTCGAGCAAAGCTCTGAGTGATGCTGGAATCCAAGGAATCTGGATGCTGGAACCAAGAGTCAAATGGAATCAAAAGAGTGAAATGAGCTGAGGCCAGAAAGAGAGACAATGAAATCTAGATGGATTGCCAAGCCAAGGCAGACAGAAGCCGTGCTGAAGCCCAAGGCATAGAGCAGCACTGGAACCTGGTAGAGAGCAGTGAGAACCTACTGTTCGCCGTGCTGAAGCCCAAGGCATAGAGCAGCACTGGAAACTGGGGGATAAGTGTAGAGAGCAGTGAGGACCTACTGTTCACCAGCTGCTCTTCCTGATACTGGGAGCTTATGTTTTAGCTAAGGTGGTATTCTAGGCAGGAGGAACAGTAAGGGCTGGTGACAGAAGGAGGCCATCTTGGCTAGAGTATAGTAAGTGAAGTGAGAGGTGGAAGAAAATGAGCTTAGAGAGGTAGGCAGGGCTAATATCATGTAGGATCTTATTGTAAACCATCAAAAAAGTTTGGATTTTATTAAGACAATGAGAAGTGATTACAAGTTTTAACTAAAACAGAGGAGTTGCGTGATCTAATTTACGCTTTAAAAAGACCACTCTCTGCTGTGTGGAGGATAAATGATAGATGATAAGAGTCTTATACGAGAAAAGTCTCGGATCAAGGGAGAAGTAGGGATTGCTGGGTCAGATCAGACACAAATTCTCATGAGCTGGGACAGTGGAAAATCTAGGTGTCAAATACCTAACCCTCGTTTCCAATCCTGAGGTTGTACTTATGCTTAAACGTAGACCAGGAGGTGGGCCTCACCTCTTGATGTCTTTGCCAGGAGACCCTGTGTCCTGGGCTCTGTTGATTTCAGATTTCCAAATACGTGATGATCAACCTAAAATTTTGAGGGAACATAGCTTGAGGCTGCTAAGATGGGGCTTCTGCTACACATCTCATTCTGTTTTAGCACAAATAAGAAGAAACAGCTTAGAGTTTTGTTTTGTTCTTTTTAAGTGGGGAGGGTAGGAAAATAGATTGATTTAAGTAGCATTTCAATTAGATGCACTGAGTTATTTAAAGATATAACTTAAAAGAATTATAAAAATAATTACAATAGCTACAACTTATTGAGTGCCTACTGTAGGCTAGAGGCTTCGTAAAAAAAAAAAAAAACAATAATTACTAACGTAGGAGTCTTTTTCTTTCTGCTGTGCACGTGCAAAGGATTCTAGTTCTGGGACTGGTCCATGTAGGATCTTTGGCTGCAATATAGTTACCAAAGTGTTTCTTTATTGACTCCCCTGGAGGTAGGCATTAGCATCCTCATGTTTCGCAGATGAGATTATGTAAGTTTAGAGAAGTCACATACCTGATCCGATTGAGTAATAAAGTCAGAATTTGAATTCAGGGCTATCCAACTCCAATACTCATGCTGGAAACACTCTATCATGCAGGTATGGTGCAGAGGGTAAGGGTGTGAACCGTGGTATTGGGGGGTCTTGAATTTGAATTCTGCTCCATCACTTACTAGCTGTATCATCTTGGGTTGGTTACTTAACATCTGGGAGCCTGTGATTCTTTATCTGTAAAACGGGGGTAACAACAGCTCCTCCTTTAAAGGTTGCCCTGAAGATTATGTAGCATGGAACTGGCAAATGAAAGGAGTTCAGTAAATGTTAGTTTTTATTATACTATACCATGCTGTGCTCTGAGAGGGCTTCTTTGACATCTGTCTGAGCCAGTTTCACTGCCAACATCAAAAATATATATCCTGCCTTGGAAATGTTTCACATAATAGATTGTGTCCGCTTAACTCACTCTGCACTGTGCTTCGGACACCAGGCATCTGAGAAGTGCTCTGTGTGATGATATTACTCAACTGCATGAGTGGTTTGATAGCTTTTCCAAAGGGTTGATATTTCAGTTGTGCAACTGTAACCGCTCCATGGCAAAAGATTTATTTTTTGGACCCCAATCAACCCACAGCTCCATTTCTCAGACTCCAGCTACATCACAAGATGCTGAAGTTGTGTGGTGTTAACGTTTGCTCAAAGGTGCTAGCGGCATTTTTCAGGTTAATGAAGAACCCATATTGTCCAAGATTGCTTTGTGATCCCTTCTGCCCTGAGCCATACTTGCCCTTTAAGGCCCAGTTGGCAGGAAAATTCAGCTGCAAGCTCACCTGCAAGGCAGTGGAAAGACAAAAAAACTGTTTTGTTCAACTTTGCAGGAGACTTGGACCTCGGGCTGGGGTAAAAGATGCCTCTATATGAGGAGAAGGACCTCGTAACCATCTCTCCCCAGATCCAAGTAGGAAAAAGGAAAAAAAATATTCCATAATTAAAAAAACATTAAACACATAATGGAGTAATTTTTGAATGTGGACGATTGCCCAGCTCTGAAAGCGGAAACAGGAGTTGGGGTGGGGAACAGAGAAAAAGGAGAGATACCGTCGGAGGCTACTGTTGTCCGTGAGGTAAGCTATTAAGAAATCATTTCTAACTGGTTTGTGGGACCAGATTTCTTGACCTGAAAATGAAGAATTGTGTGCGTGCTTCAATCGGGGACGTTGTCTAGCCAGTTTGTTCTTACTTACACTGAAGAAACCGAGTCAGGCTGACATAGTGTAAGGGCCACATCTTCAGAGGAGTGAAGACCATGTGGCTCCGAGTGTCCTCGTTCTCCTCCTTGGTGACGTGTGGAGTTGAACTAGCTTGGTTCAGATAGTGGTCCAGCCACATACCTGCACTGGTACCTCTGTCAAATTACCTGACCTCAGTTTCCTCATCTGTAAACTGGAATTAATAAAATAACCTAATTTGATACTGTATGTGTCATGGGAAAAAAATAATAATATTTTAACTCCAACCTGACTATAGACACTTCTGCCTTTTAAAGGAGGAAGGCACGCTTTGTATCAGTGAGGAAAGAGATTTTTCCTTCGTGCCCTTCCCAGAGAGGGAAGGAACAGCGAACACTAGCATGTGATTGGGTAGAGGCCTGCTGTTTGAGAGAGTACGCCCGTTAACGGTGTTTGGATATACCATGATGGAACTGCAGCTGAATATGGCTATAGAGGCTGGAGAGAGCTAAATTGCTCTACCCAATAAATAGTTTTTTTGTGGTTTAATAAATAGTTTTGGGGGTTTCTAGTGGCCTGTAAGAGAGAGATGGCCCAAGCGCTATTGCAGAAGGCATATCTTAAAGGGCTAGGAGAACCCAGCCGTTATTCAGTTTACATGTTTATTTACATCACAACACTTAGAATAATTCTTGGCACCAGTGAGCATTTGATAAATGGCAGCTAGTAGTCATGTAGCAAAGCTATCTCATTGTGCCCTCTAATAGTCTCTCTTCCTGGAGGAATAGTATCATCTCTTTTAGTGTGTGTGTGTGTGTGTGTGTGTGTGTGTGTCTTGGGACTAAGAGGGGTAGACAGTAAAAATGGATGTATTGAGTTCTAATTTTGGTTCCACAGGGTTTCTTTCTTTCTTGAATTTTCCAACTTTAAATTTGGTAAAAAAAAAAAAATGGTACCTCATCTTATATGATTTATATGAGGTTTCAGCAAGATAATTGAGATAATTCATGCACTGGGCACTTAGCCTTCAGTAAATGTTAGGTTTTACTAGTATTCTATAACCATAGTCTTATAAAGATGGCATAGCATCTAAAACATGTGCTTTGTGGGTTTTATTTTAAAATTTGCATGTATATTCGATGCAAACAAACTTGAAAAATATATAAAGAACACACACAAAAAAACAACAATCCCTCCAACAAAAAGATCACCAGTGTTAACATTTTGGTTTATGTTTTTTCATTTTTTTCCCCTCCCAAGTATGTGTACATCTTTGTTCTATCTTTTCAAAATGGGATACTGTTCTGTAGTCTGCTTTTTTTTTTTTTTTCGACATAGCAATAGACTGTGAACTTTTCCCCATGGATGAGTTGCTTCTTAAAATAGATGTTCCAGTGGAAGCAGTCATACCCTGGACCAGTAGATTCATTACTATTCTTCTTTTTAAAAAAGCAGGGGAGAAGGAAATGCCTTATGGCCATCCAAATCTCGGAAATACTGTCAATACGTTTCCTTCTCGGAAAATTAACAGCACATATTAGCATGTTAAGAGCTCTGAGAAGCCCTTTCATAAAGAACCTTCTTGACTTCGATTAGATCAGTGTTTCCCAAACTAATTTAAAACTGTGGAGCCATTTATTCTCATAACTCCTATTAATGTCTCAGGAATCATTTCGGGAAATAGTGCTGCAGGCTGAAGACTCTTAAAGAACAGGAAGCATGTCTTGTTCATCTTCATGTTTCCACACGGTCTTACAATTGAGTTTTTAAGAAATTATGAAAAAGGGGATTGGATTGATGAACCCTCTTTCTAACCATCAGCCACACTTGTGTTAACTGGGGGACCAAGGTTAGAGGCTAGGGCTGTGCTCCGAAGTGTCTCTCTGTGTAAAGCTAATTGGCCCCTTTGGGGATGAACCTGTGAACTTGGTCTCGTTAGCGCCAGCACAAAACAGCTGAGTTAGTTTATCTGGTGCCGTGAAATTGTTTTCTTACAAGATTCTCATGCTGTCCTCCAGATGGCGATGCTGGTTTGTCAACCTTTTGAGAGCCTGAAGCTCAGGCCAAGGAAAGCTTGGATTTGAGGGGAAGCAGATGAGGATGAGGAATGAAATTGGGAGTGGAGTGATTATTGAAAACCAGAAGAAACGCTGTCAGGTTTGCAGTTGGCATGAAGTTGAGGTGCAGCCTTATACAGTGTGTGCTGGACACAGGTTTTTAAAAATTTTGATGAATCAGTAAGTCAAGAATAAGTATTGCTAGCATTTATTGAGCACCAACTATGGAACGGGCAATATGCCAGATAACTTCATTCATTTTTCCTTTTAATCTTCTAAACAGAACCGTGAGGTTGGTCCTGCAGCTAAAAGTAGCAGAACTGGAAGTTCAACCCTGGTTCCTAGGCCCGGTGCTGTATCTGAGTGCTTCGCTAGACTGAAACAAGAAGATATTTACCAAGGACAAGTAATGTAAAGTAATTTTTTATCATCTATCTATCTATCTATCTATCTATCTATCTATCTATCTATCTCTATCTGTCTATTTACCTATCTATCTAACCATCTGTTTTTCATTTCGCTTGTACAGGATAGGCCTAATAACACTTCATGAAAAGAGTTTTGGGTTTTTTATTTGTTTGTTTGTTTTTTAGTTAGCCATCTGCTAAATATAATAATTATAGTTCTGGTCTGCATTCTTAGAACATTTACTATAACACTTAAATTTAAATTTAAAATAACATTGGAGTCAGAAGGGTGGAGGTATATTTTTAAGAATTCTTCTACTGTTTTTAGGCCTGGTGGTCATTATGCGAGATAGACGTGGTCAAACTGAATGGCTCCAGAGTTTAAAATTCACTTGTGGGACTGGGTGCTTCTATTGTCCTGCCATATCCCAATTACACTTCTTGTCACCTAGGATATGTTGAAATTGTTTCTTTACATGCCTCCTTCACCCAGTGGACCCTGTGCTTCTTGAGGGGAGGAACTATGTCCTTCATTGCTGTATTTGTACAGCCTAGCACAGTACCTGGTACCTTGTAAATCATTAGAAAAGTTTAAATGAAGGAGTGAGGAAATGAATGAAAGGCATCTCCTGCAGAAATCATGTCAGAGCATAAACTGAGGAAGGAACCCAGGGAGCTTGGTCTAGATGAGAAGAAAGAAGACGTAAGGGAGATATGAGAACTATCATCACATACGCGAAAGGCTGTCACGTGGATGAGATCGTAGAGCAAGATTGTGCCACTCCAGGTAGAAAGCTCCGGGAAGCCAGAAAAAAAATCAAAGAGCTGTAGAAAAATAAAAGGAGTTACCTTTTGGGGCAATGACCTTCTCACCTCCTCAGCCAGTGGTGGGATGGCCATCCAGCAGGGATGTGGGAGACGAGGCTTCTTCATCCAGTTTGAGACTGAAGAAGGGGGTTACTGAGGCATGCAGCTATGTGCCTCTGTCCAGAACAGTGGTGGGCATGTAGAAACCACTTACCATTTGTTGAACAGATGAATGATAGTCTCCTACTAATTGAAGACTCATTCGACAAATATTTATTTAATTTTTCTATGTATTATGTCTGTGTTCAGCATCAGTGAAAAGGATGACTCGGCCCCCATCGTCAAGGGGGAGAGTACCACACAGGTGAAGAGCACAAGATGGAACCACACTGCCTGGGTTCAAAATCAGCTCTGTAAATTACTTTATTTCTTTGTGCCTCAGTTTCCTCAGCTGTAAAATGGGAGTGAAATAGTACTCACCTCAAGGGATTAGTTTGACAATTAAATGAAATAACACTTGGCATAGTATTAAACACTCAAGTGTTAATGATTATTATGGTGCATACATTCTAGCAAGGGCTGCGGATAAGTTCCTATTTTGAAATGGATGCTCTGATGGGTGTGTCTGGACTGAAATATATGGGCACTTGGACAGGCTAGTATATACCCCAACAAATCAGCGTGCTTTAAATCTTCATTCAGCTCTGATCAGAGGAGAGGCTGAGCACTTTGTGAGGCAGGATTGTGGCTCACCGGTCAGGGTTTTTGTGAAGGTTCTTCCCTCTGCCCCCAGAGCTGCCTAATGCAACTGGACAAGGATGTTGGGCTGCAGGCAGGAGGGGAGGGTAGAGAAGGGAGGACCGTTGTTGTCAACACTCAGCCTTACACCCAAAGTGCTGAGCAATTCCATTCTGGCTCCAAACTTGCAGTCCCCACTATGCTCATCAGACACTTCGAAGTTAAACAAACAAGCCACCCTTCAATGCTCGGCTAGTGTTTCTCAAGCATGTTTCTTGGGGAGTGTTACCCACACCCAAGGGATTTTTCAGAATGTTCCTCCTAACAACGTAGAATACTTTGTGGGGATTCTAGGAAAGAATTTTTCTGATCTTATTACATTTCCTATGGTTTTTATTTCCCCTCCTGGATTGCTGCCCCAGGTGGTTGATCCGCTGGCCACTTCTTAATCCCACCCTGCTGGTGGGGGTGCTGTGCAGAGTGCCATGAGGATGCCTCAAAGGGAAACTCGCCCTAACTTGGAAGATGAGGGATGACTACAGCATATGGAGCAGATAGCTGTGCAAAGAGGTGGCAGGTCTGTCTGTTCCAGACAGAGGGATATTCAAAGGCCTGAGGTCAGCGAGAGCAGTGAAAATAGTTTAGTGTGGCTGGCACAGAGGGTATAGGGTGAGTGATGTGGGGAGGGAAAATGAGGAAGCGGCTGGAGAGGTACGCAGGGTCAGGGTTGTGAAGGGCCTTGTAAATTGTGTTAAGGAGTTTCCACTTAACCCTGAGCACAACAGAGAGTCTCCGAAGGGTTTTAAGAAAGGTGGTCCAAGGAACAGGTTTTCATTTTAGAAAGAATACCCTAGCTATGGGAAAGGGATGAGGAGGGATCGGCTGAGTGTGTACACGTGTGTGCACACTCCAAAATGAATTGCAGGGGCAGGGATGGTGCGGTGGGTAGGACGGGAAGCAGGGAGGAGAGGTGTTGTAATACCTCCTGCAGAGATGAGGCGGGGCATTGGACTAAGGAAACTGCAGCCCTGTGGGTGGAGAGACTTGTGTGCCAATTTGAGAAGAATTAACAGCCTCTTTGTACTGACTGGAAACTAAAGGTGATATCTTTTGGTTTCTCTGGTTCTTAATGACAGTGTATACAAGGTATGAGGCCAGAACTAGGTGGCAAAGGGCTCCACGTGGAAGGCCTGACCCTTTCCTCTCTCTTCTCCTGGTATCACCCCCACAATTTCTCTCCCTCTCCCTCTTTTTTCCTTTTTAAAATCTCGCCTCATATAGTATGCGGTAAAGAGCATGACTGTCAGAATCAGGTGGGTGTTAATCATAGCACTACTGAGGTATTTATTTTATTTATTTAAGGTATTTATTTTAACTTCTTCGAGTCTCATTTATTCAAGTATAAATGGGGATAATCGTACCTACCTCATAGGGCTGGGATTGTGATTCAGTGCAGGTTTTCCCATTTGGACCCAAATCCAATTCTCTCTCTGAAGATGGTAAGTGGCTTCACCCTACAACCCATTTACCCAAAGCGTGGTTCCCTCTTACCTTTTACAACCCTCTCCCCACACACGTGGGAATCACTGTAATCTGTTGCCTTGATGGCTGCAGTAGCTTCTCAATTGGTCACCCGGTTTCCATGTCCCTCCTTCAAAGACCCTTTCTCTGCTTTCTCCATAAAGTAACCAGGGTGACCGTTTTTGTTGTTGTTAATTTGTTTTGTAATGATTTATTGAGGTATAAGTCACATACCATAAAATTTACCCATTTAAAGCACATAATTCAATGGGTCTCAGTATATGCACAGATTTGTGCAACCATTACCACTACCCAATTTTAGAGCATTTTAATCACCCCCCCAAAAAAATTCCATACCCACTGGCATTCACTCCCTATTCTCTCCTCCTCAAGGCCCCAATAATCACTAATCTACTTTTTGTCTATGGATTTGCCTATTCTGGACATTTTAACATGCTGGGCTGTGTTCCAAAGTGGCTATACCAATTTATAATCCCACCAACAACGTATGAGGGTGCCAGTTTCTTCACATCCTTGCTAATATTTGCTATTGTCTGTTTTTTTTTAATGTAATAGTTCTGGTGGATATGGGCTGGTATCTTGTGGTTCTGATTTGCATTGCCCTAAGGGCCAGTGAAGTTGAGCATCTTTACATGTGTGTATTGGCCATTTACATATATTCTTTGGAAAACTGTCTATTCAAATCTTTGCTCTGCCTCCCCACCCCGTTAAACCTTTCTTTATTGTGGTAAAATATACATAACATAAAAGTTACCGTTTTAACTATTACAGTTCCGTGGCATCAAGTACTTTAAGGTTGTTGTGAAACCTTCACCACCTTCCATCCGACTCTAGAACTTTTTCATCATTCCAAACTGAAATTCTATCCCCATAACCTCCGCCTCTCAGACCCTGGTGACAACTGTTCTCCTTTCCGGGTTTACTGTTTTTTTTTTTTTTTTTAGTTTTGGTTTCAGTAATAGCCATTCTAATGGGTATGAAGTGATATGTCATCGTGGTTTTGATTTGCATTTCCCTAATGATTAGTGATATAGAGTACTTTTTCATATGTGTATTGGCCAATTGTATATCTTTTTTTTTTCAAATGTCTATTTATGTCCTTTGCCCATTTTTAAATTGGGTTATTTGTCTTTTTATTATTGAGTTGTAAGAATTCTTTATATATTCTGGATACAAGTCCCTTATCAGGTATATAACTTGCAAATATCTCCCATTCTTTGGGTTATATTCTTACATTCTTGATGGTGTACTCCGAAACACAAAAGCTTTTAATTCTAAGATCTCCAATTTATCTATTTCTTCTTTTGCTGCTTGTGCTTTGGTGTCATAGCTAAGAAACCACTGCCTAATTCAAGGTCAGCAAGATTTACTCCTATGTTTCTTCTAGGTGTTTTATGATTTTAGCTCTTATATTTAAGTATCTGATCCATTTGAGTTAATTATTGTATATGGTGTATGGTAGAGCCAGGGTGATCTTTTAAAAACACAAAGCAGAGTCTGTGACTCTCCCTGCTTAAGATTCATTTCTGACTTCCCACTGCTCTTAGGACATGGTCTAAGTTTTCTCCACAAGGTCTTCATTCCCGTCTCGTTCCCCGGTCCTCCTACCCCTCACATTACTTTGCTACAGCCATCACCACCTTGCAACAGTTCTTAATCATGCAAACTCCCTTCTGTCCCAATGCTTCTGCACTGCTGTTCCCCACAGCGAACACACAGAATACCTGATGGCCACCATCATTCTTTAGGTCTCAGTCTAAAAGTGCCTTCTTCAGTAAGACCTTCGCTGATATCTAAAATAGATTCTCACCACCATTCCTTCTTCTTTTATTTGTTTTCTTCACAGGAATGTTAAAAAATATAATTCAACTGAGTAAAATTTAAAGATCTTTTTGGCTTTATTTGACAATTCATGAATCAGGGCAGCATCCAATCCAGCAGGTAGAAAGGAGCTCTGAGGAGCTTTACAAAATGAAAGACTTTTATAGACAGAAGGGAGAAGGAACAAGGAAAGCAAAAAAATAAAAATAAAAATGGATTGGTTATTGCAAGCTAACTTTCCTTTAGGGGATAGCAGGGGTTTGTTGGGCAGATGACCTAACTAGTGCCGATCAGGAGATTCCTGATTGACTGATTTAGGATTTCATTTCTTGAGCTGAGGACCTGAACAGACATTTCTCCAAAGAGGACATACAAATGGTCAACAGATATTGGAAAAGATGCTCAACATCACTAATCATAAGGGAAATGGAAATCAAAACCACAGTGAGATATCACCTAAAACCTGTAAGAATGGCTATTATCAAAAAGTCAACAAATAACAAGTGTTGATGAGGATGTGAAGAAAAGGAAACTCTCATGCACTGATGGTGAGATTGTAAATTGGTGTAGCCACTATGGAAAATTGATGGAGGTTCCTTAAAAAATTAAAGATAGAACTACCAAATGATCCAGGAATTCCACTTCTGGGTATTTATCTGAAGAAGACGAAAACACGAATTCAAAAAGATATATGCACTCCCTGCGTTCACTGAAGCATTATTTACAATAGCCAAGATATGGAAGCAATCTAGGTGCTCATCAATAGATGAATGGGCAAAGAAGATGTGGTCTATATATACAATGGAATATTAACTCTGCAGTAAAAATGAATGCAATCTTGCCATTTGTGACAACATGAATAGGCCTTACAGGATATTATGCTAAGTAAAATAAATAAGACAGAGAAAGACAGATAACCATATGATTTCATTCATACATGGAATCTGAAAAAAAACAGAAAAGCGAACAAATAAAGCAAAACAGAAATAGACTCATAGATACAGAGAACAAACTGATGGTTGCCAGAGGGGAGGGGAGTGGGATGATGGGTAAAAAAAGTGAAAAGGAAGAAGACGTACAAAGTTCCAGTTGTAAAAAATAAAAATAAAAATAAGTCACAGGATGTAAAGTACAGCATAGGGAATATATTCAATATTATTGCACTAAATTTGTATGGTGACAGATAATTACTAGACTTATTGTGGTGATCACATCATAAGGAATATAAATGTAGAATCACTGTGGTACACCTGAAACTAATATAATATTGTATGTCCACTATACTTTAATTTTTTTAAAAAAATACATCTTGGATTAAAATAAAATTCCATTTTTAGGAGAGCTGAAACTGTAATTAAGTGAACTCTCAGTTTGGTGATGTGCAGCTTAGCTTAAGTGACTCCATTTTGAGCCTGTCGTCTTGTTTTTAACAGTAATTAACAAAGGCCATATTTTCTTTGTTTATTTGCTTACTTGTTTATTGCCCCCTTCCCTCATTTGAGCCCCATGAGGGCCAGGGCCATGTCTGTCTTATTCACTTTTATCCCCAGCACCTAGTACAGTGCCTGGCACATAATAGGGCCTCAGTAAATATTTGTTTGAAGAAAGAAAGAGAAAAAATGGGCATTACGTGTTTCTTCCATTCCCAGCACCCGTTTCCACTTTCGCCAATTCTATTACCTCCATCTTTCATCACCTTTTGCCTGGATTTTCTTCCATTTCCTGTTTTCAGGAAATGATATTATATCATTCCTGGAATATGATATTATGAAGTAGAGCATCCATTTTTACTTTGTCATTGTTTTTCTTTTCTTTTCTTCCCTCTTCTTACTGCTCATAGTATATAAGAATCAGTGGATAGGTTCAGCTCTCTAGCCTACAACAATTTTTTTTTTCTGAAACTTTCTCTGTAGAAACCCAACATTGAGCTCTCTTGGTCCTTTCTTATGTTTTCATATGAATAAGACTTTTCAGCTCAATGCAGTTGAAAGCTCTCTAAGAAAAGAATTTCTTTTCTAACTCAGAAAGTGGTTGGCTGAGTAAATCTCAATAAACACTAGGAGTTGATCAGCAGTGCTTTTTAAAACCAAGACTCAGGTATGCTATCCTTACAATGTCAACAAATTCCAATTTGATGGGTTCTGAAACTGTTGCAACCCTACAGCATACAAAATTTAATTAACCAAGCACTTTTTGTGTAAAAGTCTATTAGAAGTAATCACATAATAATAATATGTGTTGTCAAAAATCCTGCAGAATGATTTCTTACAGATGACTCCCTGTTTACATGGAGGAACTGGGGCCATTTGGTGACATGTCTCTGTGCACGTT
>NW_006433024.1:10677810-10680318 GCF_000325575.1 Pteropus alecto | reverse complement strand
ATAAAAAGGAAAACACCTTCATCTTAATGGTAAGCTTGCTACCCCGTTGATAGAAATTCTTTTGATGAAGACTGCAGCCAGAAACATGGGTAAAGACCATTTCACCTGAATGCCTCACATTCTGATTTTTTTTTAGTTTGCTGTCTTGCTTATCACTTACAGATATCCAAATACCTAAGAAGTGAGCCCAAAAGATAATTGAAACTTTTGATCCAAGAAATAACTCACACATTTGTTTTGCTTTGCTCTAATCTTCAGAACTGTATATCATGCTGACAAGTTGCAGATTTTTAAAAAACAAATTTTCCGTTGGGCTCCCCCACCCCCTTTTGTTGTGGTAATATTTTCTCCTATCTTCCATCTCCTAAAAAAAGTAGGTGTAACAGTCTAATCAGCCTTTACCAACTTTTCTGCAAGAACAAGGCAGAAAAATATAAAGATATAAATCAAGAATTGTTATTATTGTTTATGTAGTAGTGATATATGGTTCCACTGGGCTTTGTGTTTTACATGGCTACTTTGAAAACACAGAATGCTACTCAGGCACAAGCGATTTGTTTCTGAGCCCTGTGCTTGGATATTTCTAATAAATATTATTCTGTCTCTGTACCCGAGCAATAAAATATTTTCAGATTCCTGGTAGTATTCCTGGTAGTAAGTCTACATTGTCAAACAAAGATAATGTCCCTAAACTTCAAGAACAGTAGGTAGAGAAAACACTTGGCATAAAATAAACAAGATATTTGTAAATCATCATCATAACAGTGATAGTTTTATGCACGAGGCAATGTCTAGAAGGATGTATATCAACATATTAAGCCAAGATTTGCTGGATAAAGAAATTAGAGGTGATTTTATTTATTTTTTTATTGCTTATCTATATTATTTTTTCTAACTGTCAATGTATATTACTTTTGAAATAAAAAAAGATCCTTTTCAAAGAATAATACATAGAAAGAGTTAATAAAACTAAGTATAAAAATAGAATGAGTAACATTCTTTAATGGAAAGTAGGGAGAGTAGCTTCTGAGAAAGTGAAAATCTGATTTATCTTCTATTAATGTCTCAGTTCCTATTGTGAACATTTTCTTTAGCTTTGATGAAAACACTGGCTACCTGTTGCCCACCCGTCCCTTTAGCTAAGCCAGGCCACTGTGCCTACATGCCCCATGCCAAGAAAAGCAAGTGGCAAAAGAGGCTTTCCCAGTGGGAGAATAGGCTTCTCATTCAATTCTCAAGTGGATCCCACTCCAATCCTA
Organism: Pteropus alecto; assembly: GCF_000325575.1. Lineage (NCBI taxonomy): Eukaryota > Metazoa > Chordata > Mammalia > Chiroptera > Pteropodidae > Pteropus > Pteropus alecto. The sequence goes on along the minus strand of NW_006433024.1, from coordinate 10,679,059 downwards.
TTCCCACCTGTCTCCTGATTCCTGACTTTTTCTTCAGTTTAAAGACATGTGATTCTCTTGGGACACCCTAAAGACTTGGTCTGAACACAACCTTTTAGCTCTGAAGAGTGGTGACTGTTCAGCCCACAAACCCATGTAATAGCTTCCATGGCCTCCCACCCCACCCAAGTCCTTCCCCCACTCCCTTGTCTCAAGATGGTCTACAAGACAAGATTGAAAGCCTTCTCTTTAGTGTCACAACCCTTCCTTTTCACCTCTTACTGCCTCATCTTATAGTATTATTTGGGAATAGAATAATTTAAATGAAATGGCAGAGAAGGCTGGACCAAAAGAGAATGTTGTGGTGCTTAGAGTAGAGGCCTCAGGTGAAACATTTTGGAGATATTCAGCAGTACGAACTCGAATAACTATATATATATCCATTGTTTATGACTAGTATCTGTCCTGACTGGTCAGTACCCATAGATTATCAGTTGTTAAATATTTTGATATCATTCTTAGAATACTGTTGTAGTGTTGTAAATGGACAGTGCTTACAAGAGACCTGAACTTGAGTATGACTTAGGGCTAGCAATTTACCTTCTCTAAACCTTAGTTTACACATTTGGAAAATCCGTAATATTGCCCTACCCAGTTCAAAGAGTTACTGTGATGATCAAATTGTCATATTGGAGGCAGAAGTTCCTTGTAAATTGTGAGAGACTTCATAGGCAAGGGATGACGATAACAATGTTGGTGGTGAAGGTCAAGGTGATGGTGATAATAAAGAGTTAAAAAAAAAACCTTGGGAACCCCAAGGACTATCCTTCTCTAGTTCAGTATGCTACAAGCATTGCTCCCTAGCTCACAATTCACAGTAACAGTTAGAAGCATATAAACTGGTAACATCAACCCTTTCTGGTTTCTGCCATTGTAGCCCCCAGGTCATTTACTGGCCTAGTGCTGATAGGCAGGCACTTCTTTTTGTCTGTGGGCATTTGTTCCAAGATTTATTTCACATCCTGGCTGGGAAACCCTTCAATTTTGTAATTCCCAACATCAGGTTCAGCTTCGATGTCCATTTTATGATCTGCTAGGACCTGGAAAGAGCAAAATAGAAAGGAGGAATTATCCCAGGGTACCCCTGCACCCTACAAAGAGTATCTGAGTTGGATTCACATGTGCTCCCTTTTGATACATGTCCTGTGATCCCCAAACCCACTCTGCAAGTTTCTTGGATGAGCTGTCGGTGTGGCCAGGTAGTTTTCGC
>NW_006433024.1:10669312-10677796 GCF_000325575.1 Pteropus alecto | reverse complement strand
TTCCCTCCTTCTCTCCCTCTCTTTCCTTCTTGTTCTTTCTGACACCCCTACCCCCTCTTTATGAAGACTCTGGGTCTGTCCTAAGACGCTTCTGACTGACCTTGACAAAAGCCCCACCTTGCCCTCGGAGAAAGGGGCAGAAGAGCTCCATGGAGTCTATTGCAACAGAGGCGGCACATGCTTACAGAATAATTGGCTCCTATAATTTGTTCAGAGCCAGGGCTGAGTAGCAGGGAGGTTTAGATTCTATGGCCTTGAGGGAAAAAACATTCTCTAGAGAGGTTTCTCTTTGCTCTTGTTAGTTGTAAAATAAAAAGACTTCCTGCAGAGGAGGCCTGCTCCTTGGTGAGGGCTTTCCTGTTCCTTCACATAAGTAAATGACCTCTGGGATCCTCTCTTCCACTTTTCCCTTTGGATCAGGTACTTAAAGTTATACAATGTGTAAGATGGTGGGGAGAAAATACAAGGAGTCAAGGCTTAAACACACCTAAAGATCCCTCATACACAGAGAGAGAGCAGGGCCTCAGAGAGGGAGTCATTCTGCAATGACCTCACAGTCACAATAGGCCTCAAATGCCCCTTCATACGTTATTTCTAAATGAGATTTGGCACACAGTTGCAAAAATGCACCAACAGGAGTCACCCATTAAAACATCACGATTTCCATTTGACTCACTTTGGGCATTTCTTAATATATCTCTTAACCTCTGAGGGATGCTAGATATGACCGTGAAGCACCAAACTGACTGTTAGGAGGAGCTAGTTTGAGATTCCATTTACTTCAGGAATTATTCTACATGGTTGTTATATTTGACAATCTTGACAGTCCTGTGAAGTCGGTGCTGTCATCAGCCCCATTTCACAGACTGGGAAACCAAGACCTTGTTCAAGGTCACAGCTTGAAAGTGGTAAGACTGGGGTATAAACCCAGGCTGGTATAACACCGAAGCATCTTTCTATTCTTCCATTATCAATGACAGCACAGCCTAGCATTTTATTGTTAACCTTGTACTTGTTCATCAGCCATGGGCACCTAGGATCATCTTTCCTGGTAGCATCATCTTCTCTTTGAACCCCTCACAGGGACGGTCCTGCAGGAGCTGTCAGGTGGGGCTTAGGTTTATGCCTGGGTTAAAATCCTCTAAAATTCCCTCTGAGAGAGTCCAGGGCATCTGATGCCTTGATTGCCCTGGGAGACATCATTTTTAAGTTAGTCTGACCTCCTTGAGCTCATTTCTTTGTCCCAGTCACCTTTGCTTCCATCAAAAATAACAGGTTGCTGATAAGTTGGCTCTCGGCTCCCCTGCTCAGACGTTGGACTCTGCATCTGTGCTCAGAGGAGGGCTCTCAAGTTCAAAAAAGCCCTCATGCTCTGTATTTTGACAGGTTGAGAAATCCAATCCATTCATTTTGAAAACCCATTAAGCCCAACCAATATGAGATATTTAGAAAGGCCAGGATTTTGCTTCTGGTCAGAAGGTCAGTGCTGTCATAAAATAATAGCTAAAGGAAGTGAAACAAAACATATTTTATTGTATGGCTATAATTCCCAAACATTCTTTAAAAATATACTTTCAGTTGAAGCAAGACACAACAAAAACACAGCACACTGAATTGCCGGAAATTGTCACCACTATAAACTCTCTTTGTTCAGAGTATTTATTCAATTTTCCAGGCCCCGTTCTCAGACCAGTGATAGGCACAAGTAAATGCTCAATAAGTGTTCAGTGAATGAGCTTCAAAATGGTTTATTTTGCTATTTTACATTTTTTCTAGGTATTAGTTTCTCTTGTTCCCAATAGCTGCTAAATCATCCTCAAGAAAAGAACATCTGATTTTAGTTCTCTGGGGCATTGAAAAGTGAGTTTCAGAATAAATAAGTTTGACTCTTCTTGGCATCTCGAATTATATTATTGATAATGCAGGTAATAGGGTTTTATGGCCAGATTCTCCAAAGATAACTCGTTTGATCCTTTCGACCTTGTGAAGGAGGCATGGGAGATGTTATTCTTTTGTGTTAGCCCTAGGAAGGGTGGGTGAGTACAGACCATTACCTGAAAGAAAATAACTTTACTATTAGGTGACCTTGAACACAAATAATGTTCAGAAGATGGTGTAAAACATTCCTGTATTTTCCCACTGAGTCACCTTCCAGTCCATAGACTGTCTCCTTTGATGAATATTTTTATTTTCATTTATTTATTTATTTATTTATTTACATACTTACTTACTTACTTACTTACTTATTTTTTAGGCAAGGCGACCCTTGGTTGACCTCACAGATTGCAAGGACCTTGTCAGTTTACAATCCCTTTTTCTTTAAATGTTTTTATGCCTGCAGCACCTGGCCTTCTTGATGGTCTCTCATCCAAGTATTAACCAGGCCCGACCCTGCTTAGCTTCCAAGATCAGATGGGATTGGACTTGTTCAGGGTGGCATGGCCATAGACTGATGAATATTTTTAGTTCCCTCCTCCCTCTTCTCTTATCTCTCACAATCCTTTCCATCTTTTCCACTCCATCTCTCTGAGCACCACCCTGGAGAAACCAAAAGACCTTCAAGGTTCTAAGCATGTCTCCTGCCTTTGCCCTGATGTGATATAGCCGTCCCTAATCCTGCATCCAAAGATTCAGTTTATAGTCAGAGGGAGCAAACGTATGGCCTGTGACCAGAGCTGACTCTTGGAATCTCCAGGTAGACTCAATAAATAGGACTCTACCTGAGCTGTGGACCCACTGAGAAGAAAGAACAAAGAGTAAGCTGATGGAGGTAATGCAACACCTTAATGAGACAGTGGATATTGAAGAATATGGCTTATAGTAGTAGGCTAATAAGATTCCTAATGTGTAATCTCAGACTTACCTATGCTGGACTGGGGTAGGCTACTCTTCATCAAGGTGGAACCCTGTGGGTAGGTGACTCAAAAGAGGAAGGCTCTGGGTTATAAATGCCCAATTTCTTCTCTCAAACCCTTTAATCAGGTAAGCTATTTTTTCCCACCAGCGGAGGAAGGAGTATAGAGTGGGGAGAGGCCAGGTGTAACTCTTACAGATGTCTCTTCTTATGAGGAATCATCAGGAAGAGAAGTATTCCTCTTAACGCAGCATGGTTTACTGACTCATGCCATTTTCAAAAAGTTGATGGAGTAGATTATGTTTAAAAATAAGGAGATTTTACACAAAAATCACAATTTCTGGCATTTTTTTTGAAAAGTAGATTGATTGATCAGCAGTGAACCTGTGCTCTCATGTGGCAGCAGTGGCTCAGAAATGTACTGTGCCAGTTCCTTTCGTCAGATCTGGCTGCTTTAGCTCATCAAGGACCCCCAGTCCCTACTGTGTAGATATTGCTCTTTCCAGTTCCACACATTTATATCTCCTGCCTGGCCCTTCTGGGCATTTTAGTTTGTTTCTTCTGCTTCCCTGTGTATATCTAGAGCGGAGCATCTACAGCACCAACAGACCTGTGTCTTGCTAATGTTTCTCAGCTCTACTGATTATTGTTTTATTTTGATACGTTATTAGCTTAACAAAGTCCTGATCTTTTTATTCTGTCTCACAGAAGACTTCTTCCATAGCAGAGGTTTTGCACTGAAGAAGATAAAGGAGGTTGAGGGAAAAGGAAAATCCTGTCCTGTCAAACAAAGAAACCAAGGCCCAGATGTCAAGGTATATTGCAGGAGGAAGACACCTGTGCTGTCCTTGGATGTCTATTCTACTGCGCTGCAGCTGTAGCCATTTTTGCTGGGTACCACTGAGCCAGGCGAGCAACAGATTGCACATCTGAGTGTGAATTTCTGAAATATACTTTGCCTCCCTACGGTGACCAGTTAGGCAGAAGCCCCAACCTAACTGGATCCACAGCTGCTTTTCCAGGGCAGCGGTGGGTGAAGAGGAACAGTGACAAGGAGAGAAGGGAGTCAAGAGTCTGTTTTTCTAGCCTGTCTGGAACTCTCTGTCCTTTCCAGAAGTGCAAAAGGGGTTAAGTCAGGGAACAGCAGGGCAGAATGAAGCAAGCCAGACCTCATTCGCACATTTCCCCTCTTACCTCACCCACCAATCTGGATATACCTATCCTTTCCCTAAAGACTTGGCGTAAACCAGAGGGAAAAATAGTTGTTATGACAGTATGGATGTAGGGATATAGTTGGATGGATGGGTAGACCAATGAATTAACGATTCATCTTGGGGAGTTTTGCGAGCCCCTTCCATGTGTTTGCAGCAGAAATCATTTTGATTTGTTTTTAGACTCCTACTTTTAGCACTTAAGGTTCAAATGTCAAGGCCGAAAAAGCAGACATTCTCTATCTCCGATAAGAAGGAAGTACAGTAGGTGTTAAGAGCATGGGCATTGGAGTCTTTTGACCCTATTAGCATCTTGGAGCCTTACTTTCTTAATGCATAAAATGTTGATAATAATAGTACCTTTCTCAAAGATGGTTGTTAATAGAATTAAATAATTTTTGGAAAATACCCAGTAACCCAGTGCCTAAAAGATAGAAAGCTCTTGGGATATGATAAGCCTAATTCAAGTGAGAGCATTCAGTTGTATATATTGAGCACTTAATACATGCTTAGCTCTTTCACAGGAGTCAAGTGTATGTTTGTGGGTACTGACAAAAGTTCGGGGTGGGGGTTGGGCATCTGCAGAGTATGATTCTGAGATAAAGGACAAAGACACGCTGATGTAACTGTAATGGAGCATCCTCATATACATTCTGGTGGGTGGTGGGAAGGGGAGAGAGAGCACTTCTCTGGCTGGAGCTGCTGAGAAAGGAAAAAGTCGGTGGAAAGCAAAAGGAGTTGAGAGGGATTCCAGGTAGAGGAAGCCACACCGAAGGGAATAAGCAGGCTTGCCCGTGCTGTTTGCAGGCCGCGCGGAGGAAGGAGATGGGTAGAACTGCAGCTGCTGGTCAATTTCCTCTTTTGCCCCAGATCCAGGGAACTTCTAAGAAGCAGATTCTGCACTAAGTATTTTCAGCTGAGTCTTGTCACTTGCTGGCCCTTTTACCTGGCCTAGATCACTCAAACCATTCAGAGCCTCAATTATTCATCTATAAAACAGGAAGCATTCCGTGAATCTCGTTTGGTATTGTGATGCTAATGAGATTGCCCATGTGGAGGGCCTTTGTGAATGGAAAAGTGCTGCACGAATGTAAGGACTGGTCGCTGATGGCTTTTCCACCTGGTAGCCACAGTGGGCTGTTTCAAGCAGTGCAAATCATTTTCCCCTGCTGAAAACCCCTCCATTGCTTCCCTATTGCACGTAAAGTCCCAGCCCCTCACCCCGGCCCACTGGACTTTATACAGCTTTCCCCAGGCGCCTGCTCCCCTTCATTTACCACCTTTCAACCACACTGGCCGCGCTGTTCCACCGAAGGCTAAGACATTCCTACCTCAGCGCTTTTGTCTTCTCTGTTATGTCTGCTGGAAACTCATGATGGCTGGCTCCCTGTTTTCATCAAGGTCTGGTCTCTGAAGACATCTTCTCAAGGAGGCTGTCCTCGGCCACCCAATCTAAGGTATTATCTACCCCCACCCCTACCCCTCGCTCTCCAGCCACTCTCTGTCACCTTGTTTCATTTTCCCTGTATTGTTTATCACTCTCCAAACATACCACTATCGCTTATTGTTTACTTGTTTGTTGGTTGTTCTTCCCCCATGTAAGTTTTTTTTTTTCCAAAAAAGACTTAGGGTGTCTTGTTCACAGCTCTACTAGTGCCTCGAATAGAGCCTGACACTGAGAGGTGCTCAATAAAAATTTTTGGCCAAGTTTAACTACAGTCCCTCAACCTCCAACACTTCTCAACAAACAAGTTTTATTAACAGGGAAAATATTTACAATTCACCACAGACTTCTAAACTAGAAGAGTTCTGAATTATATTGCACTAACCTAACTCCCGCTACATTTAAGCATCATGAATATTGAGTCAGAATATTACCAAAAGAAAGCAAAACAAGAAGTGTGGTCTCTCCACTGCAACAACAGTCAAGGCAAAATGCATCAAGTTCACGGTTGTGTGGTCAGACAAGGACAGGGACAATGGGCATTTAAGAGGAAACCGGTGGGCGGCAAGTGGGACTCTAAGAGCAGCAAAGCCAAGGGGGACCAAGGAAGCCTTTGCTGGAATTGGCAGGCAGTGGCTGGTTGGTGAGGTAATTTGTGCCTGGCAGGCCATGCCCACAGAGATGTCTATCCAAGGGAGGTGTTGGCAGATCTGTGATGCCTCCTGGTGCTCTGCAAACTGCCACTGCTGCTTAATGAGCCGGTCAGCCATTAAGTGCCTCCCACACAATGGCAGCATGTGAAAATTGAGCAGTGGAAGGAACATACTGGAAAGCAGAGGAGTTAAGTCTTAAACAAAGTCCTCCATATCCTTTCCTCTCCACTTAGGTCTTTGACCTTAACTCCTAACACTCTCCCCTTATTCTCTTTGCTGTACCCATACTGGCCTCCTTTCCTTTCCTCCAGCCTACCAAGCCCATGCCTACCTCAGGGCCTTTGCACTGGCTGTTTGCTCTGCCTAGGACTCTCCCCTCAGACCTTTGCCTGGCTGGCTTCTTCATTTCATGTTTCTGCTACAATATGGCCTCCTTAGAGAAGCTTTCTCTAGTCACCGTGTTTAAAAAAAATCACCTGCTTTCCAGCTACACTCAAGTTCCTTACCCTCACTTATTTTTTTTCAAATAAAGCTGACAGTTGATTATTATCTATTTATTAATTTACTTATTGGCTATCCAATCCACTGGCTTCTCCCACCAGTCTAGCGTGAGTTTCTGGAGAGCAGGGACCACTTTTGTCTTCTTCATGCTATACCCACCTTAGACCATGCCTAACTTAGACTATCAATGACAGCAAGTATCAACTGAATTTTTTGTTGAATGAATGAATGAACGAATGAGGTAAGGTTCAGGTTCAGGATGCACTGGGTTATAAAAGGCACTAAATACCAGAGGTGAATACAAAATGGCAAGGGCCCAAGGTAGGGAGGGATGATGACTGTAGGTATTAAAGCAGGAAAGTCTTGAGATGAAGAATTTTTTAAGAGCTTTATAGGATCCAAGCATATCCATTCCACATTAAACATAGGTATTTTTTCTGTAGAAGGAGACAAGATTTTGATAATGGTACTTCTGAAATTATTTAATTACAAATACATATTAAACTAATTAAACAAGGAGGCCATAAACTTAGCAATCTATATAATCAAACTCAAACCTAAGCCAGTAAATGCTGCAAGCTTACGAAATGGAAAGCTAAGGACAACCAATCACAAATAGCCAACTAGTCTTTCCCAAATAAGGTAACCTCTTAAGCTATAGCCAATCAAATAATTTCCTTGTTTTGCTTCTAGGCCTTCTCCAAAAAGGTCTTGTCCCTAGCTCCTGTCAGTAGAGCACTCCTAACCACTTCTGCTTTGGTGCTGCCCAATTCAAACTGATCTTTGCTTAAACCCTTAAAATTCTTAATATTCCTCCAATTATCTTTTTAAATTTTATATTTTTATTTTGTTCAATTATAGTTGACATACAATATTATATTTTTTTCCTTTAACATTAAAATTCTTTTTTTAATTAATTTATTTTTTTAATTGAAGAAATAATTTAAATTTTTTTCCCCTGTCTACCTTCCCTCTCCCTCCTCCCACCTACCTTCTGGTAACAATATTATATTAATTTCAGGTATAATCATACAGTGATTAGACATTCATGTCACTTACGAAGTGATCACCCCGATAAATGCAGTACTCATCTGACACCGTACATAGTTATTACAATACTACTGACTATATTCCCCTGCTATACTCTACATCCCATGACTATTTTGTAACTACCAATTTGTACCTCTTAATCCCCTCCTCCCTTCACCCATCTCTCCACCCCTCAATTTGACAACCATAACAATGCTCTCTGTATCTATGAGCTTGTTTTTGTTGTTTGTCTGTTTATCCTGTTCTCTAGATTCCGCATATGACATTTGTCTTTCTTTGCCTGACTTACTCCACTCAGCACAATACTTTCTAGGTCCATCCGTGTCCAATTATCTTTTAATGCATTTATTTTGCAATCAGCTGTGATGCCTTAACAATTACCATGCACACTCAGAAATTCTTGTAAAATGATTAAAAAAAACCTAATCTAAAAATTATTTTCACTTGAGATGAAATTTTTATACATATAAGGTTTAACAAATTAATTTTCTGAACATTTATTACTTTCAGTTATTCTTTTTATATTTTGTTGTCTGTTAAAACATATTTTTAGGCTTAAAATATTATCCTAGGACCCCCCAAAAGCTTTTAGTCCCTGGGACTTGTACATAAAGCCATTAATGATTAAAAGGGCTCTGAAAGGGAGGAGAGCTGAGTTTGGGGAAGATCTTGAGTGTATGTGGTCAGGAGGGCCGGCAGCTATGGAAACTCCTCAGGCCGTATCACCTCCACCCAGAAGGAAGAAGCTGAGAATCTGACAGTGGGTATCAG
>NW_006433024.1:10660986-10669300 GCF_000325575.1 Pteropus alecto | reverse complement strand
GGACGTGCATCCAGAAGAGGTTTAAAGACAGGGACTCTTGAGATCCAGGAGATAAAGGAAATCTAGGGAGGACACAAAGATACCAGGGGTTTGGGGTTGGGGGAGAAGATAATTGGCTAAGTTTGGGAAATAATGAGAAGGTTGAGGTGTCATTTTTCCTATCTGTAAAGGGGATGTATTAGTCAGGGTTTTCCAGAGGGACAGAATCAATAAGATGGATGGAGCTATATATATAATTTCTAATTAGTAATTAATTAACATTAATTTATATGAATTATAAGTAATTGGCTCACGTGATTATAGAGGCCAAGATTCAAGATCTGCATTTGGCAAATAGGAGATCTGGGAGAGCCGACGATGGTATAATTCTAGTCCAAAGTCTCGGCAAAAAACAATGTCCCAGCCTGATGGCAGTGAGGCAGAAGGATTCCTTGTTACTTGTAGGAAGGTCAACCTTTTTGTTTTATTCAAGCCTTCGACTGGTTGCATGAAGCCCACCCCACATCGGGGAGGGTAATCTTCTGTACTCAGTCTACCAATGAAAATGTTAATGTCATCTAAAACACCCTCACAGACACACCCAGATTTATGATGGCCAAATAGCTGAGCATTCCATGGCCCAGTCAAGTTGACACATAAAATTAACCATCACAAGAGAATAGTAATACTGCCCATCAATTTGTGAGAATTAAATATAAGTACTTAGCACAGTGACTGGCACATAATGAAGGCTCAATTATTTATAACTGTGGTTATTAATTTTATCAAAACAGAAATTACTGGAAGGTGATTCTTCTCACTAAGATATGAAAGCATATTTATTCCAGTGCAGTGCCTTTAATGAGGAAACAGAATAAATATTTGTTGACTTGTTGAGTTTATAGAGCTTTTTGCCAAAAGTTGAAGACCCTACATCTCTGTTCCTGGGAAGGTGATATTGGTCCAAAATTTATTTATGTGGGCTACAAGCAAACACTGTTCTCCTAAGGCCCTAAGAAAACCAAAATAGTCATCACTTTGGAGTCCTCCAGTATGAACCTTAATTCAGGAAAACACCAGGCCTAGAGAAAAATATGGCAAAAATGTTGTACTTCATGTCTGAGGACAGGTCTCTCATAGCTGATAAGGGGTAGAACTTATCCCAGGACTTGAGGACTCAAGAGCATGCTTTTCCCCACCATACTTCCTTCCTATGACATAAACTGAATTTTGTCATTTCTCTCACCCATCAAACATAGAGAATAATACCCATCTCTCCCACTACTTAAGGGTGTTTGAGGATCAAAAAGTTTTGCACATTAAGCATTATATAAACTCTAGGAAACTAGAGAGAGATGAAACTCCATTCAGTGTAAGACTTTAATCAAAGGCAACATGGTCAGTTCATATATACATTCCTGTATCCACAAATATTTTTTAAGTACCTGCTGTATACTGAGAACTGTGCTAGGCTCCTGGGAAACAAGGGGGCGGGGTGGAGAGTAAACTAGACACACATACTCTCCTTGGGGCTTCCTCAGCAAGGCCCTCTCTGATCCCCAAGGTCCCAGATGAGCTCCTTCATGAATAGCTCCCTCAGAACTTTGTTTCTTTTCTTTATAACAATTGGTCTGTTGTTCTGTGTACATTTTAATAATCATTTAATTAATATATGTCTCCACCACTTGGATCTTGAGTTCTGTCAGGGAGGAATCTGTCTGGTTTTGTTCACCGTTGGAGCCCAATGCCCACCATAGTGCCTGGCACACATTGGAACTCAGAAACAAGTTGTTGAATGAATGCATGGATGGTTGGAAGGATGGATGGATGGGTAGATGGATAGATGAATGGACACATGAACAAATGCTAAGTGCCCAGGATGCATGTGAAACAATAGAAAAAAAATATATGTATATATAGATCTCTGCCCTGGTTTCTGACACAGAATTCCTAAATCCCTTGGAATTTCCCAGGTGGTAGGAGTGTCTTTTGTTCTAATTAGCAGACTCGATGGGCTCCTGGATGGGAACTGGTCACCGGAAAGACCAAGCCATGATTAGAAGCTTGAAACTTTCAGCCCTATCTCTCATCCTTTGGGAAAGGGAGAGGGGCTGGAAATTGAGCTAATGACCCATTGTGCCTATGTGACGAAGCCTCCATAAAAATTCCAAAAGTACAGGGTTCCAGGGTAGTGAACGCATCCATGTGCAGGGAGAATAGAGCACCCCAACTCCACAGGGTCAGAAACAACTGTGCTCGGGGCCCTTCCAGACCTCACCCTGTGTATCTTTTCTTCTAGCTGTTCATCTCTATCCTTTATCATATCCTTTATTATGTAAAAAACTGGTAAAAGTAAATAAGTGTTTCTCTGAGTTCCACGAGCCATTCTTGCAAATTATCAAAACTGAACAGAGTAGGTGGGAACCCCATTTTATAGCCAGTCAGTCGGAAGTACCAGGGAACATCTAGAACTGGCAATTGGCATCTGAAATGGGGATAGTCAGTCTTGTGGGAATGAGCCCTTAACTCGTGGAATTTGATGCTAACTCTGAGTAGATAGTGTCAGAACTGAATTGAATTGTAGGACACTGGCTGGTGACAGAGAACTGGTTGATGGGTTTGTTCCTACACATTTGGTGTCAGAAGTGTGGTACTTACTAATCAGCATTAATAAGTGTGGTATTAATGTGAGAGTAAAGGAAAACTTTTTCCTGGGCAATGTAAAACATTGGGCAAAGTAACTTAAGGCTCAAATGTGCATGATAGTAATGATTGTTCAATATGACAGTAGACGAAAGGATTTGGACTGAAATCCTCAGTAGGTAGCAGCTTAAAGTCAAAGTCAGCTATCCCCCTTTTGAAGTAGCTGTGACAGAGTTGAGACTGAATATTATCTTTTGAAGCAGCTAACTGTTTTATGCAGAGGAGGGAGAGGGAGGGCTCCTGGGCCCAAATCAAATGCATCAAAGACTGTACTGTCCCTTCCCCAGATCCCAGATGCTCGCAACATGGCCTGAGAGATTAGTGCTGGCCTTTCTGTGGTTCCCTGATGCCACTATCTAATTGTTATCTGGCCCAACCTGCTGCCTGGCCTTGGGGAGGCTGAGCCACAGCCCTACTTCCAAGGGGCCCTATCACCTTTCCATTAAAGCTACATCCAGAACTTCTAGTGAAGGAAATGCCCCACCAGCCACAGGACATTGGAGTGCTGTTGGTATCCAGAACCACCTCCCATCAGTCAACTACCTCCAACTATTTTGATGCCACAGGCATGGAGATTCACATCCATAACAACAGATGTGAAACTTGCAGTGTGTTGCCTGCTAACTGAATGAGTCTGCTGGTTTCTTTGATCTTACCTTCCCACTAGAAAGTAATGGGCGGCGGGACAGGTTCCAAAGAGAGCAGTCGGCCACATGCAACACACTCAAGCTTTCTGAATGGAGCGCGCTCAAAAGGGGTATTCTAACTCTCTTCAAATATTTGAACTTTCCACATGAAACAAAGATCAGACTTAAATTTCTTATGATTCTGGAGAGCACAGCAAGAACCAAGTGATAACCCCAGAGGGACAGCCTTTGACTCAGTGAAAGAAAGAAATGTCCATCAACCAGAACTTTCTGAAAATGAATGGGCCACCAAGTCAGGCTGTGGATCAGTCCTCTGTCCCTGGAGGTGTTTGAGACGGGTCTGTGATGGATCATAGAGTCCATTCTACCATACATGTAATGAGGAATGTTCCATAGGCCTGCTCTTCCTGAGAAAAGTCTAAATGCTGGAAGTAAAGGAGAGGGATAACCTAAAATGACAACAAAATTAAAAGCCACTAGTAGCTCAGTATGTGGGTATCACACACGCATATCCACCAAGCACTTTACTAACTACTTTGTATGCACGATGTCATTGAATCCTCGTGACAATCTTGGGCATTGAATTCTATATAATTATCAACCTGTTAGGGATAAGGAGACAGACTGAGAGACATTAAGTAACTTGCCCAAGGTTGCACAGCTACGAAGTGCAGAGCTGACACTAAAACCCTAACAGCCAAACTATTATTCAATCTGCTATAGTACCCTCCTCTGCCTTCCCTCCCTATCTCCCCACTCCCTATTAGAGCATAAAAACTATTAGAGCATAAAGAAGAGATTTCTCCCAAGAAAGTTCATCAGAATGGGCCCCAACACAGAATAGCAACTCTCACAACACAAAATGCCCAGATCAAGGAAATTACTACATTTGAGCACAGTTTGCAACTCACGGACAAAGAGAGTCTTCCTGCAAAGTGAGAGCCAGTTTTAAAACACCCACATGCTCTGGTGTCCCTCTCTCCTCCCCAAAGGTTCTTCTGGCCTTGCTCAAGCAAAAATCCCTTTGCCTTCATTTGCATCGTTCTTGGGAGGAGGAAAGCGAGGGAGCTGCGAAGCCACTTTCCCCGAGAAGAGTCAGAATCGCACCTTCGGCTTGGCCAGCTGTGACTTCAACTTGGCCAGCTGTGACTTCTGTGACTTCGTGGGAATTTGGCTTACAGGTTCAAAAATAGTCAAACTAATCAGTCATCTTTTCCCCTAGAGAATGTAGACACTCGATGCTTCATAAGAAAATGAATGTACCCCACCCAATGACAAGAAATGAGGGTGCTGGCCACCAAAAAGAAAATAGAAAACAGGAAAGAGTTTATTTTTTTTATTGAGGTACAATTGACATTTAACATTATACTAGTTTCGAGTATAAAATCTAATGATTTGATATTTGTATATATTGAAAAATGATCACCATTATAAGTCTAGTTAACATCTACCATCACATACAGTTATAAATTTTTTTTTCTTGTGGTGAGAACTTTTAAGATGTACTCTCTTAGCAACTGTCAAACATGCAATAGAGCATTGTTAACTATAGTCACCATGCCATACATTTCATCCCTAGGGCTTGTTTATTTTATAACTGAAAGTTTGTGCCTTTTGACCACTGTCACCCATTTCTCCACTCCCCTACCCCTGCCTCTGGCAACCACCAATCTGTTCTCTATAACTATGAGTTCGGTGTTCCCCCGCCATATATATGAGATCATATAGTATTTGTCTTTCTCTGACTTATTTTACTTAGCATAATGCCCTCAAAGTCCGTCTTTACTATTGCAAATGGCAAGATTTCTTTCTGTTTTATGACCAAATAATATTCGTTGTATATAAGTATCACATTTTCTTTATCCATTCATTCATCAATGAACATTTAGCTTGCTTTCATATCTTGGCTATTCTAACTAAGGCTGCAGTGAACATGGGGATGCATATATCTTTTCGAGTGAGCATTTTCATTTCCTTTGGGTAAATACACAGAAGTAGAATCGCTGGGTCATATGGTAGTTCTATTTTTAATTTTTGAGGAACCTCCATGCTGTTTTCCATATTGGCTGCACCAGTTTACATCCCTGGTGTTTTAACATGCTTCTACCCTATTGGGCATGGAACTCTGGGCGGCAGAGTCAGGCTGGGCCTATGCGCTACCATCATTTGTCAAACCACTTTCACCCCCGGATTCAAGGAGGCCCTGGAACTGTGAGATGTTGCCTCCCAACCATATCCAGAGAACCACAGAGAATTAATGTGAGGCTAGATCATTTTCTAAAGCATTGCTCTATGTCCCGCAAAACAGTTTGTTAAAAGGATTTGAGGCTGTTAAAATTCTAGAGCCCTGGTATGATATAGTGGTCACCCATCTTAAATTTTTCTAACTCCTTCTTCCCTTGAACCTCACAAAGTGCTTACTTGTCTGTGGGTCTTGGTTCTAGGCTGCAGGAGTCTTGCTCAATCTAAAATCATCAATTTTCCACCAGAGGCCTGGGGTGCCCTGAATAGCCATGACTATTATTTAGCAGGAGAATACAAATAATTTCATCTCCATGAAATATCAAAACCAAGCCAATGTGTGTGGTTCTTTTCGGCCTCCTAGGGATCCCAGGCTGCTGCAGCCCCCATGTTGCCAGGGAGGGGCGAGAATGACTGTGCAGCATGAGGGTTATTCGTCATCAGAACAACAAGACCAGCGGCAGCAGTGCTGCTCTGCCCTTATCGGAGCAGAAGGCCTAGCTGGATTCTATTAATTGCTGAATGCTGTTGGGTTTGGCAGATACAGGAAGCAGTTTACATGGCTACACAGTGCCCTGGCTCACAGTCTCTCTGAAATGGTATTATTGTAGCGGGATAATTGTGATTAGGGACAGTTCCCCGAGGAAGACCAGGCCTTTGATGATTGAGTCACTTCCTCCCCACTCGGCTTCAGTGTGATAGTGCAGTTCACCCCTACAGACACACACCCTTTGCTGTCCAGAGAGTCCTGTGCCCCACAACAAGGTTCCCAAGCAGGGACAGCCCCTCATCAGAATGAGGGTCATGGGAGAAATAAGAGCAGGAGGGGACCACCCACCCCTATTTCTTTTTTAGGTAATGACGACAGGCAACCTTATTAAAGATCTCAGTTGTAAGTGTATTCCCAATGCCTGTGACAGCATATGCTTTGGAAGGGGAAGACCGGTCTCTATGTTTACTGGCTTGAATGACCTTGGGAAGTCCCCTCCTTGAGCCTCAGTTTCCCCATTTGTAAAGTGGTGATAAGAGAATCTACTCCCAATGATTGTTGTGAGGATTAAGTAGGATTAATAATGTGTAATAAATGGTTAGTGTTTAATAAATGGTAGCTATTATTATTGTTGTTGTTATTTTTGCTGTTAAGAATGCCTCCTCTTCTCCCCCAACTCCCCCAAACCCCAAATCAGTAGTCCACTGAGGGCCAGATCAAGTTGCTTTCATTTGCTGCACACGCAGCCACCTCCGAGGTGAAGACTGGAGAGGGATGAGGCTGGCTAGATGTGAAGGCCTGGAATGGGGTAGGTCTCAGTCTCAGCTTGCTCAGGTGCCATTTCTGGGCCCCGAGCTCCCCAGGAAACAGAGCCGGTCTCGCTAACCCTGCCCTTGGCATATGGTCTTCAGCACCACCGGGAGCTGCCCTACCCCACCCACTCTGCCCAGGGTTTCTACCAGAACGACCTCTCACGAGCTGTCCTGAATCATGCTTATCTCAGCCTCCGTCAGGCTTCTGAGAGAAAAACAGCCCTCTGTGCACGTGGGTGGGAACAGTGTTTGCCCAAATGGGGACTCCGCCCTGTTACTGGAATCCATGAGTGGGCCCTGCAACTATGTTCAGATGTGAATGGGGGTGGGGAGAGGTGTGGCGGAGCCAGCTCACTTCACATACTGCCATGCCAAGAATGGAGCAAAGGCGGAGTGCTGACAGCATGAGTGGGTTTTAGAGTCAGGCATCTTGGGTCCACACCTGCCACTTACTAGTTGTATGCTCTTAGTAAAGTCATTTTTCCTCTCAGAGCCTTAGTTTCTTCATTTGGTAAGTGGGGATACAAATATCTCTCTTTGCTGTGGTCAGGATGAAATTAGGTACGTATGCAAAACACTTAGCACAGTCCCTAACACAAAGAAAATACTTTAACAATTTAACCTCAAAAAAAAAAGAAGGAAAAAAAAAGAAAAAGAAAAAGAAAAAGAAAATACTTAATAAATGGTAAGCAAAGGAGGTAAGCCTGATAGGCCAAGGAGAGCACCTAGTGCCGCCAACAGGCTCTGAGCTCCAGAAAGGGAAGAGCTCCTACTGGCCCAGAAATGCTTCTGGGACAGAATGTGCTTCAGGAACTGCCAGTCAGACACAGTCCCCAGACATTGGCAAGATCCAGCAGGTTCTTAAGGACAGATGCCATGTTTATTAGTTTATCATTATCCTCTCAGTATGGATGTATTTGTTTCCTGTGCCTGCTATAACAAATCACTACAAATTTAACTGCTTAAAACAACACCAATTTATTATCTTACCGTTCTGGAGGTGAGAAGCCTAATATGGGTCTCACGGGACTAAAATGAAGGTGTAAGAGGGCCATGTATTTTCTGGAGGCCCTGGGAGGGAATCTAGAGGCTGCCTGAATCCCTTGGCTTGCGGGCCCCTTCCTCTGTCTTCAAAGCCAGCATTGCAGCATCTTCAAACTTGACCCTGACCCTCACTTATAAGGATCTTGTGATTACATTGGGCCACCTGGATAATCCAGGATACTCTCCCATCTCCAAGTCAGCTGAGTAGCAACCTTAATTCCATCTGTGAACTTAATTTCTCCTTTGCTAAATAACATAACATATCCACAGGCTCTGGGGATTAGAAAATGGACATCTTGAGGGAGCTGTAATTTTGCCTACCTCACCTAGTATGAAGGAAAGTGGATAAAAGTCAAATAATAACCTTGTCTGGGCACCTATTTTGGACAAATTCCTGC
>NW_006433024.1:10639342-10660859 GCF_000325575.1 Pteropus alecto | reverse complement strand
ACCTTGCGGTCTACCCCAGGACACAAGATATTCACTCGTAAGAACAGTCATGAGCCTATTACAAGCGATTAAAACCTAGAGAGTAGTAACAGGATATAAAGTCCTTAGGAGATGAAGAACCAGAATATTTATTTAGCCAATATTTTGAGCATAAATTAAATGCAAAGTGCCAAGGAGGCAATGATGAATAAGATTCCTATTCCTGCCCTCCAGGAAACTGAAGGCTGAGGAAAACCTCCTGGAAGAGGTAAGGCTACAACCGGGATTATATACAGGAGAAGGCCAAGGTTTGGGGAAGAGGATGATGGATTTGAGAAGTAGTTTGCATAGTCATTCCAAACACAAAATCTTCAAGCAGGACTATCTGGGTTCAGAGTCTGGCCCTGCCATGGACTAGCTGTGTGATCTTTGGAAAAATTTCTTAACTCCTCTGTGCCCCAGTTATCTCATTTTAAAATGGAAATAATAATAGCACCTTGTCATAGGGTCACTGGGAGAATTACATGACTAAATATATACAAAGTGCTTAGAGCAGTATCTAGCACATTGTAAGTGTGTGTGTTAGCCGATATTATTGTTCGCTTCTTATCCTTCTCTCAGTCATAAAATAGCAAGCGAGAAGTGAGGGACTGTCCAGCAGATACTGGAAAGGAGATAATTGTAAGACAACTAATAGTTTCTTGTAGGAATGCTCATTTAGGGGTGGAATTTTCAGTTTTTAAATTCTCCCAACGTGGGAAAAAAGGCTGCTTTTACTTTTGGCTGTTGGGTGACAATTTGTCTTCATGTGGATTTCTTCATGACTCCCTAATAAAAACAGACTAAAGGCACCAAGTTCTATTGGAGCAGCTCAGACCTGCCCTGAGGTGACCAAACTTTGGCCCCAGGTGCTGGCGGGTGGGGAGCAGGAAAGCCAAAAGCTCCAGGCCCACGCTGAGGTAGGTAGCAGGGCCTAGATTCACTGAAGAAAGGTCCGCTTTGGCCACTGGATCTTCTACCAAACAAATCTGAAATTATCATTCTGATTACTGGGCGTCCTAAGTGCCCACTCTTCCTAAAACTGAGGGCTAATGGTTGATTACTGAGCTATCGTCTCCGTTATCATGGAGGGCTAAAACTGGATTTGTTTAAAGCGTTTTCTCTTTGGAGGTGCAGTAATTGCTCTTCGATCAGACAGGAAGTTCTATTGCTCGAAAGGAGCCAGTGTTATCAAGAGAAAACACATCAGCGCCTGTCCTCTCAGGAAGGGAATTGTGAGTAATCGACAAGGCTCCTCTCCAGCTGGCCGCGGGGCCTTTGTTCAGACAGCGGACAGGTCAGGGAAAGTTTGAGCAGGCAGTGCTTTTAAGGGGCGAGTGCAATTCCAATCCTTTCTCTTCATATTTTTCTCCCCAGGGGACGGGCATTCCCCAGGGAAGGAGGCTAACCTGAGTAAATTGTTCTGAAGCCATCAGACAAATCCGATTATATCACTCTCCTACTTGAAACCCATCAAGGACACCCTCGTTGCCCTCAGAATCAAGTCCAATTCCTTAGTATGGGTTACAAGGCCTTTCATCACCTAGGCTTGCCGGCCCACCTCTTCCTCCTGCTTTGTCTACCATTAATCCAAATCAGCACTCTTCTTTCCAGTTCTTTCAGTGCCCAGAATGTACACTCCTCATGCCGGGAGCACCAGCTCTGTGCAGCACGGACTGATGGCTCCAACACATTGCCGGTGATCCCAGGAGACCAGATACACAGTCATGACAGGGAAATTCTGTAAAAGTCATGAAATGAATGAGACAGCCCTGACTGTGACGAACTTTCCCAAGGCAGCCCCAAAACCTAGCATCTGATCTCAGTGTGGCTTTTTATGTGTTCTCATCTTAGTCTATATAATTCTTGAGAACAGGAGAATTTTCCAGGACCCTAGTGTCTCTCCCCAGAAGATACTATTGAGGTGATAATATCAATACTGACAGCAGGTGTTTAGTACGTGCTACCACTCATCACGCTCATCACTTATTGAGCAAGGACGATGTGCCAAGCTATACTAAAGAAGTTATGTGCCTTATCTTATTAATCCTCACAATGACTGTAAGAGGTAGGTATTATTATCTCCCTTTTGTAGATGAGAATGTCAAGGATCACAGAGGTAGCCATTTGCCCAGGACTACCCAGCCGGAAGTGGTTGAACAGAAACTCAGATCCAGGTATTTCTGAGCCCAGACCCATCTAGAACTCAAAGGTAAACAGGTTTCTATGTGTGGATGTGTGGACACGTGCACAGAGGGTCCAGGCTGCAGAGCTGCTCCAGGGCCCGGTGGGGTGGAGGTGCTCCAGCAAAGTCAGGGCAGACGTGATCAAGATAGGGCCTCTTTTGTTTGGCTTCACTTCAAACAAAGACAACAGCAGGGAAACTGAAGCCCCCCACTTCCCTTCTCTAAAGACCAAAGCAAGGCCAAAAATAGGAGAGTCAGGAAGCATTTGATCCCAATGTGTCAAATGAACATAAACATCCTGCCTACTTTGCCATCAGGGAGTGCCTGAGAGCAGCTGCTACACAGGATGGTCAGGAGGTCAGCTTGCTGGCCATGCCCAGCCAGACCCACTCAGGGTAACATGGGTCTGGGTCTGCTGGCACAGCTCCAGGGTTCTTAGAACACTGGACGTTAGAGCCTACAGGATGCTTAGAGATTATGGTGGCCCAAAGAATGCACCTTGCAAACTCCTAACTACAGGAAGCCCCAGCTGCTTGCTCTGAAATCCATCACTGCGTTTACTCTGAGGCCACGCTTCCCATGGGCAGCTCCCAGACGACAGCTCCCACACGACAGCTCACGGCAAAGACGCTAAGGCAGACCTGTTCCTGGGAGACACCAGAGTCGCCCAACAGCCATCTTTGGCTCAAGGACTCCCAGATGGTCTTGCTGAACTTCCCTTAGATTTAGGGCAGTCTAGGAGGCTTCCACTTAACCCTCCTTCTCTCCCTTATTGAATCAGAGTCAGACTTGCATCATATTCGGAGGGCTCTCCAAGCCTTTTTCAGCTTCTTCCTCATTTTCTCTCTCAGGCATTTCTCCTCATAACAACCTTGCATGTTCAACTCTCCTTTTGACATCTGCTTCTTGCAGGACCTAGACTAACTCAGAAATTATCTACTAATGGCCTCATTTGATAGTTTGATATTTGAGAAAACCGAAACTCAGCTTGATAAATGGATTTTTCTGAGGTCACAGTAAACTCATGTAGAGCAGGAAATGGTTCTCCCAGCTTACAGGCCATATCCGTTTCCTTGACATCATGTGTGTTTGGAATGGGAGGGAAGAGAAGTAATGAGACTTGTGAGAGAATTTCTTCAAAATAAGTTCCCTCACACACTCAGAGAGCCACAGAGGGGAAAGCAGTGTCTGTCTTATTCACCATTTGTCCCAGACACTACAGTTTCCAAAGCTTGGGCCCTTAACCACACTGCCTGCCTGACATAATAAATGCAAGAGCACCATTCAAATGAGAAGGGTCATTATTACTTTTGCATTTGGGACAGGTAAAGTGGATAAAAGTCCACCAGCAAATGTGTGTGTAGGGAGCAGATCAGAAGATAACTAGAAAAGGAGTCTTCTCGGTTAGAGAAAAGGGAGCATAAGCATTTGCGCAGGGGACTCTCCCTATTGAAGCCTAAGCTGA
Source organism: Pteropus alecto (assembly GCF_000325575.1). Lineage (NCBI taxonomy): Eukaryota > Metazoa > Chordata > Mammalia > Chiroptera > Pteropodidae > Pteropus > Pteropus alecto. The sequence goes on along the minus strand of NW_006433024.1, from coordinate 10,657,190 downwards.
CCTGTCAGTTAAGAGGCTTCCTATTAATTTCATCCACACCTGGCCAGGAGCTGGGGCTGCTTCATGGCTTCCATCAGGCTAATTGCTAGTCTTTCCAGTGACACTGAGCTCAGTTCCTGATAAGGTGCTTCCTTAATAGTCTCCCATTTCCCTGCTGACACCGGAAAATAGGCCTGACTTGGCAGTATATTACTGCACTGAGTTAGGCAGAGCTGTCACACCCAGCCTCACAGCCTGAACCATTAGTGGACCTAGAATCAATAGTGTTCAGGCAACCCTTGTTTCCCTGAAAGCATTCATTTGGCACGTTTGCTGTTTGTCAGGCAGTTCCTTTCTCTAATGTCCCATGGTCCATGGCCCTGGTGACTGAATCGCTCCTTCTACAGAGTGCTGAGTGGAGTTTGCCTGTTCCAGATAGCATCAGCTTGCTCTCTTTGGAACATAAGAATTATAAGACAGTACCAGGTTGTAATTAATAACTTTTTTTTTTCTTTACATTTCTTTGGTTGCAAGCAAGAGAAATCAACTGTGGCGAACATAAGCAAAGTAGGACCTGATGAGAAGTCATTTCAGAACTCAGCAGTGAGGCTAGACAAGCACCAGCCAAGCTTCTTTAGATTCAAGTTCAAGGGAGAAAAGGTCAGTTTAGTCTAATTTGAGACACTTGCCCACTCTTTGACCAAAGGAGGGTGAGACAACTTGATGAATTGAAGAAAGGTGAGTGATGTTACCTGAAGAGGAGAGAATGGATATAGTTCAGACTAAAATAAAGTTTACTAGGTAGACAGACATCTGAGGACATGGGCCCAAAAGAGGCACTAATGATCCAGAGTATAACTTAGAACCCCTCTGGCTTTCAGATCTCTCTACTAGGCCTGTGAAAAGTTCCTGGCACTGGATATATATTCAGCAAGTGATAGCTAGTGCCATTAGTGCTTGAACTATTGCTTTTGTAGCATAATCTTAAACACTAGGCAAAGTTTAAGTACTTGGTGGAATGCTGGAGGCATGACCTAACTGTTATCTTGAAATGCATGAAGAATCCTGCTAAATGTTGTGACCAGCTCTCTTTAAAAGATTGTTCCTAAATCTAACAGGTAATAGGAACAACCTGAGATTTTTGAAGACTTGATTGAACCATCAAGGAAGAACTTTAAGCCTCCGGAAAGGGATATGAAAGAGCAGTGTGGACTCTGCTTCTCAACAGATATTGTTAAATGGAACAGAATTTCATCTGTCTAGGATTCCTTAAACCTCTCCCAGCACCATCATACAGAATTCGTACTGTAACTGCCTGTTCACTTGCCTGGATCACCTTCTAGATTGCCAGATCCTTGCATAAGGAAGGCAAGGATTGGAATCTATTCATTGGTGTATCCTTGGAGCCCTGCATGGGTCGTGGCACACAGGACGCCCTCAGAAAATATTTGTTGATTGATTGAATGAATGAATAACAGGGCACTGATGACTTTTCAAGGTTGCTGGTTGGGTAATTGAAAAGGGTTACAGCCACTGTACCACATCTACCTATAGAACCAGAATACAGTCTCCCGAAACCACTCTTGGGGCTGCAGAGCTGATCTAACAGAGTATTTCTATCTAAAGCCTTGCAATGTTTGTCGAATGCAGAGGAAAGAGAGAATGGAAGGGCTAGCAGGGAAATTCATGATTCAGAGGTGAGGCCTGGAAGAGAGGAAATGGAAGGCAGAGGGCGGGGATGTTGACAGGAAATTTCTGTGGGAATTCATGGGTGCGTCCATTGCCAGGAACTTCATTTAGTTCTGACTTGGAAAGTGCTGACCAGAGATCTCCTCCTGACCCAACTAGCCATAGGCTGGAGGGAGGGAGGCCGACCCTACGCTATACTTTCTCCCCAAAGAGAAAATGTTTAATAGCAACACAGGACATGCCAAAAACAATTCTTGATTGATGGCCACATGCGGGTTGAGGGAATAAACACTGTAGAAGTTCAGATGCATAGGAGACCACAGTAACCGGAAGTGGTCTGAGATGGCTTCGTGGGTAAGAAGGGAGGTTCAGGTTGGTCTCATATGATTGGAGAGATTTGGATACATGGAGACAAAGGAGCACAGGCAGGGGACAGAGTCTGAACAAGGCATGAAAGTAGAAAAGTACAATTTGTGCTTCTGAGGCAACAAGGTCCTGCCAAATTCAGGAAATGAAAAGATGAGACAAGGAGCCTGGAGTTCAGACAAGGAGAGCTCTTAATTTTAAGCTAACTTATTTTTGGTTCCTGCGTATTTTATAAGTACTACCTACATATGAACTAATGAATGAATGAATGAACGAATGACTGTGAAAATGAAAAGTTTGAAAACAGGAAGAAAGGAGATGACTCTTCCACTGTTTGAATACCCCTGTCCCATCCAGTGATGACAAAAGGCTTTAAACAGTCAGCCTCCCCGGTGAGTGGCACTCACCTTGGTTGTATCAGGGCTAGTAAGCTGCCCCTGAGCTGCCATCCAAAAATTCAGCAGAGGAGGTGGCCAGGCTAAGACAAACTGTGCTGTAGCTTCTGGGGAAATGCCTACAAGCTGAACAAAAGTCCCCAAAGATCTTTCTCTTGTCAGCCAATAGAGGGGTTCAGCCAAGTAAGTTCACTTGGTAAGTGAAGCGAAATAGACTATTTCTCTTGAGGGAAATTTTAGAGACACTGAGAAGACTCCCTGCCTCAAGACTGCCCATCCCAACCCTTAACTCAGTTGGATAAAGCCTGAAATTCCACACTCAAAGTGTCATCTCTTAGCTAGAAGCTGCGATCGCTCACATTTAAAGCTGTTATCAGTCCATTACACCTTACTGTAAACGAAGGATCTGAAAGCAGATTTTGACAGAAAGGCTGGAAAGGGAAAGAAGGATGTAACCTGAATACTTGAGGTGGAAGATCATCAAAGACAACACAGACAGAAAATGCTGGAGAGAGCACAGAGAGTAAGAGTTGGAATCGTGACTAACTTTGCCAGGGGCAATTTTGCTGAGTTCTAGCAACTAATCCTGACACCAGCCAGACCGTCCAGTTATTAACAAAAACATTTCATACACTCAGTCTGATTGCAGCATCAGCCAGATGATTTAAATGACTGCATTAGGCAGCCTCTGATACATAGGGGAGCTTGGCTACTCTTAACATTAGCAGGTTGCTGTGCCTCATTATAGCTGCCTGCTGCACAGGGTGAGCGATGCTGTTCTCAAGATCACAAGGAGGCCCAGGGAATTCAGGAGGATGGAAGTGTTCATTCTTATTGTAAAATCCCCTGAGAACAGCAGGCTGTTTAAAGGATCAGTGTGTGGGCCATTTTTCTTCTAAGGAACTTGCCTTACAGTCTCATGCTACATATTTCTTGGTCATAATAGTTTCGATAAAAAACTATTGCTAAATGGCTGCATAAACAATTTTAGTTGGCCTGGGCTCCCAAAATGTGCTATTTTTGTTCTGTTGCCAAGCTTGCTTTTTTTACTAGCTAATTATGCCCAGCATTTAACTGTAGGCAAAAAAAAAAAAAAAAAAAAAAAGAAAACCCAAAAAACCAGGAAATAGGGCATTCATTACTCGAGTGACAACTTTTCAACAAGCCCAACATTTCAACATCCATTGTGTAATTTCCTCTCCCTAGCTTACAGTTAGTTGTTCCATCAGGCCTTTGGAAATAAACAGCTCCTTCAGTGAGGGCTGGGAGGGGCTTTGTTCAGTTGAAATGCTTTGCTGTCTCCAAGGCAAGCAGAGGGTCTCCCATAAGCCACCCGTGCCCAGGGGGTGGGTCTCCCACCTTGTCTGGGCTCCTCCTAGAAATTCCCCGACTGTGGTTTCTGCTGGTCTCAGTTTGCTGTCGCACTGGGCTCTCCCATCAGGAGCTGAGCCCTGTCTGTTGTTTATGCAACACCTCAAGGCTCTTGGGGATTCAGGCCACTTGCAGAGGGACACCCTCTTGTTCCCTGAGGAATCACAAAATATAGTCAACCTCAGTTTGTTAGGCAGGAGGAACTCCTAGAAAGTGCTGTAAAGCCAATGTTTTATCATAGGGACCATTTTCAATTTATTTTATTAAAAAATCTTATTGCAGAGTATATCATATGTCCATGCAAAGTAGACAAATTATTAAGTACATAGCTCAGTGAGTTGTCATAAAGCAAATACCATGTGACTACCACCCAGATCAAGAAGAGATTATTACCAGCACCCCAGAAGCCCCCATCATGCTCTCTCCCAATCACTGCTCTCCCATCCTCCCCAAAGGTAACAACTATCCTGATTTCTAAGAGCAGAGTTTAGTTTTAGGTATTTAACCTTTATGTAAATGGAACCATATAGTATATGGGTATATGAGCAGGGCACGTGTGCATATTTTTATTTCTGTCTTCTTTGGTTCTACTTTGTTTTGCTGCTTGTAGCTGTACCCCATTCATTTTCATTAGCATAGAGTATTCCATTTGTCGATTTTACTGTAAATGGACATTGGGGCTGTTTCCAGTCTGTGGTTATTCTGAATAATGCTGCCGTGGACATTCCCGTATGAGTCTTGTAGCGCCCGTGCACACACGTTTCTGTTGAGCATCAACTGAGAGAGGACTGCCAGGTCATTCGTGTAATCAGTATGCATGTTTGGTTTGTACAGCTTCAGCCAAACTGGTTTCAAAGAGGTGAATGTAAGTTACCACCATACCACATCGTCACTGACACTTGGAATTGTCAGTCTTTTTTATTTTGGCCATTTTGTAGTGGTATATCAGTGTAGTTTTGATTGGATTGACCTTGATTATGAATGAGGTTGAACATTTTTCATGTTTCTTCATGCTTGGGTTTAGAATAAGGTAAAGGTTAGAGAACCCAATGGTTGAATATAGGCAAATGATATTTTAATGAGAGAGGAAGCTGTCAAAACTTCTACCTCCTGAAGTTCTGATATTGAACAATGAGGAATTAGAGAACCTACAGTTCTCTAATCGTTATATCACTAATTCTCAACCTGCCAACTTTGGCATTCTGGTGTACTGCAAAGCTTCCCTAGATTGTTGTTAAATTTTATATATAAAATGTATTTTGCTGCTGAGTGGCAAATGCTATGTGATAGACTGCTTTCAGAAATGGCTCCAATTCTTCCTAATCCGTAACTTTTGCAATTTGCCTTTGCAGCTCTTCCCACTGAGAGGTGAAGATATTTCTCCACCCTTGGACATGAACTGATCTTGTGACTTGCCTTGCCCAATAGAAAGTGGTAGAAATGTTGACGTGCTAGCCCAAGCCTAGACCCCAAGAGGCCTTGCTTTCTTTTGCTTTTCCTCTTGCTCCTCTACCCTTCATCATGGCAGCAAGCCTGGGCTAGCCTGATGAAGGATGAGACATGGAGAGCAAAGCCGGGTCAAGGCCCTAGGTATGTGAGAGAGCCCAGCGCAGCCAAGATCAGCCAAGCCTCCTGAGCCAACATACCACTGGGTGTAGATGCATGAATGATCCCTACTAAGCCCGGTGAAACCATCCAGCTGACCCATAGACTCATGTGCAGAATGTTGGTTATCTTATATTAACTTATCTGAAGTTTTGTGGTTGTTTTGCAGCATGATTGTGATAATACATGATTTGAGGGCTATGTCTAATGGATGGAATACTAGCTAGTAGGTTATAAAATGCTAGATAGCCTCAGTACGACTTGGCTTCAGCACAGCAAAATGTCAAGCTGCCACCTAAGAAAGATGTCTATTTACTAAAGCATGTGAGAACTGTGCTCCAAGAGTGTGTGAGAATATGGTCAGGTGAGTGCACATTTCATTTCAACAGCAGCCTTGCACTGCCAGACCACTCAGGGATAGTGTAATGCCATCATCCTCTCCTGAATAAAGTTTAAAGGGTCTGAGAGAAGTCAAGTTGAATTTTGATCACAAGCTATATGTCATATTGTTCATGTGCTGGTTACACTGGATTTCTGATCCTTGCAACCCCAAGAATCCAAATTCCAGGGATGGGAGCATTTGAAAGACTACAATGCCTACCCCCTCCCCATCTGATGCTAGTGGTTCTTGTGCAACTAACGTGTGGCTGAGAAAGCAAGCTGTAATCTCTGAAGCACATTCAAGGGCAAGCTGGTTGTTACCTATGTCAGTTTCTTCATCTTACGGAGAGGGCCTCCTCCCAGAGCTGGCCCAAGTACAGACTAAAGGAGGCAATGTTTCTCTGAAACAAACCTCCTTTGCCAACACCTGTCCCTGCCCCAAGGCTCTCAGCCTCCAGTATCTTCAGATTGATACTGGCATTTCATGGTCTTGATCTATACATACCAGCTAAACAATGCTCCACACTCTTGGCTATTTCTTATTCCTTTACACACTTCTGTTTCAGTTATATATTGCCATGCAACAAACTATTCCAAACTTAATAACATAAAACAACAACCACATTTTTTTCTGTTTATCTATTCTGCAGATCGGGAATTTAGAGAAGGCATAGCAGGATGGCTTGGCCTTTCTCCTAGAGGTCTTGGCCTTCAACTGGGAAGATTTGGACAGTAGGGGCTAGAGTCATCTGGAAGCTTCTTGGTTCACATACGCCTGGTGCCTGGGCTGGGTTGGGCTCAGATAGGACTGTTGACACCAATATGTGGCCTGTTTACAGTATGATGGCTTCACAGTAGTCAGACTTTTTATGTGCTGGCTCGATGCTCTAAGAATGAGCGTTCCAAGGGTAAGTCATGGCCTTCCAACACTTGGCCTTCCATGACTTACCCTTGGAACTCATATGTACCGTCATATCTCTCATACTCTATTGCTTAAGATAGTCACAAGCCTGCCCAGATTCAAGAGGCAGGGACATAGACCATGTTTCTTGGTGGGACAATTGTCAAAGAATTTATGGCCATGTTTTAAAACTGCCATACTTTAAATTTATCTATACATTGTTCCAGATAAAGACCCTTTATTTTGTATAAGAATCTTTTGGTTGCAAGGAACAAAAAATAGTTGATGCTAGTTTAGAAAAAAAGACATAGATAATTTATTATAAGGATTCAATGTTATCTCACAGAATACCCCAAGGATGTCACTATAGTCCTATTGTGTGCTCAGTGCCAGTGGACGGTAAGGGGTTAATGAGGCAACCTCATGCCTGCTGATGTATCTCCATACTTGGGCAGTGATGCCCTAACCCTGAAGGTCCTCAGGGAATGCCATTAAAGAGAGAGCCTAGAGCACTGTGGCAGGCCTGTCACACACAACAAAGAGATGGCCAAAGTATTGGGCTAGTTGTATCTCCCTCAGGTGGGAGCTGGAACACTGAGGCTCTAGGAAGGGCTTCTTAGAGCAGTACTCTTCCCTTCGTAAATACATGGGTATTTATTCTAGAGGATGATCTTCTTAAATCTTTCTTCCCCTCTCTACCACTCAGGCTGACTCTGGCTAACCCCAGCCTGGCAGATTCAGTCACTCATTAATTCAATAAATATTTACTGAATCTCATGGTTGTGCTTGGCACCGTGGCAGTGAACAAGACATTCAGGAGCCTCATGAGATAAAAAAAATTCTCTGACCTGGGACTTGGGAGACCTGATTTTGCCAATTACTCTCTAAGTTACTTTGGACAGGTAGTCAATCCTCTTGGGCCTCAGTTTTCCCATAGGTCAAATCAGGGCCTCGATCTTGAATATCACTAAGATCCCTTCAGAACTCCCCAAAAGCAAGAAGATTCTGGCACAGTGGGCACTCCTAAAATTTCAATCCTCAACCTCAAGTTTATTTTCTGTCTTTTGCCTTTACTGCTGGCTGGCTTACTCTTGCTGTAATTTATTTAACCGAGCTGTGCTGAGCAGTTTGGAACTGAGTTTGCATGAATCACTGTCCATAAAATCGAGTTAAGTGGATTTCATTCCACTCAGCGCACCTGTGTATATACTCGAGAAGAAGAAGCTGGGTTTTCTTGGCTCTCCCAGACCACGGTTAGAATTGCTTCTTTGCAGATATAGCATCCCTCTGTATTTATAGTCTATTGTTATAACAACCTCCTTCAGAGACCTGAAAGTAAAGTGTTGGATGCAATTTTTCCTTCAGATCATTTTATATAGCTGTCTGTTTCTCTATCTAGCTAGAAAAACTGACATTGATTTCCTCTGTTTTATCGGAGTTGGCAAATATCGGATTCAACTTCATTCAGTCATTCAACAAATACTTATTGAGTGTTATGGTGAAGTCATACTGAGCTAGGTATATGGGTGGGGGTTCAAGGGAAGTATCATATTGGTCAAAGGCCCTACAAACTACATGAAGTGCTAAGTAACAAGTATACAAGAGAATGGTGCCAGGCAGAAAATGGGAAATTGGATGTGTTAGGCGGAAGAAGAAACCAATGAAGATGATGATGGAGAGTTTGGGGAGGATATTGAGATTGTGAAGGGAATTTCTGTTTGGACCACCATCTACATTTGTCTCTTCCCCAACCCCATCTGATATGACTGGCACCAGAACTGTATCGTTTCAATTCACCATTTTGTAAAAGCACATGATCGGGAGGGAAAAAGGGTTTGAGTGGAGATGAGCATTTATAGGAAGAAATGCCCAAAGTGTCTGCTCTGGTGCTCTTGGAAATACTTCTTTGAAGCCAGCGTGAGGGATTATAAAGGGATTTATTTTCTTTTGTAACACAGCCAAAAGCACAGGCAAACTGTGACTAAAATGGTAGCACGAGGGACTGGCTATTTGGATCTTTGTTCATATTTTCTATCATGATAGAAAATGTTCAATTTTCATTCTGTCGCAGAATAAACGTATAATTTTCCTGGCCGATTTCAAGTGATTTTCAAAATTCTATTCCATTTACCCTCTGGGTCTCTGGAAGACATATTGGGATGTTGGAGTAGGGTGTGGTGGGGCCTCCCCTTCCTCTGACACTATGCTTGTGGCCATACAGTTCTTTCAAAAAAAAGGAGTTGCTTTAAAAAGACTTTAAGTTTTGGATGCACTTGTATTGGCATTCAGGTGGAAAGCAAAATTTGCTTTGCTTAATTGTTCTGTTTGTTGTGCCGTCTTGAGATATGACACACCCACATTTTCCTCACAACTGTCTGGGGAGCTCGAATGTCCAGATGGTGCTTTAGGCTGGGTGGTCTCCGCCAAGAGACCCTGGACAGCGCCACTTCTGCCCTGGAGGAGTAATACAATGCTCTACAGAGCAGTGCTGTCCAAAGGAAATAGAATGCGAGCCCCATGTAATTTAACAATTTCTAGTAGCCACATAAAAAAGTTAAAAAAAAAAAACAAAAAACAGGTTAGATTAATTTTAATAATATATTCGTTTGACTCGGAATAGCTAAAATACTATTTCACCATAGAACCACTATGTTTTCATGTTAATCGTGAAAATGGTTAATGAGATATTTTACATTCTTTTTTTTTTTCAAAGCCTGGTGTGTATTTTACATTTCAGTACATCTCAGTTCGGACTAGTCATATTTCAAGTGCTCAATATCCACATGTGGCTAGTGACTGCTGTCATGGACAGTGCAGGTTAGAGTTCTTTACCAATCCTTCCACAGGCCCTGAGAGTCCTGGAGATCTTTTCTTTTTAACTTTGTAGGCAATAAAGAGACCAATACTTGCCTACGAATAGTTAGTTCTCTACTTAGTGGAGCCCTATTTTTCTTACTCATTCTTTTTCGACTATATAACCTTGTCAATAATAACAATAATAATGACAATTATCATGTATTAAATGCTTACCACGTGGCAGGTGCTATGGTAAGTGCTGTCACATAATCCTCTCAGAATAACTCCTTGAGGTTCATGCCATCATGGGGTACATATCACAGAATAGCCTGCGAGACCCCTCTCTAACCTCATACCTGCCCCTCTTCACTCTACAACAATGCTCCAGCCACAGTGTTCCTGCTGTTCTGTGTGAAGGCTAGCATGTTCTGGCCTCGAGGCCTGCTCTCCTGCCCCTCTTAATGATAAGCTCTTATAGAGTTTTCATAGATCTTTCAGTAATAGATCACTAGATTGTCTCAGAAGCCCTTGTAATAGGCATTGATACCTCCTCTTAAAATTCAGGAACCTAAGTCTCGATGAACTAAAATCAATTGCTCAAGGTCACACACATTCCCATATTCGTATGCTCCTCATTTTTTTCAGAAAAATGACTTTGTGTCTCTGTTTTGTGCCAGACACTAGGATAGATGTTATGTGAGATAAAAAGATAAAATGGGGGGAAAAATCCTTGCTTAATTTATAGATTAGTAGGAGAGGTGGGATAGGAACACAAATATCCACAATACAAAGAATTCGAAGTGCCCTAAGCAATAATCATGCACATGTGCAAAAATTTTGTTTGAACTAGGTTCATCTGCATGCGATGGAAAATCCTAAAGTAACGGTGGCTTAAATAAGACAGAGATAGTGCTGTTTTGTCATGTAAAGGAGGCCTAGAGGTTAACAGGCCTCTGACTCTGGGGTCGTCAGAGAGCCAGGCTCCTTCTATCCTGCTCTACCACCTTAGAGAGTCGCTTCCATTTGCATGGTTCAAGATGGCACTGGCCCACAAGCCACTTTACCTGTGTTCCAGGCAGTAGGAAGGAGGATGGGGAGGAGAGCAAAAATACAGCACTTTCCCAGCTGAGTCAATTTCCTTCAAGCGGCCTTCCCAGAGGTCCCACTTCCACTTCTACTTATTTCTCAGTAGCTGACATGTGTTCTCTTGGCCTCAGTTAATTGCAGGAGAAGCTGGAACATGACTTTTTTTAAGGTTATCTTTTGCCGCACCAAGTAAAATTGGGGTTCTAGTCTAAAGAATAAGAGAAAATGAATATTTGGAGGCACCTACAGTCTATCATAGATGTTTATTGGAAGCATTGTTTAATAGTAAAAGTTTGGAAATAATGTAAATTAACTGATTCATTAATACCATACATGCTAAAATTTGTATTTTAGAAGAATATTTAATGACATGGTACAATGTTTATGATACTATGTTGAGGGAAAAAAATAATTACTACTGTTCTAAGGAAACAATTAAGACATTATATAAGAATCATAAAAGAGGAGAAACTACTTGAAGATACAAAAGAACTGCAATATTGTGGTTATCTTTAAAAAGAGTCCTTATCATTTAGCGATACATTTATGAATAAAATTATATGATGTCTGAAATCTGCTTTATAGTGGAGGGAGAAAAATGGTGGTGCGGGACACAGATAAAACAAGGATGGCCACATATTGATAACTATTGAAACTGTGAATGGGTAAATGGAGCTTTGTGATCCTATTTTATTTTTCTTTTCTGTATGTTTGAAACTTTTTATAATGAAAAAATTTAAGGATAAAGTAAAAGTCATTTATCCTCTGTCTCATTTCTCAAGTAGACTAAAAATAATAATTAGCTCACAGGGTGGAGTGAAGATTAAATGAAATGATAAGTTATATTAAAATACTTTAAGATGAATAGAGGCAGAAATGCCAGTTACTCCCATCAGGATAGGGCTGGCATAAAGCCAAGTTAGGGACAAAAGCCAGGTTCTCTGATTCTTCATCCCTGGGCTCTTTCACTCACCATTTTACCTTCCCTGCGAACCCTCCCACCCCCCAGGAGTGGCAGGAGGTGCTGGCACACTTTACAGCCAATGGTGAAGCAGGTTCTATCAGGTCTCCCAGGGATCCCATGCTACCCCTGTAGGTACCTACCTTCCTGGTCTATGCGTGGGGTCAATATAATCACTGCATACACAGATCTCACTTATTCCACTGCCACAGGCTGAGTCACAGTTAAAGCACTCCACCGATTGGCTGTGAGGCCCTTGGGCAAATTGACTCCTCTCCAGGGTCTCAGTGGGCCTTCTGTCCAAGGAAGGGGTTGAGAACATTGGTTTCCAAGGATTCTCTGCCCTTGTGTTTTTCAGAATGTAAATGTTAATAATAAAACCACAACAGCCAGCATTTGTTGAGTGATGACTATGAACCTGGCATAAATCTAAGCACCTTATAAGCTTTAATTCATGTAATACTTACAACAACCTTTGTGAGGCAGGGTCTATTATCATCTCCTTTTTACACATGAAAAAGTAGTCTTAGAGAGGGTAAATCACTTGCTCAAAGACACAGAGCTGGTGAGTAGTAGAGCTGGGTTTTGAATCCAGTCAGTCTGGCCTCAGAGTTCAACAGGCAGAGAAAAGCAGCAGATTGCATGGCATTTAATCACAGCTCTGTTAAGAAGGCTGTATGCATCATAAAGTTGTCACCTCAATTTCTGGAGTCCCTGACAAAGTTGTAGGTCTGTGAAACTTCAGAAAGAAAATTTTAATACTTTTCCCAGGTAATGAAGAGCTGTTCTAGGCATCCATCGTGATGATGCCCCACTTAGGTTAAGGATCGATAGGCAGCTGGCATGGACAGTTTGGTCTTATGTTCTTTACAGCTAGGATAGTTTTGATTAGTCTTTGTCCATGGCATACCAGTTACCGATTATTTAATATCACTCTGGATAGAAAGAAGAATGTCTTATTTGTAAGGATTTAGAAATTGAACAATTTTCTCAGAGGAGTTTCTCAAAAAAAAAAAAAAAGACAGCTCTCTGGCTTGGGTAGATAACCAGGCCATGTGCTTGATGGCCCTTCAAAGTCCTGTATAGGTCATAGGATCTCATAGACTCATAAATATTGCTGGATTGGCCTCTCATTTGGAGAAAATGATAAGTCGATCCCACCAGAAAAGTTCTATATCCTAGCTTTTGCCAGCCTAGCTTTGCCATTTCCTTCGTTAATTACTCTACCTTAGTATTCCTTTGGGAACTAGCCCTCCCTAAACCCCACTTACTATCTTAGTGGGACTGCCCATTGGGGTACCTTATCCTCCCAGGCCAAGAGAAGGCCGTGTGAGCCAGTGAGGCTGCTCAGATGCTCTCTTGGAATGCGAATCCTAAATCAAAAAACAGCACGAGTACATCCCCAAACAGCACCTTTAAGAGAGTGACCCTGGTTTCTAATACTTCTGAGACCTGGATATTTAACCTTTTTCTTTAATTACACCTCATAGTGTGCTAATACTTTTATTTTCTGAACTTATCCAGAGTTTGTTTTTGTTGCCTGTAACCAAAATAACACTTACACAGGATTCAATATTGAACGTCAGTGCTTTTTTCTTAGAATATTTTAATCCTAAAGGACAGACCCTTTTTTTCTGGCCCAACCTCCTCCAACCCCAGGACCTGAGTCCTTTCTCTTTCATTTCCTTCCAGAGGTTTCTGGGCCAGGGTGGGAGAGGGCTCTTGTCAATGTGCTAAGCTTTACCTTGAGGAATGAGTGAGGACACCCTTTAAATTACCTATAAAACCCTTTGATTCGCTCAGTAGAGGTTGCCATGGGCAATTTGCTAAGCTTATTGATTATTTTCTGTTTAAATTAAAGTTTGATGTCCTGGAACAGGCTGTGCAGTGCATGGAGTTAATGGAAAAGGTAGAGATCCAGGGGAGAGACACTCGCTGGGGAAATGGAGGGTATTCAAGGGGAAAACAGGGAGTCTATAAAGAGGAGATTGTCGGTGCCAAGTTGCGGTAAATATGACGGTGATAAAAAAAGATAGAGAATGGAATTTTTTATTGAAAAGGGCAATTTTCTGGACATTTGAAGCCTCAGGGAAACAATGGAAAAAAATACATTCATTCCACAAATATTTGTTGCATGCCTGTTATATGCTAGGCATTGTGCTGGGCACTGGGAGGGATAATGCAGAAGGCATGATCCTTGCCTCTGCACTTTAAATCAGTGGTTCTCAGAGTGTGGTCCCTGGCACAGCAACATCCTCATTGCCTGGGAATGTGTAGGACATGCAGCTTCTCAGGCCCCAGCTCAGATCTACTGTATCAGAAACTGAAAGTGGGGCTCAGTTCCTTCCAGTGGAATTCGATGCATGCTATAGTTTGAGAACCACTGCTCTAGATCCTTAGGCTTCTGCCAACCCGGAGCTCAGTTTGTTTCGGTGTTATCATTGCCAACATCTGTTGAGCCTTTATCATTGCCAGGTATTGTGCTGAGCATCACATGTGGGTTATTTCATTTTATACTCACAACGAGCCTTTTCATAGAAGATGAAATGGAGGCACACTGGAAGTAAGTGGGTGGGTAGAATTTAAATGCAAGAGCTTAACCACTCTGATCTGCTGTTGTCCAAATGCCAAACTTTCACAAGCTTTGTGACTCCTTCTACACTGGTCAAAGCTGATCTTCCATAGAGACAGAACCATGGTTTCCCCAAAATGAGCTCTATTATGCAGTTGAGTTTAGATGCTTGGAGCAGAAGAGGAAGTTAAAAAAAAAAAAAAAGTAACAACTTTAGAATGGACCGAGGAAGAGACAGAGGACATAGTGGGCTGCAAGGAGAAGCCAGGCCAACAATGCCCACATGCAGTTATCTTCACCTTAGGGAAAGCTAGAATTCCAAATCACCATGTATTGATCAGATATGGGGAAATCTTGTCAATTCAATCAAAAAGAGACTTCATGTCATGATGCCTAAATTCGAGCCCATTCACTCTTCCATTTACAGTGTGGTTTCATTTCCTATTTATTGCTGCTGTAACAAAAATCAGTACTAGTTTTGTATTGTCGCTGTAATAAATTAGCACAAACTGAATGGCTTAAGACAACACGAATTACAGTTTTGGAGGTCAGAATCTAAAATCAAGGTTCGTCAGGACTGTGTTTCTTCCAGAGGCTTCACGGTAGAATCCGTTTCCAGTTTCTGGAAGCCACTGGAATTCCTTGGCTTGTGGCCCCTTCCTCCCTTTTCTCTCCTGTCTGACCTCTGCTGCTATTCTTACATCTTTTTCCTATGGTGGTTATATTAGGCCCACCTAGATTATCCAGGATAATCTCATCTCCAACCGAAAGCCTCCAGTTCTCCCCAAAATGGGGGTTATAATAATTCTTGGTCCTTGCAGGGCTATGAATGAAATGATTGCATATGTCATTTCAATGAAAGATGTCAATATTATAATTGCCTTAGTTTCCTCATCTGACAAATAGGGATAAGAGTGGTATTTCTTCTTCATCCAGTTAAAAATATGTATTGCTTACTTACTCTGAACCATATTGTATTCATGTTGCTTTGGAAAGGGCTTGACACAGTATCTGCAACAGAAAAAAAACACTCAGTAAAATGTAGCTGCAGTAGTTGCGTAAGTTCGGTTGATTTTAGAGCCTTATATATGTGTCAGCAACAGACAGAGATGAGGCCGATTCTCTTGAGGAGCCAACCATGTGATGACTCACATCATCGCACAATGTTTGGAAGAGAAGCAATAAGCTCAGGTCCCAAGATGCTCCAGCAATCATGAACTTAAGAGTCTATCCACTGGGCTAACTAAGGGTCAAAATGAGCCTCCGCACCCCACTTGGTAGGTAACAGGGTTAGGACTGCCTGTGCCCACCGGAGGCTGTTGCTGCCACTCCCCTGGATCTACGTTTGTTGGTGATCAGGGGAACAAAAAGCAGCAGCGGGTCCATCAGAAGAGAGACATTAAAGTTGATTAAGTGAGTGGGCCAATTAGCGTCTGGCTTCATGCAGTGTGGAGTTAATTAGCCTCTACAAAACAACAACAGCTGCTTTAATGGAGGAGCAGGAGGCCCAGCAGAGAGGAGCCATGGGAAGAGAAGTGATAGGGCTAGTGCTTAATAACTTGGCTGCAGTGGGCCCTGCCCCACTAAAAATGTAGAACAAAGCCCTGGGCAGACTTCTCTGCATGTTTCCAGACGGTGCATGGGGTGGAGAACCAGACCCTTCTAGTGTCCTCCCCTTAGGGAGAGGCCAAACTCAAACCTCGGGCTCAAGTTATTTTTTGAGACTATTTAGCACAACTTAGTTTGCATCCTAACAAAAATCACTACCCTATATATTTCGTCTTGATTCTCAACTTCATAATTCACATTTTTTCCTAATGATGGCATTTTCTCCTTATTACAAAAGTGATACATATTTTTGAGAGAACATTTAGAAAGCATATAAAAATATAGAGGAAACAAATTAGTCCCTCCACCCTGAAATGGGATCTTTCATTCATTAACCATTTATTGCCTCCTAAATGCCAATGCTGTTCGAGGTATTCAGACAAAGTACATATCAGTTTTGTTTTTCCTCCATGCAAATATATACGTTGTTTTATAAATTGGACATACTGTGCATGATCTTTAATAACCTACTCTTTTTAGCAATATGTCATGAACATTTCCCCCATCTCATTAACTGTTTTCTAAAACTACTTGGGCTCTGTGGTTCCGCTAATTAAGCTATATTTTAGTTGTCCATTTATTTATGTCTCCTGCCTCTGTGCTGGGCACTCTTGAGGGCAGAGACAACATCGTTTTTTTTTGTTGTTTTTTTTTTTTTTTACTACTGTATCCCCAATGCCTAAACCAGAGCCAGGCATGTGGGAGGCGCTCATTAAAAATGTGATGAATGAGCAAACAAATGAGGGAACAAATTTAACCAGTTCCTTCTTATGGGCCACTGAGGTTGCTTCCACTTCTTCACCATTATAAAGCAGGCTGTTCTATCACCTAAGGTTGGGTTCAACTACAAGTGACAAGAGACTTCCCAAAGCACTGGCTTAAATAAGATAGAAGTTTATTTCTCTTTTGCGAAAGTTCAGGAAGTTACTCCAGAGCTAGGATGGTGTTTCACTCTCCATCAGCATGGACTCCATTTCCAAGGTCGCCTCATTATTCAAAATGGCTGCTAAAGCTCCATCCAGATTCCAGCCAAAAGCAAGGAAAAGAAGGAAAGAGAAGGACGTGCATCTTTCTTTAAGGAGCCCTCCTGGAAGTTCCACATATCACTTCTGCATGCATTCTCGTTAGTCAGAATTTGGCCACATGACCATATCTAACTGTAGGGACTTTAGGAAAAGTGGTTTTAATTATGCAGCTCATATTTAGGGCTACTGTTAATGAGGAAAAAGAGGAAGAAAATTAGGGACCGTTAGCTGAGATGGCTCTTGGGCTTCTGGATTGACCTCGGCCTCTCAAACTAGCCCTTTGCTATTTTGACCCTTAGTTTTTCCAAATGAGAATCTAGATATCTCTCAGGTCAGCCTGGTTTCTTGGACTTGGGCCTGGGACCAGTGCACTGGGAGGGTTTCCGAGCCTTCACCTCCCTGATGTCAGCTTCATCTTACCAGTTGACATAGCGATTGCCAAAGATTGACTCAATAAAGATGCCCCATTTCCCAGAGGATGTTTTTCCAATTAGTACAAAGAGGAAGTTCCAGCTGTGAGAACAGGAATCGGGGGGTTTCTGAAATGCAATGATTATTAGTAACAATCAATCAAACGGCCTCGCAGGACAATGGAGAGAAAGCCAGTTCTCAAGGATTCTATGTGGGACAAGGATGACGAGCTGCCTGTAACAAGAGGCAGAGTGGTTTGAACACAATGTGGCCAAGCCCCTGAGACAGTGAGGGACTTTGTAACAAGATTTTACTGTCTGCAGTAAAAATCCTGCCAAAACGCATTCAGGAACGTGCAGGGAGACATGTATTCATTATTATGCCCCTAGCAGCTATCACAGGAAACCATCTGGACTCGGATGGCCTATAAATTTGCAACTTGCAGTTGGGTGGGCTACAGGGAATCAACCAAGCGGGAAGTCAAGGTGTGAAGTGGATCTGGCAGGTTCCACGCACAGGGTTAGCTCAGAAAGTTGCCATTTCTGGCATTTTTTTTTATTATTGTGAAATATAAGTAAAGAGCACAAAACATAAATGTGTACTTTAACAAATTATCATAAAGTGAATACATATGTAACCATCACCCAAGTCAAGAAATAGGACACTGCCAGCCCCTCAGAAGCCTCCTAGGTTTCATAAAAC
>NW_006433024.1:10624753-10639265 GCF_000325575.1 Pteropus alecto | reverse complement strand
TTGTCTTACTTTACTGTTTTGTCACTCAAGTATGCACCCTAAAATGGTATAATTCAGCTTATCAGTTTTTGAATAAATATTTGTCCAATTTATATTGGACAGAATCGTAGAGTCTATAGTCTTTTGTATCCGGATTTGTGTTTTTGGATTTTTTTTTTTTTTTTTTTTGCTCAACGTGATCTTAAATATTTATTCAATTTGCAGAAGACTCTAGTTTATTCATTTTTATTCCCAAATATTATCCCACTTATCTATTTTACTACTTTTGGACATTTTATGGCTCTTGGACATTTGAGCTGTTTTCAGGTTGAGGTTATTACAGGTAATTCTGCTATGAACATACTCGTACATATAACCTTGCATACATATGTATGAGTTTCTTCACAGCTGAGATTCTTAGACTTCAGGGTGCATGAAAATAGTTGAGAGCTTGTTAAAATGCAGATTCCTGGCCTTTTTCCCTAAAGATTCTGATTCAGTGGTGCCCATACATTTTCATTTCCAGCAAATTACTAGGTGATAATGAGGCTGCTGATCCCTAGACCACGCCTGGAGAGCAGGAGTTGGCAAACTGTGGCCCACAGGCCAAACCTGGCCTCCCATCTGCTTTCATATGGTCCATGAGCTAAGA
Organism: Pteropus alecto; assembly: GCF_000325575.1. Taxonomy (NCBI): domain Eukaryota; kingdom Metazoa; phylum Chordata; class Mammalia; order Chiroptera; family Pteropodidae; genus Pteropus; species Pteropus alecto. The sequence goes on along the minus strand of NW_006433024.1, from coordinate 10,638,634 downwards.
ATAGGTTTTACAATTTGAAATGTTTAGAAAAAATGCAAAGAAGAATAGTATTTCATGCATCATGAAAATTGTATAAAATTCAAATGTCAGTGTCCAGAAATAGTTTCATTAGCACACAGCCATGTCAATATTTTTTATGTACTGTCTGTCAATGCTTTAAAGCTCAGTAGAGTTGAGTAGTGGTGACAGAGACCATTTTACTTTTTGGTCTTTTACAGAATATGTTTAATACCTGATCTAGAATATATGCATTTGAGTGGAATTACTGTGTTACAGAGTATGTACTATACCGCCTTTACCAGATAGTACCAATTTCTCAGGGAGCCGTATCGCTTTTTGTTCCTAATAGGACAAAAAGTTCCTATTGCTTCACACTCTTACCAACACTTTGTCAGAGTTTACATTTTAACCAGTCTATTGGTTGTGCAGTAACATCCCATTGTGGTTTTAATTTGAATTTTCCCAATTATTAACAGCTGTTATAAGCACATTTTCAAGTGTTTTGCCAAGTTCAAATCTTTTGCCCTTTGGGGTTATCTATCCTTTTCTTTACACGTTCTGGATACATGTCTTTGGCCGTTGATGGGTGCTACAGATCTCTTCCCCCACTGCAGGGCTTGTCTTTTCACCTGATGATGGTGTTTTTTTCATGTACGGAGTTTTTAATATTAATGTAGTCAAACTTACCAAACTTTTTTGTATGTTGTTGAAGAAACCTTTACCTACCTGAAGATCATGAAGATATTGTCCCGTGTTGTCTTTTAAAAGCTTTATTACTTTGCCTTTCACATTTAAGTCTTAGTTTATTGGGAATTAACTTTTTGTGCGTGGTCTGAGGTAGAAGTCTAATTCCATTTATGGACACTTAATTTTTTTTAACACCACTTATTGAAAGACCACTTTTTTCTCACTGTTCTTTGGGCTACTTTTGTCATAAGGCAAGTATCCTCGTGTGTGTGTGTGTGTGTGTGTGTGTGTGTGTGTGTGTGTGTATGTGTGTGTGGTTTTGCTTTCCAATAGAAACGAGGACAGGAAGACTGCCCTTCTGAACCTCCTCTCTGTCAGAGGACTTCTACCTATTTCTGGGCTCTCTGTTCTATTTCACGTGTCTATTTGTCTATCCCTGTGCTAACACCACATACACTGAATTATTCTGTGTGTTGAAATCTGGTAAAGCAAATCTTTCCACCTGTTCTTCTCTTCTTCGACGGTATTTCAGCTATTTTGGGCCCTGGAAGTTTTTTTCCCCTTTAAATTGTTCTGACAAAAAACACGAAGTTGATGGAGAGTGAAAAGTCATCACTGACTGGTAGCAGAGGTCAAACCTCTTTGGAAAGCCATGTAGTAATACTCTGATTACTGATCCTTTTATCTACCCACCCCCAAAGGATATGTACTTTAACCTATTAATTTAATTTCCAGAAATCTAAAGAAATTTCCAAAATTAAAATTCAAAACAGAGGAGAAGTTTTGACTCAACAAACATTCAGTCTCAGTGTCAGATCTGCATGCTGGAGGTATAATGATGAAGCAACCTACTTCTACCTTCTAGAACTTCAAGTCTTCTTAAGGGAGACAGCCACAGAAATATATCATTGCAATCTAGTGTGGTAAATGTTCAGATAGATGTATGTACAAACACTATGTGCACAAAAACGTTTATCTCAGAATTACTTATAATAGGAGGAAGTTGAAAACTGCTTAAATGGAGGATTAGATAAGTAAATTATGGCACATCCATATGATGGAATATTATACAGTTATTAAAATAAAGACTGTAGCAACATGGGTAAATGATTTTAATACAACGCTAAGTAAAAAACAGCACGCAATGCTGCAAGAAAAAAATTATATCTGGGGAAAAATAGATACATTGGAAAAATACTGGAAGGAATATACTATCATGATAACAGAAATTATTAATGGGGTGATTTTTTTCTTTTCTATTTTGCAAACCTTACTATATAAATTTATAGTAAAAATATAAGTAAAAAAGCCACTTCCTATCACCAACTGACTTTTTTTTCAGTACCTGCCCTGTGCCAGGGAGTGTGCTAAATGCTTTACACGTGTGATCTCATTTAAGCCTCAGAGAGTGTACAGGATGGGTGTTTTTAGGTTATCTCTTCATGAATAAGAGGAAGAGAAGGCGGCTGAGACAGGTGAAAGAACTTACCCCAAGTCACACAGTGAGAGGCGAAGCTGACGCATGGACAGTATCTGCCAGTCTGTGGTCTTAGTCGCTGTACCAGCCTGGTTCCACTTGCTACAGAACTGTGGCATCTTTCGTAGGGAAATGGGTTAAAGGATGGTTAAAGTGTGGTTCTGCCTAGAAGAAAGTAAGTAGGTCATTAGCCTCTAGACCCTTCCAGCCCAGTGATTCTGATTCTCAACCCCATCTCATACTAACTAGCTAGGTGATCTTAGACAGTGGCCGAATCCTGCTGAGCCCCAGCTTCTTCGTCTGTCAAATGCAATAAACAGAGCCTGCCTCATGGGTTGTTGCATTGATTAATGAGATAGTATGTAGTCCATGTCCTACAAAAGGGAGGCACTTGTTAATTTATTTCCCTCCACCCAAGGACACAGGAAACTTTAAAAAGCCCCAGCCTTTTCCTGTCACTTGGCCTCTGGTTATTGTCCTGGGTGTAATGGAGTGGAAAACTCTATACATGGCTCCCTCTGACAGTGAATTTCTAATCTCGGAAAACTTAATGGTTTTTGTCAACTTGATTGTCCAGTGAGAGTGGATTAGGGGAATGACTTCCTTGTCACTGGAAAGTTGACTTGCTTCACAGTGGTTTTCCTGCTGCCGGTGGGAGGCATGATCGATACAACACAGACCTAAATACTTACCTGTGGTTTTGAAGCTGAGGACAAAGGTTGGGCGTTCCATTTAAGTGCTTTAGCCATTTCCAAGTAAACTCAGGCGTGATGTGCATTAAGCGGTTTAGGCTGGTGACCCGGAGCTCTGCAGTCTGAGGAGCAAACCAGAAATCGAGCAGTTGCTTTCTCCTGACCATCGTTGCAGAGGCCCCTCTGGCTCAGGCTGAATCTGTCCTCTCTGCTTCAGTGTTCCCGTCTGGGAAAGGAAGGCCCATTAGTTACTGTCTCCACTATGCAGGGAGGATGGCCTTGCTTTTTTTCTGTGTTGAGACTTCGCAGACAGAATGCACTAGGGCACAAATGAACAGCGACTACTAATGGAAGCTTGGTTCCAAAGCCCCCTACTCACTGCCAGCCTGCGACCTGGAGCATCTCTTGCACCAGGCTCTGCAGCAGATGGAACTGAAAAACAGACCTCGGCAGGGAGCATCCGCCGGAACTCAGTCATCTAAGGAAACTCCTGCCCTGTCCAGGGAAGCTCTCTGAACCCTGGAAGACAAAACAAAGCCCTATTTTATCTGAGACACTTAAAATATGTCACTTCCTTGGAGACATCTTCTCTGACATTTCAGACTAGGCAGGTCCCCTGTACATTTTCTTCATGATGCTCATTCTAATTAGAAATAAAACAATATCTACACCCATTGGAATATAAATTCCATAAAGGCAAAGACATGTATCTGCTTTGTTCACTGTTGATCTTTGTTTCATGCTTACAAATATTTGGGGCACATAGTAGATGCTCAATAAATATTTGTTGAATACATTAATAGATAAAGCTATGTAATTACTTGTTTATGACCTATCCACACTGTTTGATTAGAAACTCTATGAGCGAAGAAAATGTGTCTGTCTTATTCACCCTGTATCCTTAGCACCCAGAACAGAACCTCACACATAGTAGGTGCTCAAAAATCATGGAAGGAATAATAAAGTACTTAAAAATTTTTATGTTGAAGTAATGATATTAATTTTAGTTATTTAAGTGAAAAAAACCTCAGTACAGTTATTTCAGAAAAAGAGAGTAAAGTAGAAGACACGATTTTTATTCACATCATCACCCTTAGACAGCTACTTTAATTATTTTGATGTTTTTCATTTCAGAGTTTTTCGCTTGTGTATTTTACAAATAATTTTAATCAATTTATTTTAAGCACACACACATCAACTGTCCAGGTGAGGAGACTTTTATGAATTTAAGAGCAGGAAGGGAGTCCTGGATACACAATGTCTTTCTGATTGTCATAATTAATTGTGGATTCTACAGTGCATAGGAATGGCTAGTGATAAGCATGGCTCTCTAAAGCTCCAGCCCTGGAATCAAGGCAAATCTGGCATCGGAAAAAATTTGCAGGTCAGAAATAGTCCACAGGAAAGCACTTTACTTTTATGTGCACAAATCAGGGAAAGTTTCTGTGGCTGCTGGTTACATGCACTGTAGTGAGCTGACAGTGGCTCAGGGTTCGTTTCTCAGCCTTCTTTATTTGGATCGTTATGTGGACATCAACCTGGTTTCTATCTTTCAGCCTGAAGTGATATGATGCCAACAAGTGACTTCCAATGTAATTATAGAAGTGAAGAAACCACTGTATACTTTAAAAAACAAAACAAATCAAAACCTCATTCTGTTATATTCAAAATACGTTTCTAAACATTTTGAAGAAAAAGGTTTTACTTCCTGTAAGAGGCAGCCTGTAATAGTAGAAAGTCTCTCAGTTTACAATGAGGAAAATTCATGCAAATTTTTTATTTGTAAATAAGGTAGGAAGTTGAGTGAAAAAACAACTCACCTGTTGTTGGGGGACCACTTTGGGGGCGATCCAAACTCTTTTGACTGGAGGAAAGATGTGTATCTTGACCTTGATCTTTTGTCTTTTTTACCTGTTTCTGAGCTGGAATAGACAGGAGTAAGGGGTGGGAAGAGGGGATTAGCTGAGATTAATAAAGCAGCACTCCTTCGAGAGATGGTTTAGTAGAAAGGCAGAGGAACTGAGTGCTAGTTCCACCGCTATGCCCACCTTAGTGTGTGAATAGGATCTTCTTTCTAGGGGCTAGAGGTGATAATGACCTCACACCACCTTCATAGAGTTGTTGGAAGAATCAAATAAAACATTGGCTGTAGGAGCACTTTGAAAAGCATATCGGTAAATGTTTTAAAATGTGTGGTAAGGTTTAATAGTGAAAGAAAAAACTGTACTACTGCCTGGTAAGAAATTTCAATGTCCATGCTCCAGCCCCAGTATAAGAGACTTGCTGAGAAAACGTTGAGAACCCAGGACTTTTGCATATTGGAGACACAGAGAAATAAAGAGAGTGCAGTTTTCTTAAGCATACAAAGGATTGCCAAAGTTAAGGTGCACTTGATAATAGTTGAGTTTAATGGGAAAGAGCATCTATATCTGTTTCTATTTCTTTAAATTTTCCTTTCTATGATATTGATGTTTTTGTGAAACAAAGATGGCAAAGGAAGATGACTGTTTATGCAGAGATTCTAAGAAAGTTAGATTTCTAGGGCTAAACACATAAGTTTTATCACATTTCCCCCAAATGTTTACAACTGAAACTGCTTATCTGACCAACAATGTATTCCTTTTAACAGGCTCCATTTCTTTTTACCTTACTGAGTTCACTTATTCATATGACAAATAGTTACTATGTATCTACTTGAATACACAAGGAGGAAATAATTAGCTTCTCTAGGGCAGGTCTTATAGTCCCAAATTTATTGGGCATTGCAAAGATCCAAAGAAAGAAACTAAAGAAAACATTGAAAGATCAAAGTGTCATTCAGAATTCAGAAAAGAAACGTCATATGTAGTAATAGGGACTATGGCTATATGTTTACTCTCCATCTTGGGCATACAGATAAACTACATTTCCCAGTACCCCTTGCATTTAGCTATCAACACATGATTGAATTCTAGCCAATGAAATGAGAAATTATATGCATCTCTTTCGAGCCTGGCCCGAAAGCAACCCACACAATGCTCTTCCCATACAATACTCCTTTTTCCCATTCGGCTGGCTGGATTGAGATGATCACATGTGTTGAAGGTGGCAGAGCCTCCATCAGCCTAGATCCCTGAACAACTGCATCGAAGAAGCCTGTGCTATGAACTGTTCACCAATCCAGTACTATTATCAGAAACACAAAGTAAATTTCAATCATGTTGAGTTATTATACATTTGGGAGTCTGTTGTTTCAGCAGTTATCGTAATTTAACTAATACACATGGCAACTAAGCCTTCAAATTTTGGACCTGTAAGAAGAAAGAAATGAGGACTAGTAATGGAGAGATTTAACAGCAATGGATAGTTTTGTTATTTGTCATTAAAAAGTTCAAAAGTTTTGGGATTCTCATTCTAATTGTCCCAAGGACTTGCCTTCTCTGTATGATCATCTTTACATTTTTTTTCTGCCATGGTTTTTCCATGGCATGTCAGAAAGAGAGATTACACACACACACACACACACACACACTCTCTCTCTCTCTCTCTCTATATATATATGTAGTATAGCCATTATGTCCAAAATGGTTGCAACCTATTGAACTCCTTTAATGACAGATAGAGATATGAAAGGAGAATATTAGATACCAGGAAGAATCTCGTTTTCTATATCTCTGGTCATTGCCAGGGTACCCACAGTAATGTCAGAACTCTGTAGCCTGAGCCTTACCCAGGCCCTGGGCCAATGGGAGCACAGCCTCATAGTGCACCAGGAACCTGCTCGTTATCAATGAGCAGAATTGATGTCACTTTGGTTGAATTTGATAGAAAACTCAAACCAAGATGATTTAAGCTAATAAGATATGTATTGATACATGCAACTGAAAAACCCAGGGGCAGGGGCCAGCTCCATGCAAAACTGAATTTAAGGGCTCCAACAATGTCATTGGGACCAAATCTCCCTCTGCCTTTCTTCTTTGCTTTGCAGGCTTTCATCCTTCATTCTCGGCTCCACATGGTGGTAAACTGGCTGCAGCAACATCAGCTACCTAAGGCGAATGCTCTTCTCTGAACCACTCCCAGTGGCCAGGGAGGCACAGTGCTTTGTTTGGTGAGGTGTGGTCACATGGTCTACTATGGAAACTAAATGTGGAAACTCCACCCGGAGCTTGGAGACTAAGAGTAAGGAAGTGATGACTTCCCAAGGGAATATCAAGGGCTATTACCAAAAAGGAGGGAATGGGTGTCAAGATGGCAAACCACACTGGGTAAAGAGGTAGGCAGAGCACCAAGTTCAGGTCATAGCACTGGGCCGAACCTTTATATCTCCCCACTCTCCATGGTGCTGACCCATCTCCCTGGCCTTTCTAGAACCCGAAGGGAGATAGGAACTCTAGTTCTAACCCCAGCAGGAAGCTACGAATCCTGTCCCACTTGCCTAAGCCCTCACTCAGGGCTGGTTTCTAGATTTCTCTAACTTGAAGTTGACCCCAAATCCTGCAAGAGATGAGGGTGGGTGGGGCAGGGCGGCTTTGGGGTCTTTAGTAAAATTTCTGCCTATAGATACCACTTTTGGCTTTTCTCACTTCTCTACTTTCTGATCTCTGTTGCCACCCATTCCCTGTTTATGGTGTGCCTACTCCTTGGTTATTATCATGTGCCTAAATTGCACTTGGGCTTTGCTCATACTTCTTTGGACTTGAGTATTAAGTTCTCAACAGAGGAGTTTCCATCTATTTGGTCTCATGGTATTTCTGGTTCCTGCCTTCCCCCTTCTCCCAACCTTAGTCCCACTGGCTCATGTGACCAGACTTGCTCAGCAGTTGAGTCATCTCTAGACTGTTTTGGCCCTACAGGCTCATTGTATGTGAGGACTGGGGATTCAGCAGCCTAGAGAGGGACAGCCAAATGTCTCTTGGACTTTCTCGGGCCAGAGGAACATTCTCTGACCTTGTGACTCTTCTCTGGCTTTCTAAAGTAGGAAGACTGATGCTGTTTGTAGACCTAAAAATGAAGTCACTTTGAATGCACATTGTAGCTAATCAAAGCACAGGCTGGAAGACAGCTCATGGACAGAAAACATCCCGAATCCTGAGCTAATGGGAGGAAAGACCTTGGAGTCCCACGAGGTCTGTGATAGGAGCCGCCCTACATGACAGAGTCTTCATCATCTACCTCAGAGGAATTTAGGATCATTCAGTGGCTGATTTTCTATGTAAACCATCTCAAAGAGACTTTCAGATCTCGGGAAAAAAGGGAAAAAAATTTCTTATTTAAAAACTAATGAAAACATCTATAATAATGATGATGATAATGGCTGATATTTATTGAGCCTTTTCTATGTTAAAAGAATTTTATATATCTCACTGTGTTGGATCTTTACAATATCTCCATGAGATGGGTATTATAGTCCCTACCTTTTATAGGGGAGAAAATGGAGGCATGGAAAGGTAAAATAATGTGTCCATGACTAGTAAGTGACAAGAACTAGTCTGTAAATGAACTGCTAGTCTTACACTAGGGCTTGTGCTAAGTGTAACCTCTACATTAGAGTGCTTAGTTTTAGAAGAGGCTCAGGTCTTATACAGGACTTAAACAGAGCTCAGGGACAGCGCCAGGTGGAAAATGTCAAAGCAAAGCAGAAGCGTCACCAGGAGTAGGCAACAGGTTCTCGTGGGCTGGTCCTAACATAGAGATCGGGCTCAGCCAATGTCACAAACAGGGAGGAAGTCAGACCAGAAACACCAGCGCTCAGAATCAGGTTGCCAAGGTCAGGTTGCCAAGGTCAGCACTCAGAATCAGGTTAACAAGCACAGGAGGACTGAGGTGGGGTGGGCAAGGCCAGAGAGAAAGGTGATCGGCCAGGAGGCAATTAACCTGGCTCCTTACAGGCGATGTTCCCCGCATCCTGTGTGTATCTTGGCTCACAGTTCAACCCCTTTGTACTCAAGAATCTGGACCTCAAAGCATTAAGCAGAGAAGTTTGCAGTGGGTTAGAAAAGGCGGCAGCAGTGGTCAGCTGGAACTAAGAGACCACGTCAAATTATTTTCTGGGCTGAGCATCTCCAGTGGGGCCACACAGTGCCTGGGGGACTCACTGGGAGATTCGAGCTCTGTACAGAGGTGAGAGAAAATGGGAAACAAGAAAATGAGAATTTGAAGAGGAAGGAGGACAAAGACAAAAAAAAAAAAAAGAGAAAACCACTGTGATTGTGGTGAGAGGTCAGAGATTCGAGCTTTGACAATTACTGAATTTCCCCTCAGTGCGGAGAGCCCTGGAAACCTGGGGTGTGTGTTGGGGGAGGGGGCGTACCTTGGAGGACTGGCTGTGCCAGACAATCTGGGCTTCCTTCCCACCATTTGTCCACTCTTTTTCACAAGTTTTGAGTACAAAATGTCTCTCCCTAGGCAGGACGAGCTTCAGTAATACGATGCCCAGAGTTGGTTATGACACTCAAGACTCTTGAGGGAAGAAAATATTTTTTTATGCCATCATAAAACTGCCCAGCTCACCTAGGCCTGCCGTGGAAATAGTGGCTCTGAAGACAGAGGGGAGAGAAGAGCATCTGACCTGAGGCTGAGGTATAAGGGAAAGTCTGGGATATATGTTCTCTCCCAGCCAGAGAATCAAACTGGCCTTTGCGCTGTGCCCAAGATAGCAGGAAGCAACACACAGTAGTTAAGGGGTTTGGGGTTGGGGCAGTCCCTGGCCTGACCTGGCCCTATCCAGAGGAATGAAGCCATGAAAGTCTCCCAGCGACAAGTCTTCCCTCCTGGAAAGGTGGGGAGAGGTATGTGTGGAGGGAGGACATGTGTCCTCATGCAGCTTCCCAGAATCCTCTACTTAGTGGAGCCGCTCATCCTAGCTTCTGCCTACAGTAAGCAAGTGCAGGTCTGCCAGAGCAAGTCCACGGAACATGCCCTCAAACAAGAGGCACCCCAGCATCTGGGCTCTGGGGATAGGGAGGCTCTGCCCAAACGTTGCTCTGCCATTTCTGGCTAAGTCACCTTGGATGACTGCCCATCTCTGAGCCTCTGTTTCCTCATCCAGGAGTTAGGGAAAAATAGAGTCCATCTAGCAGGGCTCTGAGGCTCCACCTGCAAAGCTCAAAGCATTGTACCTAAAAATATTATTACACAGCTGTCCCACCCAGAACTTTAATGATGGTGTTCAAGAAACTTATCCTTCCAGAGATGTGGCTTACAGGGTCTTTCTCACACAGGTCCTGGAGACACAGAGATGAATAAGGCAGGGCACACAGTGAGGAGGGGAGGCAAGACTCGCAAACACCTGATGAGAATCAGTGCTAAAAGTGCCTTGTGGCATGAATGTGCAGCTTGGGAGCTCCGAGAAGAATGTCCACCTAGGGGATCTAGAGAGTCGGCATATGATCCGAGCCCTGGAGAGTGAGCAGGATTTTATTGGAAGGGCAGTTATTGGTAGAAGAACATTTTTGGAAGAGGCGACCACATGAACAAAAATACAGTGATTGAATATGACCAGAATAGCAGGAACACAATGAATGATCTGAAGGTCTGGAGAATACAGTCCCTGATGGGGAGTGGAAGAAGAAGTTGAGAAAGGTAAGCTGGTCACGACTTAAACATGGCTACTATAGCTGAAGTGATCTGATAGAACAATGCTATCCAAGAGGACTCTCTGTAATGATGGAAACGGTCCGTGTTTCCACTGTCCAATATGGTAGTTACTGGCCACCTGTGAAGCTAGAATGACTGAGGGACAAAATTTTTTTTAATTTAATTTTAATTAATTAAAATGTAAGCTTAAATAACTACATGTGGCTAGTGGCTACCATATTGGACAGTGCAGCCATCAGACTTATGACAATAACTTCAGGTGTGTAGAAAGAGTCCTCAGTGCCCTCGCCTTGCAGTCCTAGCCTCAGCTCTTAAAGTGAAAGCTCCCGCGCAGGCTGTTGCTGTGGTTGTGCAGCCAAGTGATGAGTTGCGCTGAGATATGACTTGTTTCCTGCTTGCCAAGCTGTGCACCCCAACGTGGCTATGTCTTCTTAGAGGAAGGAACAGCTTTTTCTAATTCTTACAAAGACGTCACATGGGCTAGTAGCTGCTCTGCTTCCTCTAAAGTTTCTGTCCTCAGTGGTCTGTCTGCAGGTAGAGTCAGATCTCCTTTCTGCTCCCAGGTGGGGAACATGGGATGCCGGCTGTCATTCAACTATGCTCCCACAAGGTCCTCAGTATGGCTGCCAGTATAAGGTTCTGTTCTGCAGCCTCGACTGTCAACAAGCAGATCCCTTGACCTGAACTCAAGAGGAGGTAATAGGAGGCTCTTACTTTGGCCACAGTTGGAAAGAGCTGTCATTATTCAGCTTTATCAGCAATAAAGCATAGTTTATAGTTTAATTCCTACTTGGCTTCCTGGTCTATTTCTCAGTTGTTTCTAATACAAGGAGAAGAGAAGAGAGGAAAGAAGAAAGGTAAGCCGTTACATTTCCTTCTGAACCTCCGAACCTCCCAACAACAACAAAAAAACGAACACGGTTTTTAGTCTTGAATACAAAACAGTGACATATTCGTGAGCCCACATATCCAGGCATGACAAACCACTCTAAGGCATAGACTTTCACAGTAGGAAGGAATATTGAATTCTAAAACCTCATAAGGTGAGGAAACTTGGATCCCAGAGAAGTTGGATAACCTGCTCAAGGCCACACAGACATCAGAGGCAGATTTCCGGAGACTGGATCCCAGTTTCCAGACTCGATCCCATCCTAATTATAAAAATCAAAGGTGGCAAACTGGTGCCCATTGGTTAAAGTCAGCCTACTGCTTTAGTTTTGTTTTGTTTTATGTACACAGTGTTGGCCTATGCAGGATTTTAAAAATATTTTTTAGTTATTTGCCTTTACCCAAAAACTAGAAGAATTCACTTTGAAATTCTGATTAGCTATCATCCCGGGCCTGCAAATACACATGGCAGCAAGGGCCAGAAGCAAAGTAGTGTCTGTCCTGCCACAAAGAGTGGGAAAGAGGAAAAATGAGAAATGTGTACCATTTCAGAAGCTGATCACCCACAGTCATCAACCCGGATCCCAAAGTAATATAAGCTGCTTTTGAAACATCTGGTTTACAACTCATTATTGCTTATTAAAGGACTTAGAGTTTTAATTTGTAGAAGTTTAAACAAAATGTAGTTCTTAGAGATCATTTTGGTTGAGCCGATGCATTTTACAGACGAGCATCACTGGGTCGCAAGCCACACAAGCCTGCATTAAGCACAGGGTCACAGAGGCAGTAACCAGGCGGGATTTGTTTGACTCCCCTGGCTCCTGCTTTGTGGGGACTCCAGAACCATCACATTCTCTCCTACGAATAGTTTTGGGAGCAAATTCCCAGGAATGAGAACTCGCATATATTGAGGGCACTGATTTCTGCACTAAACACATTTATGTCCAACTTGGCACATAATAAGTTTTCGATAACTGTTGAATGAACAAATAAATGAATGAATGAAAGTGTGAATGAGTCAGGTAATGACCTCAAAATTAGGTGTGGCTTCTCTATGTTCCTGTTTTCAGTACATAATCTTTTCAAATGAATATTGATGAATCTTGAGAAAATACTAATATTTATGTCAGTTACAATCTATTCTCTTATAAATAGATGTGAGATTGCTCTGATCTGGAGAAGTAGTGAATCAGAGCGATGGTGTTATATTTTTCTGGATGCATGTTATGGCCTTATAAAAATATTAACATTTTTATTATCCTAAGATAAAAACTAAAGAAATCTTAACTTCACTAGGTAGAAAATTAGGAAGAAAAAAGGGAGGTTGCTGCCCAAATCCAACTGAAAATGTCCTTTTTTGCACCATTTTCTAGTCCCCTTTTGCATTAGCACAAAGATGCTAGTGCCATCTTTGCTCACAGCCAAGCAGCTGGACCCAATGTCTTGTGTCTTGCTGACCCACAGATATTTCAGTGAAAAGCCTTTGATTCAATTTTTACTCCTTCTCTTATTATAACTCTCTTGTCTAGGACTCCACTGGGAACACAGAGCTGTCCTCAGAAACACTTCTGCCCTCCATTTACTATTAATCATTGTCCTTGAATGAAACAAATGCCCCTCAACTTTGCCTATGCTTGGGACAAGTCATCTTCTGAGAAGCAGTTTGGTCCTGCAGGTTATTAGGTTTTGGGGTGAAGAGGGTGCCCCAAAGTCCTCCAGGCTGGTTCCGACAGGTCCAGATCCAGCTTAGGCAACCTTGTCTGTTAAATGAAGGTGATAGATAACACATTAGAAAGAAAACGAGCCAAGTGCCTTGCTTCGTTTCACTGAGCAGTGTTGGGTCCTTGCTGGGCATTTGCCAGGCTCCACTTGATAAGAGGATATCACGGGTCTTGGTCACTGTCCTGAAACAGGTTCTACCACTTTGACAGCCTTCGACAGTTGAAAGCCTTTTCTCTACAAACATCAATAGACTAGAGAGAAATCTCCACAGGTTTTCACTTTTTTTTTTTTTAATATTTAAAAATGAGGTTTCAGAATGTACTTTGAGACAGAGAGGCAGTAAACTACAACTTATTGTGTGCCAGAAATTGTACCAATTGTCTATCTTATTAAATCTCGCGACAACCTGGAGGGCTTTTATAATCCCCATCCATAGATGAAAAATGGAGGTGGGGAGAATATGGGTCTTGCTTAAGTTAAGGGCTGAGCTAGAATTCAAACCCATCTTTTTCTAACTATGAAGCTAGTGTCCTCTTCTTAGTGTTGCCCTTTCTGAGAGACTGGCTTTTTCTTTTTTTTTTTAAGCAACCTGAATCACACAATATAACTGGCCTTCTCTGTGTGTAATGACTAGGACCTCATAAGATACCGCATTCCCATCATAGTCTAAGACACTGCATAGTGCACGTACAACTAACCCAAAAACCTACTGTTCGAAACACCCTGGTTGGGAGAAAACCCTCAGAACCCCAAAGCAATAGTCAGGACCGTGGCAAATGCCATCTGATCGCCCAGCCCAAGGCTCAGCCTAAAACCTTCTGCAAGATATAACCCAAA
>NW_006433024.1:10607174-10624691 GCF_000325575.1 Pteropus alecto | reverse complement strand
GATCAGTGGGGTAGAAATGAGGAAGGAAACGGCATTTTAAATGACTATTTTTCTCCAACTTGTCTTTTCTTTCTAGAAATAGCCTCAGAACTTGCATGGTTATGGAGGGATAATCTGATTGATCAAATCTCTATGTACTTTGAAGACCGGGGTGCAAGAGAATTCCTAGGAGATTTAAGCTTCTACCTCTGAAGGCTCATTTGGCAGAGACACCTCCTCAGGAGGACTTTCCCAAGCCACTCTGCGAACTGTCCTAGGCCAGCCGTAAAGAAGTGTGTCATTGGAGTTCTCTGCCCTTCTGAAGATCTAATCTCAATCCCTTTCTTCCTTTCTGTCCCTTTCTTTCTTGTTTCATCAACTCTGTTGCCATTCTGGTTCTGTCTGCTCCTCCTCCCTCCCCCCCGACCCCGCTTTTCTGTTTCAGATCCAAGGAGTTCCTCATGTTCCCACTTCTGGATTTATTCCCTGGAGGGCAAAGCAAGGGTAACTTCTTCCCGCCTCCTTTTCCCGGGCACGCAGGGCATTCCTTAGTGATGAAAATCTCTACTTCCTAAGAGCCCTCGCGACTTCAGGCTCTCAAGTGGTGGCAAGAGAAAAGGTTTAGTTTGATGTGGTTAAGGCAGTCATCACTGCATCTTCACACTCTCAGCCCCAAACCACTCTCCTGCTCATCGCCCTCACTTTCCATTTCTCTGGAAATCTTTCATGTTTACCACGAACCCTCACAGCCTCAACCGAGCCTGAAGCAGGGGCCAAAAAGGTAGTACACTTCCTTTCCCGGTTGAAATACTGATGGCTGTGGGTAAGCCATTCCAGTTTAGGCTCATTACAGGGAACAAGAGAAAGAGAAAGCAAGAGTGAGCAGGGCAGTAAAGACTGTTGTTACACAGTTTTCCTTAGGCCCCAGAAATAGAAAGCCAGACTTCCGACTTGCAGTGCCCCTGTGCAAACCACCAGACCACACTGCCAGATAAGAAAAATGTTAGATTGTGTCACACTTCCTTCATCAGCTCTTGCTTCTGAAAATGACCCTGAATTTCAGAGAACCTCGACATGATCCTAAGACTTAGAGAAGATGGAAGAGGGAGGACAAAAGGACCAGACATCTTTCGTTCCGGGTATAAATTTATTTTCAACCACAGAAATAAAGGAAAGACTATAAAAGATTAGTCACAAGCTAACTTTATTATTTGCATATACCAGAGAAAGAAATGACCCGGACGTCAACGGCCATATAGAAAGGGAATCTGCTAACTAAAAGATCTTTCCTCGGCCTTTTCAATTCGCATGTGTTCATTTATTGAGTACCTACTGCATGCCAAATACTGCGCTTGTGGATTCAAAGAGGATGAGACATCTCCTTGAGTCTGGACAGGATTCAGACTCACCTAGATTCCAACTCCTGTGCTCAGCATCCCCTTCGCCATGAAAATAATTTTGCTTCACTCCCCCAGAGCAGCCTTGGTGGGCGCTTGTGTTGTCAGCCACTGCAGGAAGAGTGATGGCCCTGGTGTTGACAAGCTCCTAATTGGAAGGTAGGAGGTGCCGCCAGAGATCAGCTATAAAAGATATCTTTGGACCAGGGTGGGCTGCTAATGCTTGGAAGAGACTAAGGAGTGAGACTTGGAGAGCTGTCACCCAGGGATAAGGACTGGCCCAGCAGACAGACGACACAGGCACGGGGAGGCAGCTGACAGACAAGGCCCACGTGGGGAAGCAGCCATTTCAGGGGACGGCACCAATAACATACATACCAAGACTTCAGGAGTTGGTGAGCTCACTAGGGTGTAGGGCACAAGGAAAGGAGAATCTGGAATGGCCCCACAGCCCAGGGTCAACGCGGCAGGGCCAGGAGAGCAGCTGATAAGACAAGGGAAAGAAGAGACCAGAGTTTCTTTTATACAACCAAAAAAGAACCAACCACTTATGAGTGACTTCTGTATGCCAGTAAGTGTTGCAGGCCCTGAGGGGTTCAAAAGAAAAATTAAGTTAGAGTTTAACATGATTAAGAGGTGATCAAATCCATACACTGAAATTATTGCTGGGTAAGACAATACTGCATGTATTAGGAAATATTGGCGCTTGTGTAAGCTCTCTCCTTATCTTATTTCATTTAATCCACTCAATAATGCCGCAAGGTAGGTACTATTGTCCCTGTTTAAGAAATGAGGGTACTGAGGTTCTGAGAGGCTGTGGACCTTATCTAAGTTTGTCTCTCTAATAAATGGCTGAGCTGGAATTTAAATCCAGGTCTACATGAGCCTCCAAACTTTCTGGTACAGCCTGCAGCATCCCTTACAGAAATAAAATGGTCATTCGTTGAGCCAGCGGGAAAAGTAGTAAATACTGATTGATGGTGTGCAAGAGAAGTTCAAAGGGAGGAGCCACGGGAGGGAGAGGGTGCTCTGAGGGAACGTGGTCAAAGATGGCTTCTTGGAATTAGAGGGTCTGTCGGAGCTCATTCGAAGCTGTGGATCCTGAGTTTTCTCCACTTTCTGAGCCAGAGAATGAGGGTCAGAGATAGGATGCGGGCCATCCAGCCTTGCTGTCTGGCACAGCACAGAGGACCTCCCCCGAAGACCCAGAGATTCCACACAGGGCACGTCTGGTGTGAGTGCTCACTGCAGGAGTGATGGCTCCACCCCGTCAGATAGAAAACCAGGCCTCCAACAGGCCCAGCCCTCTGAACCTTGGGTTTGCGACAAGCTCAAAAAACAGCGACTGGCCTTGAGCAGAAGCGAGAAGGAAACACCCCCTCAGCCCTAGGCCGTGGAGTGGGCTTTGCTGTCCACAAGGACCTGTGGGTGTCCTGGCAGAGAAAGGAAGTGGCACAGGCACCAGGCACTAGGGTGCCAGGGCCTCCTGAGAAGGAACAGGTGCGAAGCAGAGCAATTAGCTGAGGCGGCAGAGGAGCAGGCAGCCTAGATCTGATTGGGGAAGCCACCAAAATTATGTCATCTGCTGGTGAGTAGGCTTCATTAACTCTTTGATGAATGGAGGATTGCGGAGGAACTTTTTCTTCTTCAACGAGCCAGGAGAAGCGGCAATTAGATTTGTCTTTTAAAATAAAACTATTCTCAAGCTTCCCCATGGTGTTCTGGGCACTCTGGCTTCTCTCTGAAAGGGAAAGGAAGAGCATCTATTAACAGGCCGTGACTTGGAGAGGCCCCGCGGTGAGTCAGGCGCTCTCTGTGTGATCCAGGCGGTTGCTAATGTCTTTGGGAACTGCTAATTTATCCATCTAATTTGTTCTTCTACACCAGCTACAATGGGAGACCATTTGTTATTTTGATCCAAAACACAGGCTAGTGTTTACCATGATCTCCCCATCAACCGTGTGTGTGTGTGTGTGTGTGTGTGTGTGTGTGTGTGTGTGTGTGTGTGTTTGCACAATGCCCTTATAAAGAGGTGGGGCTGCTGCCTTAGCTAGCATTTTAAAACTCATTCCAATTCTGACTTGAGGGCAGGGATCATAATGGAGTGCCTCACAGAGGGCTTGGCCCCCAGAGGGGTGATAACTTGTAGAATGTCTTTAAAAACCAAGGTGCACAGGGAAATTGACCACATGTTCCTTTCAGCACAGGGACCAATGAAGGAGAGCGAACCTTTGAGAGTATCTGCTTTGTACCAGGCACCGTGCTAGGCTTTTATGTATCTTGTCTTGCTGTCTTCTTAAACTATCCTTTGCAGCAGGTATTATGCTTTCATCATTCTGGGTTCTCGCCCCAGTGTTTCTGCTTAGAGAAAAGCTGTAGTTCCCTACGTCCCACTTGAAATATTCGACCTTCTGTAAAACCTTTCCTGACTTTACCAGTAAAATTAGTTATGCTCTCCTTTATGCTCCCAGAAAATCGTGGACTTTAGGGAGATGGCAGCCTCAGTTTTCTCATCTGTAATACAGGGATCATTGCGAGGAATAAATGAAATAAGTCATGTAAGTGCTTCGACAGTGCCTGGCATTTAGCCCTCATTAGTCGTCATCATTGTTGTTAGTAATTGTAATAATAATACCACTCATAATTCCTTGTCACTAGTTGTAAATTCCTTGGGTATTGAAATAGTGCCTACTTTGTTGGTTGTTTTAGTCCCAGAATCTAGGAGTGTTTGGCACATACTAAGCACTTGTTTTCTAGCTGGTGAATGAATGAATGAGTGAAGTATTTGCCTCCTCCAAGCTTCTGTGAGCTTCTGAATATAGGCCCTTGTCCGAACCGTTTCCATATCTCTAATGTCACCACTTCGTCTGGCACAACCTAAGTGTTCAGTTACTCTGTTGAACGAATGAACAGGATTATGAGAAACTGCTATTCAGCCAGTGCCTTGTCCAGGGTACCTGACTCTGTGCCCATGTCCATGCTCAGATCAGGATGTCTTAGCTCCTGCTCCATGAATTCAGTAAGTGTGCCCTTGACATTTCACGCCCAGATGGTGAGTGCCTCAATATGGGACCAGGTCTTGTTTCTTTTTAAATCCTTAGTGTCCAGCATAGCACATGGCACGCAGGAAGTGCTTACATGGCACACAGGAAGTGCTTACATGGCACACAGGAAGTGCTTACATGGCTACCTGTGGACTTTTACACCCAACTGGAATCAAAGAGAACAGTCCAAAATGAGCATGTCATCTTTCCCCTATCATTACTCAAACTTTTTCTTCCACAGAAGATCCCGTTTTTGTTAAAAACCCGTTTTCACAGTTACAAAGGTCTAAAACTCCTTGAAATTATTGTAGCCTAATGGAAAATAACCGTCTTTGTGGTCAGGCTTTTCTGGGTTTGAATCTTGGCTTTAGCAACTATGGGCCATCCTGCCTGGATAAATTCCTTACCTTTCCTGAGCCTCAGTTTCCCCTTCATTGGACAAGAATAATAATACACGCTATTCATTTATTTAGTAAATATTTATTGGGCGCCTGATACATGACAAGAACTAGGCCTGGAGATACATACTTATGAACAAAACAAACAGCACTCTTGCCTGAATAGCAAACTCCAAACTCGAGAGAAAGAGAGACACTAAACAAAGAAGCCAGTAAACATATAGTACATCGAATGGTGAAGTGTTGGAGCTTGGACTGACATCTACCACCACGTGGATCTTGGAGGAAGGCAAAAGAGATCCTGGTCCCCAAAACAAATGTTCTAACACAGCATACCTGAGGCTACCTACTCCTCACCACACAATGCTGAAGCAAGGACAGCCACTCACAGCTGAGAGATACAGGTGCCCCAAGCATCATAAATGAGCAGCCCCAGCTCCAAGTGCTACTGTGAAGCCTAAAACCTGAAATTGTTATTGTGGAAGCTTTAGATCATCACTAGGGGCTGTGCCTGATATGGCTGATGGCCTCAGTCTGGGACACAGTTTTCCTACTCAATGCCAAGACACCTGGGCAATGCAGTACTCAGATGTCATCCCTATGTGTTTCAAATGTACAACGCTTCTTCTGCAACTCCATAGGCCAGGCATATCACAATATCCTGAGCAGCCATTGGGAAAAACAAAAAGGAATGTGTGTGGCCTGCGCCCTTAGTGACTGCCCCCTCCACAGGTTACATTTCCCATAGTTGTGATGCCAAGTTGGCTGCCCAGCGCATAGCTGGCTTTCTACCTTGTGCATCTTGGTGAGAGCCTTCCTAATATCAACCGATGCCTCCAGGACCTGGATCTGGCTCAAGAGTTATACTGGCCCAAGGAGTCAACCACTGCATTACAGGTGATGACCACACCCCAGACAATCGCCACATCTCTACCCAGTTACCCACATTATCTACTACGGTGTCCTCTGACAGAGCACAGGCATCTTCCTTCGGGTGGGGGGAGGGGGGTCCCTCACTCAGTATGTACCACACACTCGAAAGAGGGTAAACACCAGATAAACCCTCAAAGTTATAATTTTCTCCTCCTCATCTTCCATTTTGGGCACAATAAACCTTGTTCCCATTGTGACTAAAACTTCTCCTCCTGGACCTCCCAAAGCAAACCTAACACTTAAGGCCATCCCCAGGCTAATATGTGTGTCCACAAGGTCAAAGCCACATCCCAGCAACTGGACCTCACATAATGTTCAGTGTGCTCTGCCCCCATGAGCAAGCTATTCACTTATTCACACCATCCCAGGTGATGCTAAGCTAAAAAAAAAAAAAAAAAGACCCACTAAACCACCAATACCAATGCTACTGGTCCAGGCCCCTAGGTCTTGCCCTGGCCCATGCAGGACCGGATGGACAGGACATCGACTGATGTTATAATGTCTTGGTCCCTGGCCTATGAGTCCGGATCATGCATCTGTCCAAATTCACATGCCTGTGTTTATGTCATAGCACACCAAGACTCATGGCCCTTGCTGGCTTGGATATTAAAGGAACATGAGCAATTGGAAGCCCCAGGGGGAACCTGGTTCACCTGTGCCACTCCCCTACGTAATGATGTCCCAACTTCCTAAATCCACCTGCACACTCTACTAACTTTTACAACCTCCTTAACATTTTTCTGACTGTCCCATGATTGAATGCCACTGGTCACAGTCCCCAGTGGGAGGTGATGAGCCATTTTCCTACCCATTGCCCTAGATATGAGGGATATTTGGGGCTGGAGGAATGGTGGTAAGGGCTCACAATATGACTACACAAGGAAAATAGCAGATGCAGCAGAGGAAATGTCCAAGTTCCTGTCAGAACCTTGAGACATAAACAGTGGCACCACTTGAGACTTTCAATGAAGGGCAAAAATCCCTAACTAACTGCCAGAGTGGCAGATAACAGACGAACTCCAGATGATTTGCCAGCTGCCCAGGAGTATGTGCCCTCAAGGGAACCTCTTGCTGTGTGTGGATAAATGATGCAGGCAAAGTAATTCAAGTACCCCAACAGATGTGCCACCAAACCAAAACCAAATTTTACACAGGGTGCCTTGAACCCTTCAGAACCTGGATGTCCCTGGCAGCCTGGAGTGACCTTGTTCCAGGGGCAACCTTGTTCCAGGGGCCCTTCTGCCAGCAAGCAGATGTTATGTATTGAACTGATGATGTAAAATCAGTACAGCCTGCAGACCAGTATGTTAAGAAGAGTCTCAGCGTGGTGAACCAAACGTCAGGGGCTGAATTTTGGAGAAATTGTGTTGGGTACAAAAATTAGCTCCTGACAAAATGACACTTGGCCAAACTTTTACACCCACCGGGGCAGAAACTATCAGATACCCAATCACCCCTGACTTCTGCTACGCCTAATAGGTGACATGCAAAGTAACCCACCATGTCCCTGTTTGATTTTCCCTCCCCAGCCTGACTCCTACTGAAACAAAGCACCTAAAATTAATCTACCCCCTCTACCACCTCCTGGCATTTTTCAACAGGTGGGCTCCTGTCTTATATCTATGTCCCCAGGACCGGGCTCTCTCCTTGAGATGTCCCCTTTTGTCAGTGGGCCCCTCGCCCGGGGATTCCCCTCACTTTGCCAATGCTGGAGTCAGTACTAAACCTATGAGTTACTCGTGACCATGGCTTAGATGTGGTGCATTTGGAAAACCTGTGGCCAAATTCAATCATAACAAAATTACTGCAGAAGGAAATCTGAACCTGTCATTATTCCGTCACTACCCTAGAACTGCACCTGCAACTCCTGACCCCACACCCAGGCTATTTCCTGCCAGCCACTCCTGCTCTGTTTACTGGATCGGTTAAGAGAACTGGCTTTGAAATCACTGACTGTTAATCCCTACACAGTCCTTCATAGCTCTGTGACCTGGAACAAGTTCTTTAGCCTTTCTGTGGCTCAGTTTCCTCATCCACAAAGTTATGATTGCATTACTTACTCCATTAGGGTGTTGTAAGGGCAATAAATGACAAAAATCACTCTCAGTAAAGCTCATAGTAGAAGCTTGACACAAAAGCAATTCTCAAGAGTTTATTCATCAAGGGGTAACTCAAATTCTACTTCCTCCAGAAAGCCTCCCATGCTATTCCCACTTCAACTTCTCCTTAACCCAATCTCATTGTATTTCTGGTTAGGACCTCATTGTTGAATATGTATTTGTTCCCTGTTCTTTTTAACTTCTCAAATAAAGAGAGAAAGGTCTTTGAAGGAGGGGACTACATTATACCTGGCTCTCCTACTGACTTGCTGTGTCACCTTGCACTTAATTTTCTTGGGACTGAGTTTCTTTCTCTGGGATGGCAAATACATGGCATGTGCGCCAACGTTTCCCCATCCCATGGCCGTGGGAGACATTAGTACTCAATAACGATTCTCCTCCCCACAGAACCTGAGGTCCAGACTCAGAATCTTTCTTAACTCAGTGCTTTGATTAATGTCTGCTAATTTATTCGATAAATATGTATTGAGTACTTACTAGACACTACTCTAATTTAGTATTCTGGAGATGAAAACTTTGGGCATCTTGTCCCTACACTTATGGAACTTGTTACTAAGTGGGGGGAAAAGATAATTAAAAAAATACCTAAATTTAAAAAAATCAGGTGGCAATAAGTACATTGATGAAAACAAAATAGTGTCTTGTCAGTGTCTAGAGAAGAGGCTACTTTAGATTGGGTATCTAGAATAAGACTTTTTGAGGCCCCTAGAAATTTTGATCTGGAAGATTTGGTGTGGGCCTAGAAATATGTGTCATTAACAAGCAAATGCAGGAAGTTTAGGGGGAAAAAATGACTTAGAGAGTAAGAGTGAAGTTATGGAGTCAGAAGACCCAGGTTTGAATCCCATTTCCTACACTTATATAGTTGGGTGACACCGGACAAGTTATTAAAATTTTCTGACCCCCAGTTTCTTTTTTTGTAAATTGGAATCAGACAAAACATGGAAAATGCATGGCACATAGTATGTGCTCAATAAAAGGTAGCTATTATTTGCAAAAATAGGCCCATTTATTCCAAACTGTAATCTTTTATCTGAATTACTCAAAAGACAAATCCAATTAATGAGTTGATTTTTGTCTAATGAAACTCTTCCTCTTGAAAAACCAATTCTCAAAAAACCTTGTGAGCAAGCATGCCAGAGTCCAATGAATAAGTGTCCTGTGGCTCTCTGGTTTAGGCAGGTTTGAGATTTGAAATAACTTTGGCTTAATTTCTTTTCCTATCAAACAGGAGCCTGGCTACTTGCCCTTTCTAACTCGGGGTGGGGGGTGATTTCTGGGACCAAAAGGAATGTGAGATTTGTAAAGTGTGAGACACAACCGAAAATTCGCCTTCTCAGAGCAACTGGAGCATCCAACTGAAAGGCCACAGCAGCAATGATAAGGAGAGCTCCTGACATACTGGCCCCGAACATTTGGAGAAGCAGGCCAGTCTTTCACATTTATAAACTGAGCTGGTACATAACGAAGAAAAAAAAAAAAAGTTGGGCAGGAAGCAGCCTTTTCAACCAGTGAAGAAACCGTTAAGAATCCATCCCTTTGCCCAGATGCCAAAGCTCTGCCTGCCCCACCCAGCGGCTCTATCAAGGACCCTTACACTATCAGCAAGCCCTGGGGCTATTTGTCCCTAGTTTATCAAGGACCTGTGGAAACACTTCTCTAACTGAAGATAAAGAACTTTTTTTTCCTCTCTCTCTCCCTTCTACTTCTAGCTACTACCAGAAAGTTCCTCTCATTTTCTTTCAGTAACGACAGTTCTGGAAAGAAGATATTTTTCAGCCTGGACTTGAAGGACCTGGTGGAGAGGCAGGTAAGATGAGTTTCATTCATTCATTCCTTCAATAAATATTCACTGGGTACTTACTGTGTGCTAGATACGGGACAAGGCTCTTGGATCCGATTCTAAGCAGAAGGACCTTGCAGTCTTTTGGGGGAGCCAGATAGTACTTAACAATCACAAAATGTAGAATTACAAATTGTGATCCAAACTGGAAGTGAGATCATGTGGTGGTGGGTCCTAATCTAGTCGCGGGAGCTGGGGGACCTTCCCTGAAGAAGTAATATTTGAGCTGAATGAGTGTGTATAATACTCTCCTAGATTTCGCTCTTGCCCTCCGAGTGGGTGTTTTCAGGATTGGAAGGATGCCTTGGGGTCCTAAGGACTTGCTGCCATTGCATGCCACTCCTGTTTCTGATACCAAGTCACGATTACTCGACCCTTGTGAAGGTTAGGATGGAAATGACTTATTGGAGTGATAGAGAGGCCAGCATAAACCTGCCAGGACCTTTTTCAAGATTCAGTTCGCTTTGCAAAAGTTGCCAGATAAAAGATATTTCCAGATGGAGGGCCATGCAGGAAATACAAATGGAATATTTTTTAATAGCTCTTCCTTTGCAAGATATGACCCGAGGCAGCCTTCTGCAAGATGATGGGAAGCATCGTAGCCTGAAAGCATGAGAGGAGCTGAGCTGGCCTGGGACCTTTGGAAAGGGGCTGTGGCCTAAAGGCGCATTAGAGATGTTCTACTTATATGACCCCCACCCGCCGCCGTCACCACCAAAAATGGAGCCTGTGCCTACACTCGTGGATTCTCAGAGCAGAGGGCAGATAGAGATCTATAAAGGCGTTGAGTTCCTTTGAGGATGTGGCTTTACATAATAATAAACTGCACCCCTTTCCCTATCCTTGGAGCCAAGTGAGCTTCTGCAAAGAATGTCATCTGGAAGTGAGGGACCAGCACTACCCATGGGGGCAGGGATTGCTGTTAGGGAACCTAAAGCATATCTCAGAGCTCACAGGACCGGCTTTACTGTAACCCTGGGGTTGTTAAATGGGTCTGTAGATGAACCTGAGAAAGTTAAGAATTCCCTGAAACAATAGGTAAAATGCCTCATGTTGGCACAGATGTACACCTGTCTAGAGAATGGTCTTTAAATGTTACCGTTTGTGTGTGTGTGTGTGTGTGTGGTAAAATATATATAACATAAAATTTACCATTTTAACCATTCCCAAGCTCAGTGGCATTAAGCACATTCACATTGCTGTGCAGCCAGCACGGCCACCCGCCTCCCTTTTTTTCTCTCAAACTGAAACACTGCACCCATTGAACAGTAACCTTCCCCTCCCCGCTCCAGCCCCGAGCAGCTGCATTCTACTTGCTGTCACCAGGAATTTGACCACTCTGGGTACCTCATATGAGTGGAATCATACAGTCTTTGCCCTTTTGTGATTCGTTTATTTCCCTCACTATAATGTCTTTAAGGTTCATCCATCTCGTAGCATGTGTTTGCATTTCTTTCTTCTTCTAAGGTGGAATAGTATTCCATCGCATGCACATACCATTTTTTAAAATCTGTTGATGGACACTTGGGTTGCTTCCATCTTTTGGCTCTTGTGAATAATGCTGCTGTGAACATACATGTACAAATATCTGTTTGAGTCCCTGCTTTCAATTCTTTTGGGGCATACACCCAGAAATAGAATTGATGGGTCATATAGTAATTCTATTTTAAATTTTTGAGGAAACTACATACTGTGTTCCATAGTGGCTGCACCATTTTCCATTCCCACCGGCAGCATAGCGCACAAGGGTTTCAATTTCTCCATATCTTCTCCAGCACTTGTTATTTTCTGTTTTGTTTTGTTTTTTAGTAACAGCCATCCTAGTGCATATAACATTGTATCTCATTGTGGTTTTGATCTATATTTCTCTAATGATTAGTGATGTTGAACATCTCTCCATGTGCTTATTGACCATTCGTATATCTTCTTTGGAGAAATGTCTTTTTGAGTCTGTTGCGCATTTTAAAATTGGATTGTCTGGGGGTTTTTGTTGTTAAATTGTAGGAGCTCTTTATGTATTGTGGATATTCGCCACTTATCAGATAGATGGTTTGCAAAGGTTTTCTCCCATTCCACCGGTGCCTTTTCACTCAGTTGATAGTGTCCTTTGATGTACAAAAGTTTTTCACTTTAGCGTAATCCAATTTATCTGTCTTTAATTTTGTTGCCTTGCTTTTGGCATCATATTAAAAAAATCATTGCTGAAGATAGTGTCATGTAGATTTCCCCTCTATGTTTTCTTCTAAGAATTTTGTAGCTTTAGTTACCAGGTTTTTAAGAGGTCTGTGATTGACAATGCATGGGCCATCCTCAATGCTGATTCTGGAGAGACCCTCTTCACCAATGTAAAGACCCTCGGGTCTTGGTGAATGTCCATGTGAATCTAGGAATTGGGAAATTGATAACATGGATGTGACCTTTGAAGGCTTTAATTTAAAAAAAAATTATTGAGTATCTCCAAATTTATATTAGTATGCTGGGAGCTAGTAAAATGAAAACCATGGCCTCTCTTCTCCAAGAACGCAAGGCACTTTTGAGGTGGCACAGGTGCTACAAACATATGAAATCACTGAACTGCAAGGCAGAGTCTAATGAACACCTAACCAGGCCCTAGAGCCAAGAGCTATGAGATCAGGAAGATATCAGCTACTATGAGCTTCAGGGGACAGAGCAAACTTCAAGGTAAAGATGTGGGTT
Source organism: Pteropus alecto (assembly GCF_000325575.1). NCBI lineage: Eukaryota > Metazoa > Chordata > Mammalia > Chiroptera > Pteropodidae > Pteropus > Pteropus alecto. The sequence continues at coordinate 10,612,280 of NW_006433024.1, read as the reverse complement.
GAGTTGGGTCTAGGTAGATAGACACAACTGAAAAAGGCAGAGAGGACCGTGGGTGGGGGTGGTTGTATGAACTGCAGTAATGATTGCCATTCACTCAGCACGTACTATGTGCCAGGCATTGTGCTCTGCCTGCTGCATACATTATCTCAGTTATGCCTCCTAACCCTGTATTTATCATTGCCTCTATTTTATCATTTCAAGCACTGAAGCAGAGATTTGCCTAAGATTAGTTACCCAGATAGTAAGTTGTGAAGCAGAGACTCGAGACTAGGTTTATTTATCTCCAAAGCCTCTGTTCTTAACCGCTCTACTATTTTAGTACCAAAGTTTTGAAACACAGACAACACAGACATCCCAGATAGAGAAAACAGGATAAAACAATGCATAGAAGTGGGCACATGCAGGGTGTTTGAGATCAAGGAGGAGCAGCCTGATTGGATGGGAAAGTTCAGGCTCTAAGGGTGTGAGATATAAACTTGAACTGATACAGGAGGCAGGGCGCCTTTAACAGAAGCACAGGGATTTGGTCATGATCTGCCAGAAGGGCAGGATCACACACAGAGCTGCAGCTCTAACCTTCCAGTCCACCTCTTCTCTCTATGAAAATGAGAACATCGAGGTCCCAAAAGGTTAAGCAACTTGTTACGAGCACTAGGCAGCCATTGCAAATTCTTGAGCAAGGTGGTGGTGACCATGAAGGGAACAGTATTCCAGATAGGTTAGCTTGGCTGTAAGTTAAATGAAGGGCAGCTGAAGGGAAGCAGAGAACAGCATTCATTTCAGCTCTTTCCATGGCTTTTCCCTGGCTTTTGCTGAAAGGTACCCCCGTGAGCAATGGGTATTTCCAGGGAGCTCACAGACAAGACTTCTTCCCGCTGAGGTCTGAAGTTTAGGAAGGCAAGTGTCACCAAGAGAGTCGGAATCGCCTTCCCCTTCAGGCTCGGTACACTCAGCTAAGACACAGTGGCGGAAAACACCGCTTCCCCAGAAGCAGCCTGGCCCTTTTCTCCAATGAAAGGCCTGTCTGGAGTGCAATGTCTCAGACCAGAGACCCCTAATTCTAAAAAGCCAGTGGCCAGGACAGGCTCTCGAGGCCTTCTCTTTATGTCACCTTCCTGAGCATAAAGCTGGGCCAGGTGTCTATAAACCTAACCCATTTCCCTGTGTGAGTCACCAATCAGACAACAGTCACTCAAGCAAAGAGGCTGAGTCCACCCTGCTTGGCCTGAGCCCTTGTTGTGGCAGAACTCAGTATCTATCTATGTCCAGCCAAGAAAGCCTGTCCTGGTTGACTATCCTCCTCTGAGGTTCTCTGCTTAATTAATTCTAATAACAGCTGCCATTCATTGAGCACTGTGCTAAGCATTTGACATGCATGACCTCATTTTATTCCTACAACCCTCTTATGAAGATATAATTATCCCCATTTTACACATGACAGAACTGAGGCTCAGGGTAGTCAAATAATTTGCCTAAAACCATGTAGCTAAAAGAGCCAAGACTAAAACATAAGCCTGTCTATCTCCAACGCCCGTGCCTTTACCCCCGCAATTGACTGCGTGCTCCACATTGGTTGACTGCAGCCACATCTCCTTATGGGCATGGGGGCCCTGCAGTGGAGAATTAAGCTTTTAAGAGTGGCCTCACTACTTCTTGACACACACATCCTCCCACACCTGAATGCTCCTAGGAACCAAGAGCCTGATCTTTTTTCCAAACCAAACTCTCGGGCCCAAATCTGAATGGTATCTGGGCCCTTATCATCTCCCAGATGCGATGCTCAAGAAAGACAAGAGAGCTTCAAGTTCCTCATAACTTTTACCCAGGAACATAGGGCAGGTATACTTTGGCCAAGGGGAGCAGGGCTGCCATTTGTACATTGATTCATTCAATGACTATTTCTCGAGGGCCTACTGCATGCTAGACACATTCCAGATGCTAAAGACACAACTGAGAACAAGTCATAAAGAATTTCTATTCCCATGGAGTTTACATCCTAGCCAGGAAGAAAGGCCAAAACAAAACCCCAAGAAAACAATAAATACATGTATAGTTAAGCAGAAGTAATGATGATACAAGGAAGAAAAATAAAGCAAGATTTTTAAAGGAGATTTTTAAAGGCTCTTATGAGTATAATAAAACATTTGAACAGAGACCTGAAGGAAGTATATGGGAGCCATAGGATAATCTAGAGGAAGAGCATCTCGGGCAGAGGAAAGAGCAAGTTCAAAAACCTTCCAAAAGGAGTCATCTTGGTATTTTCAGAAATAGAAAACAGATCAATGTGGTTCAAGAAAAGAGAGTAACGGGATTGTGATGGAGAAGAGTAATATGGGCCAGATAATAGGAGGCCTTTTAGGACACAGTAAGGAGTTTGCTGTTCCAGGCACCCTGCTGTGTCACTCAGGTGGTAGGTATTGCCTCTGAGTAGCTAAAGAGAAGAGACGGTTTGCGTGAACAAAGAGCACAAGGACAGCTCAGTGAGTCAGCTCACCCAGCTCTGATTTCCCCTTGAACTCAGAACAGCAAATAAGTTCAAGGTCCAGTACCCAAGGGAGAGATGAGAAGGGTTTGATGGTGGCAGAGATAGAAGAAGTTGATGACTCTACATCTCATTTGCCTTGACCATCAAAGGGGATGTGAATTATCAATGGGTATTAAAGCTGGAATCTCTCTGGATAGGTAAAATCTTCCACAGAAGCCAGTCTCTTTTCCAAGCACCAATTAGGTTTCATTTCACAGAATCTTTTTAACATCTCCATGAGATAGGTGCTCTGCATATGCCCACTTTACAGATGCAAAAGCTAAAGTCCAGAGAGGTTGAGCAACACATCCAAGGTCAGTAAGTACAGAGCTGCTGTGGTTGGAGCCGAAGTGGATGAAGCCCAGTAGGAAGACACTTCAGAGCCCTAAGGAGCAAGTTGGGAAATCCCGCTTCAGAGGCCACTTCCTTTAGGACATGCTATGAGCTTAACTCTACTAAGACCTCACTGTGGAATTGTGACATTTGAGTCAGTCGCTTCAGGACTTGATTTCGTCTCTTATCTTAGTTGTTAAAGGGTGACTTAGGAGTTGTTAAAAGAGAGAGAATCAGATCAATAAAATCAGGGAAGTGGCGGAAGCAGGCAATGTAGTAGAGAGGCAATGAAGCTGTCAGCAGCCTACTGAGGGCCTAAACGAGCACTATTCTGCACTTCTGGTTGAAAACTGTGGGCTCCCCAAACCTGAAGCCAGATGATGTCTTAGGCACACTGCAGCCCTTTCTACGGCACCTCGGTCTCGGCGTTCTTTGGCGAATGTCTTGACTAACTGAGACACTGTCGCTTCCTGATCTAGCGGTGATTACTTCTGAAAGATGGAGTAATAACACCAGCTACCGTTTCTGAGCACCTACTATGCGCCATCACTGTGCAAAGCATTTTTACGAGAACGTTGTCCTATGGAATCCTCTCAAAACTCCTGTGAGGTGAGCCAATATCCCAGTGGCCTCACCCTAACCCTAGCCCTGCTAAGCACTATGATTGCCTTCATTTGACAGAGAAACTGAAGTTCAGAGAAGTAAAGTAAGTTCCCCCAAATCACACAGCTAGCAAACAACTGAACTATGTCTGTCTGGCAGCTATGCTCATTCTCCTAAACTCAATTGATAAGGATTTTTTAAAAGATATTTGGGGGCTCTTTTCTACTGTACAGAAAATCAGATTTATTTATCAGTAATGCTACTAATAGGTCAAACATTCTGTGAAAACATATCCATCAACTGGCCCTGAAAAGTTCTGAAATAATGTGTGAGCCGGGTATCTGTGGCAATTGAATAGTTTAAGAATTTTGCACAGAAACTGAAGCCATAGCAAAACAAATCTTTACTTTTGTTCTAATATGTGAATGTCACGACTAACAAGCATATGATGCAACTTGGCTTCCAATGGTTGGAAAAAATAAGTAAATTGTCATTCTTGTAATTTTCCCAATGGCATTTGCATTTTCATTTCTATTAGAGGTCCATTTTAGCAAAGGAATGTAGCCTTAGTCACTTGAAACTCTTCCCTAGAAAACAATTGTAAATGTAATAAGCGAAAAGAATAGAAAATGCCACCAGGAAAGAAGTAATCCACCTGGGGTCAGGTTCATCATGCAGACTGATTCAGTCTTCCTCTGACATTCACATTCAGGAAGGAAGACTCGGAAATTTTCTAAATTTTAGGGTATTTAAGATTTGCAAAGAGTGACGGGAGGGGAAGAAGGAATTAAATTACTATCCCACTGGGTAGGAATCAAACACAGATTTCCCTAACTCTCAAGGACCATTTTACATGTTTGAATCGCCTCATAGTTCCTGAGTCCTTCCTTTGCATAAGGTATAAGGTTGCTATGGAAAGATACAATAAGGTCATGATTGCTTTAAAATTATTCATAATAAAAACACATTTTGAGACTCGATTCTAAATGTTAAACTTAAATTTGAGCAATTTAATTGCCCGTTGAATAGAAATGAAATCCCACCAGTAGGCAGTTATTTCTTCCAACCACTGTGTGTGAAATTGAAATCTTAAGATACCATTTCAAATATTCACTTCTCTAAGGAAGTTCTCCCCGAAGAGTTGTGAAAGATAAGAAACTGACCCAAAGTCATAGGCAGTAATTGCTCTTTCTCTACACACTTGGGTCAAAACAGAAGTATGTTATTAAAAGAAAACTTTATGCCCCAAATTTGGCTGTTCAGTGGTTACCTCCCAAGGATGTGTTTGTTTTAACAACTTGAGCCCCATGCAAAACTGTAGCAAGAAAAGTAGCAACTTACCGGATTTAATAAAAGCAAGCAGATGCAAACATATATCATCTAGTCACCAAGATAGTGAACATTAAAATGGAAAATGCTTACATGTTTTGTTGAGCAGCAATGGGAGGTAAGGTAAAGGGACTCTGCTCTGTTTGTTCTTTAAAAACAAGGAATAATTTTGTAACTCGAGTGAGAAATTCTTATCCGAAACCCTACTTCACCTTTAAATTGAATTTCAATCTTTCTTTCTTTCCCTTCCTTCCTTCCTTCCTTCCTTCCTTCCTTCCTTCCTTCCTTCCTTCCTTCCTTCCTTCCTTCTCTTTCTA
>NW_006433024.1:10605176-10607089 GCF_000325575.1 Pteropus alecto | reverse complement strand
TTCTTTCTTTCTTTCTTTCTTACTTTCTTTCTTTTTGAGGTATAATTGACACACAACATTTTATTCGTTTCAGGTATATGACAATGATTCAATATTTTTATATATTACGAAATGATCACAGTAAGTCTAGTTAACATCTGTCACTATACATAGTTACAATTTTTTTCTAGTGATGATGACTTTTAAGATCTACTCTCTTAGCAATTTGTAAATATGCAATACAGTATTATTAACTATAGTCACCATGCTGTTCATTACATACCCAGGACCATTTACTGTATTACTGGAAATTGGTAACTTTTTACCCCCTACATCCATATTGCTCACCCCTACCCCCTTCACATACAACCACTTGTCTGTTCTCTATATCTATGAGTTTTGTTTTGTTTTGTTTTGTTTTCATTTTTAAGATTCCACATATAGGTGAAATCATATGGCATTTGTCTTCCTCTTTCTGACTTATTTCACTTAGCGTAATGCTTCCTAGGTCTACCAATGTTGTCACAAATGGCAAGATTTCATTCTTTTTTATGTCTGACTGATATTCCATTGTATAAGTGTACAATATTTTCTTTATCCATTCATCCATTGTTGGGCATTTGTTTCCATAGCTTGGCTATTGTTAATAAGGCTGCAGCGAACATGGGGATGCATATGTCTTTTTTGACTTAGTGTTTTTGTTTTCTTCAGATAAATAACCAGATGAGGAATTATGATATTCAAGCTCTTTTTAAATTCTCCCAATGATGTCTTTTACTATAACAGCAACTGTCATTTATGAGCACTTAATATGTGCTATCTGCTTTCCATGCATTTGATCTCATATCTATTATTACCCCCACCCCACTACAAGTGTGTGGGCCACGCTTTGCATTCATTCACTCATTTAATCCTCACAACGATTGATGCAATAGGTCTGGCATCCCCATTTTACAAATGAAGATACTTGGAGTTTCAATTCCGGCTGTTAGCCCAGGTTCACACAGGTGGGAGATGGTGGATTGAAAGGCAGGCAGTCTGACTCTAGAGCCACTACCTGATATTGCCTCCTTAGATTAAGTAACTTTCCTAGGCCGTGCTAGCTAGCTGGCAGGTAAGAGCCTAAATCAAACCCAAGCAATCCCATTCCAAAGTCCTGGCATTTAACCACCACACTGATTGGTTGTAAGGAGGTAAACTGCCAAACACAACCTATATGTTTATTTTCATTTTTGATTGCAGAGTGGTAGGTTACATGTTTATCACATAATTAGGTTTGCCTAAAAAGTCTAGGGGTTTTCTTTTTTAATGAAAAACAAGGGTCTAAAAAAAAGATTTTTTTTAAAGGGTCTGCCAAGAGAATGTTTTTTATATACTGAAGACCTTAACTTGGACCCAAAGCTGATCTTAAGGCTTCCTTTGACACACACACACACACACACACACACACACACACACACAATTATACCCATTAGAGACCCATTGTTTGAACATGGAGACAAGAAAATTTCAAGAACTTGCAGACAATAGTAAATTCTGGTTATACTTATGAAAAGTCCATGAGAATTTGGCTCTAAACAGGGAAAATGAAGCGTCCAGGGATTCACTTCTGACTTAAACCACCTTTCAGGGTGACCTCATCCAGGCCTTTCAGTGCTATCTTTAAAATGGGAATAAAATATCTATCGCCATTATCCAGACTATTTATAAAAAAAAACCTGTGGATTCTGAAAGTGCTTGGTAGTTTCCTCTTTACAAGACTTGTGACTAGCGTCATGCACAAACAGGCCTTTAACAATAATTTCTGAATGTGATCATTTTCAAGGAACTCCGATGAGGCCCAAGAGATCCAAAGTTTTTCTCTACAGAGGGCAGATTATTAGCCTCCTTCTCTCCCCTTCTGCATTCCTCCCTCTTCCTAGAATTTTCCTCTG
>NW_006433024.1:10604446-10605084 GCF_000325575.1 Pteropus alecto | reverse complement strand
GAAGGGCACTTTCTCTGTGCAAAGTATTACTGGCTAACAGGGGGCCAGTTCAACCTCAGGAGTCTGATTTTTGAAAGATGCTGAGGGAGGGAATTCTGCCGCCAGCAGATGGAAAGGAGACTCAAGACCAGCGCGGTCCCTCCCCACCACCCTCCCTCCGGGATTATCTGCCCTGGCACTGCTCAGGCGTACCCAGCTCCAGCGGTCCCTGCTCAGCAGAGCTCCAGTCGCCTCTCTGGAGCGCGCACGCAGTCACAAGCCCGCAGCCAGCAGAGCCACGCTGTCCCGGGCAACCCCGTGCACCACGTCCGCGGACTTGGGACCTCGAACCCCAGACGGGCGTGAAATCCACTCGGAACGCTTGCATTTCTGTATGTGCTTATTTCACATTCTTATCTTTTCTTTCTTCTTTGAGCGCTCCGCTTGTTACTTTCAGTCTTAGTTAACCAAAAGGGAAACGCGAAGAGGGGAAGCCCTGAGAATGATTGAGAGGCAACCCAGCCGCCTCTCCAAGGAAGGGGGTGGGAGGGTCCACTGAGCGATTCCCCCCGTCTCCGACGCGGGCCCCTTTAAGAAGCTAAGTCTGTCCTGCTGCTGCTGCTGCTGCTGTTTGTATTAAAAAATCCCCAGGAGCCCCG
>NW_006433024.1:10603810-10604435 GCF_000325575.1 Pteropus alecto | reverse complement strand
AAAAAAAAGGAAGAAAAAAGGGGGGCGGGCAGCTGTCTCTTTAAATGTGATTTCCTTCTATTGTATTTGAATCGTGATCAGGAAAAAGGAAATGAAACCAGAGACAGAGGGAAGCTGAGCGAAAATAGACCTTCCCGAGAGAGGAGGGAGCCGGGGGAGAGAGCGCGGTGCCCTCTCCGCCCCCAGGCCGCCGCCCCCTCCCTGCCCAGGGCGGCGAGCTGCGCGCCGCGACCCGGGCGGAAGGTGCGAGGGCCTCGGTGCGGCCGGGCGGGCGCGCACCATCCCCGCGGGCGGCGCGGAGCCGGCGACAGCGCGCGAGCCGAGCCGAGCTGGACCGGGTGGCGGCGGCGGGACCGGGATGGAAGGTTAAGTCCTGAGCAGCAGCAGCAGCTGCAGCCGCCCGGGGCCAGGCTGCGCGCCCCGGTCCCCGCCTCGGCCGCGGCGCGCCGGCAGCCCGGTGATTCGCTCTCTCTCTTTGGCGTTTGAAGGGAGCGCGGTGACTGTCCTTGAGCGCGGAGGGGCGAGCTCGCCGCCAGAGCGCCGGAGCAAGAGGAGGCGCAGGAGCGGCGGCGGCTGCGGCGCCCGAGCACACGAGGGGGTCGGAGCCGGGGCAGCGCCAGCCCCG
>NW_006433024.1:10587395-10603786 GCF_000325575.1 Pteropus alecto | reverse complement strand
CGCCCCCTCCCTCCCCAATGTCCTCAGCCATCGAGAGGAAGAGCCTGGACCCGTCTGAGTAAGTGTGGCACCCCTGCCCCTGGCCCCCACGGTGTCCACGGCCTCGCGCCGCGGGGCGGCAGGGTGGCGCGGGCGGCCAGCCAGAAGAATCCGGTGCGCGCCCGCAGCGTGCCCTTGGCTCCCTCTGCCTTACGCCGGGCTCCCCCTTGCTCGCGGGTGACTCCGGGGGCACTGGGAGAGGAGCTGAGTGGCAGGGAGAAGGGGGTCACCCCCTGTGGACCCTTCCCGGCTACCTGCAACGCTCCCCCAAAGCCACCGCGGGCCAGAAAGTTTACACGAGAGCAGGCACAGGGGGAGCTCAGAAGCGCGCAGGTGCAGTCCCGAAAGCGTTCAGGGCTCGATTCTGTTCCTTTCCCCCCTCTCGCATCTTCTCAGTCCTCTTTGTCCATTTGGTCCTAGAAAGGGGGACGTTCCAAGTGGAGTCATCCCGAGTCCCAGACGGCCCCTTTCCCGGGCCGCAGGTGGAGCAGCCGCCAGCAGAGCCAGGGACAGGAGGCTGAGGGGGCTACGAGCATCCACCTCGGAGCTCGCTCTGGCCTCCAGAGACTTTAGAGCAGCTAAACCCAGAGTTAATCTGGCTACATGCACCCCCTCCCCTAACGGACCATCGATGGCGGCCTGTGAACCTCGAAAGTTAGTGCACATTTTGTGTATAGGTGAATTTTTCTGGGGAGCGGAGTTTCATAGCTTTTATCACATTCTCAAAAGGGTTTGGAATCAGGTAACCAGAGCTCTAATGAGCATTTGCTGCATTTGTTTTCTGAGCCTCTTACTGGTTTGAAGTGTTTCCCTATTCCCAACCTACCTCCAGCTCATTTTTTGGTGTTAATATGGTGAGAAAGGGTTGTTCAAGATATTTTCCCCGTCAGCGCAAATGCCCTTTTAAGATTCGTTAGCTGTCTGGTTTTGAGAATTTTTATCCTTTTGAAGTCTCCCATCTAATCCTTTGAAGGGATTTGTTACACAGACCAAAGGAGCTGGTTAATGACTTGTCCATTTGTGCTTTTAAGAGGCATTTGTTTTGTTTTGTTTTTCCTGCTTTAAAAGAATTGTGCTTTTCTGATTGAAGTCCCCCCTCCCAATTTCAGCCTTCTGTGGTGTTTATATACCTGGATTTTACCCTCAGTTACCAGCATAAAAGCTCAGCATGTTCTCATAAAACACAGGAAGTATCATGATCCAATGAGAACAGAAACATCACTATTCAAAATTGAAGATTCAGACACCAGTTCTATAAGGAGCTAGGTTTGTTTTAACAAAAACCCAGTTTCTTTTACTTCTCAGGAGAAAAATAATATTCCTTTTAATAGATATAATGTATATTCTATATATAAAACACACACACACACACACTGGGTTTAAAGGGTGGTTTGTTCACTTTTTTTTTTTTTTTTTTTTTACAAACTTAGAATTACAATTTAGCTCTGAGTTTTCAGAGCCTGGGCAAGACCACAGTAATACAATGAGAGTGAATTGAATGAATTGGTGCTTAATGCTTTTTCAATCAGCAGAACTTAGTCACTAATCCTTTTATTAGAAGATAAATCTGGAGGTTCCAGTTCCCTGAAGGAAGTTTGCTCTTTTCAAAGTTTCTGCTTTTTCACTGAGATTAGAAAATCGAAACATCCTCACCTCATAATACAGCAGGCACCTGTAGAACACTCATCCACTCTGGCCTGCATATCACTCTTTGCCCAATGAAGACAGGCTCTGATAGAAGATGGGCCAGCTAGTTTAGGAATCGCTGCTGTACATTTTTCCTCCTCTCTTGGAGATTGTCAAGAAATTATCTGAAAAATCTAGGCTGAAGAGTATTCAGGTGTAATATTAGATAGGCTCTAGAAGAATATAATATATTAATTTGAGGGTGAATCCTACTCAGTTATTGGCTTGGAACATCCACCAAAGATAATGTTATTATCATTAATTATAGAAAAATCGATAGAGCCACTATCTTATCCTGTCCTTTCCTGTCTCAGGCCATCACAATAGCCCTTTTGCTTAATGTCTTTACTGTGGACCACTATCCTACCAGATGCTTCCTTGTGTAGTTATTCAAAGCCAACTTGGGTTAGTGCGATCAGCATCAGAAAAAAACTTGCCTAGGCGTATGCAAATGAAACATTTAGAGAGAAAGAAAGCTGGAATTCATGAACAGAGAGATTTCCTCTACCAGCACCTCCCTGTGAGTAACAAGAGCAGTTCGTTTTAGTTCCAGGCAGTTTGGCACCAGCTAAGTGCAAATTCTCCTCTTTCACAGTTGGTTGGCAGTATCCGCATCAGGGCATCCAGCGGTGGTGAGCCTCCCTCAGTGTTTTTGAAAGCCCCAAGTAAAACCGGGGGCTGTGGGAAGAGAAGAGATGCAATTCTGAGTTGATGTACATGAAAATGCCGGGTGTATTATTTTTCAGAAAGGAGAATGGATGTCGTTATGTCTAATCTGTGGAAACAAAGCAAAGCAAGTCGGGCTTCGGTGAACTCTTTAAACTATTTTAAAGTCTTAAGTTTTTAAAAGAAAACTGGCTTGGGTTTCACATTTTCTTGTTCTCAAAGGAGATAATCTCATGCAGGATCCTTATACTCAATCTACAAAGTGTGGGCTTGGTTTTAGTATTCCTAAATATTCATAGGGAGGCGTGCAATTTACAGACAAAGTCATCTGAAGTTGTCACAGTGTGTCATCAACACTGATTACTTGAGCTTCATCATCCCAAAGTATATGGGTGCTGAGCTTCGTGGGCACAGGCCAATCAGGACACAAGGTCATCTGATAAGTTAGTGTCAGAAAGAAATAGGAGACACAGATTTATACCCTTAAGGTACCCAGGGGAAACTCCCTATGGGAATTTCACAGTTGGAAGCAGGTCCATTTTAAAGAACATAATATATATTTTTCAAATAGATTTGTGTTTAAGTAAGGGTCAAAAGAGTACTTGTTAATTGTTATAAATCAACAGATATTGGGTTTTTCCTGTGTCTCATTTGGTGCTAGAATCATTTCTTCCGCTCTCTTTATTTTCTTTTGGCAAGTCATTTATTTTAAGATGTAAAGAGAAAGTATTCAGATTCCAGTTAAGCAAAGTGACCTGAAGATGCTGTATAACTTTTTAATGAAAGAACACTTACTGAACTATTAACAATTACGAGGATGGAGATTTCAGAGTCTTAATTGCCTTCCACACTCTTGAAAATAATTATCTTCTCCCCGTGTTCTTTCCTAAAACAACTGTATCCAAATCAGTTTTGCCGTTGTAAAAAATTTCACACGCAGAAAGGTCTATTTGATGTCCTTTATAACAATGGCCTTACCACCCGGAATCTTTCTTCAAGGATTCGTTTGGTTGGAAGGATGGAATGAGGAATTTCTATAAAAAAAGTAAAAGAAAAACAATGAGAATTCCTATTATATCTTGATAGACTTTTTATTTTGGAAAGAGAAAGCAACCTAAAGTCATTTTTGGTCTCCTTCTTTCTTCCTCACCTCTACTTTTGTGCAGTTGGGAAGGGGGAAGGGCTTGAGGTAGGATGGCAGCTAGGTTCAACAGGGAACTTGCAGATTTTTAGTCCTATAGGTAGCTGACTGTCCTGGCAGCAAGCAACTCTTTTAGTCCCAAGTGCCTCCTCTGGGGTTTGGCAGTGCCCTAGGGTCCTGGGTATGGGAGGAGGGAAAAGGAGAAATGAGGAAATAGAGATGGAGAGTAGGAGGGGAGAGTGGGAAAAAGAAGGGAGACCAGGGGTGTTTGGAATGGTGCTGGGCTGTGGGTAGGGGCCAGTACCACCTACAGTTGCCTTGGGTGTCTCTTGGTGCCTTGCATTCACTTCTTATAGGAGCAAAGATATAAGGTCTAGCTCTCTCCTGTCCACCCCAAGGCTGGCAGGACCTCTCTTTTCTCCTTATGTCACCAACGGGCAATTGAGTGAGGGTACCTATTTGGCTCACAGTGATTCCTAACCCCAGGTCTCACCAAAACAGGGTCGTCCCTAATGCTTGGCCTTCTTTCCAGGGAGCCAGTGGATGAGGTGCTGCAGATCCCCCCATCCCTGCTGACATGCGGAGGCTGCCAGCAGAACATCGGGGACCGCTACTTCCTGAAGGCCATCGACCAGTACTGGCACGAGGACTGCCTCAGCTGTGACCTCTGCGGGTGCCGGCTGGGCGAGGTGGGGAGGCGCCTCTACTACAAGCTGGGCCGGAAACTCTGCCGGAGAGACTATCTCAGGTATCCCTTGCTGCCTTCCTGGGCCCTCAACAGGAAGGCTGGGCGTCCAGAGTCATCTGAGTCCATCTGGGTCGATCTCCCCGAGCCCCTGCTACCTTCCAGAACGAGGTCAGGCTGCAGAGGCTGAGTCTCAGTGGCCCCATGCAGAGAAGCAGTTGGCATTTCTTCCTGTTGGAGCATGCTCTCAGGGATACATTCCTATGGGGTAAAATACTAATATTTTTAAAGGCAAGAGAATGATAAACATGAAATTCAGAATACTTTATGTTTGAGGATGGGCTCTTAGGAGCTCATTTAATGCTTCAAAGCATACCTATAGGTTATAAATATTCTTTTCTATGACTTGAACATTACATGAGGAGAAATTTAAAAATAGCATGTTTCTGTTGTGGCACTCCAAGAACGTGACTGTCCCCACATGAAGGCCCTGAGTCAGTTGTAGGTTGACCCCAGACACCATTGCTTTCTAGCTCTGTGAGGGGCAAGTTACTGACTTTTCCTAAGCCTCAATTTTGTCATCTGTAAAATGAAGATAATAGAAATACCTCCTTCTGAGGAAGAGGTGAGCATTAGATGGGGTAATATAATACATGTAAAGTGCCTTGTCTTGGTGCACAAGTATCAAATAAATGTTAGCTGCTCTCGTAACTAACTCTCCTGACATTATCCTTAAGTTTTTTCCTGTCTGAAGAACAAAGAGGTAGAAGAATGGAAGGGCAGATAGGAACTCTACTACACCAGTGAGACCAGCACTGAGGACATCTGCCATTCTCCAGGTCATACAACCAGCCATGTGAATTTTTCAGCACTCAACGAGTGCCTTTGCCCAAATGTTCTAGCGTTTCTAGTTTCCTATTAGCTGCTGTGGAGGTAACTCTGTGCCCTGTACTGTCAGATCTGTGCAGCTGTCGTTTTTTGTTTGTTTGTTTGTTTGTTTGTTTGCCATCTTCCTATGGCAGAGGGTCTGTGGAGCATGCAGCCCTAACCCCATGAAGCTTGTGTAGACTCCAGTGCCCTTAGCTACCCAGGCAGCCCTTCCTCCCCATCCTGCCTACGGAGCATTTTACGTTAAAAAAAAAAAAAAATGCAGGCAATTCCACAGTGAAAGCAGCTTATCTGTTCAGAGACTGATGAATAAGCTTTTTTTTTTTTCCTAAATTCCCTGATAAAGTCCTTGCAAATTTGGTGGTTCAGAGAAAATAAGTAGGGTTTTCAATGATTATGATGATCATTTTGGTTAATTTCCTCTAAGTTACAAGAAAAATAGAACCGAGATAAAGAGAGACCTGATTTTGCTCGCTACCAGTTTGCCAAGTCAGTGCAGAAAGCAGACGGGCAAATGATTCCCATTGGGCCCTCTGACTACATCCCTGTCAGATCATTTGAATCTTATTAAATGAAGTGCAGATAGAGTAAGGTCAGAGAGCCCAGGCTTCTCCCTATCTCTACGGCTTTATATAACATTCAAGAATAAACCCGGTGCTGCCTGGGCTTGTTAATCTTTTCCATTTTTAAAAAGGAGAGAGAGGAATGGTCTGGGAGAACCCAATGTTAATTAACTTGTGTCATGGTGACATGAAATAATTCTTCTCCCTGCTACATTCCTAGACAACATGTTAATTAACCGTGTTAGTGCAGGCATTTCCAGCCATCCTTTAATATCTATATTATTGTTATTAAAATGGGCAGGAGAAGGCTTAAGATGTGACACCTCTTGACGGAGGAGAAAAATATTTATTTACTTACTTACTTACTTACTTACTTTTGCTTCTGGGATGGTCCTTTCGCCATGGACTTGTATACATGCATTCGTAACGTATCCAACAGTGTCTTTAAAAGGCACGTTGGAGGAGTGACCGAATGGGTTCTGTGATGGGGTTCAGTCCTTCTCCCCGCTAGGATAACTTCTCCTGAGGGTTTCCAATGGCTGACTCTCCTGTTACAGTCCTTTTCAGACATTTAGGCTCAAATATTCACGAGACCCCCCATGTGGAACCTAAACCCTGAGCTGTGTGTCGTGCTGTTCGGAACATAATAGTAGCTGTTTATGTCAGTGCTGGCCCACATCCCCTCAGGTCCCTTTAAGTTACCAATTTTTGCGTGCGGCGCACCCCCCACCCCAAGCCCACCCCTGGTAGTTTTACTTTCAACAGCCAGCACCTGTTAGAGCCAGAAGCGTGCCCACTCCCCCCAGACTCCCAGCTTCCTCACTGAGAGTCTCTGCCTGAAATGCTTGCCTTCTTCCCCTTCTGTCCAGCTTCCCCTGCCACCTAACTGGTTCTCCCTAAGAACATATCCTCAATAAATCCCCACCTCAGGCTCTGTTCCTGGGATATCCAGCCTAAGGCACCAATTCTTGGTGCCAGAGGTGAATGCTCAAGTTAGATGTCAAGTCTTGCTGTATTTTTACTATTGGCAGAATCTCAGAACACCAGAGCTGGAAGGGGCTGCAGTGGCCCTCTCTTCCAGTTTCCTTGCTTTCCAGCTTAAGACACAGAAGCCAGGAAAGAGGATGTCATTTGCTCCGGGGTACCTGGCTAGTCAGAGGTGATGCTGGGACCTACACTTGTCTCCCAGATCTTAGTCCTTCATCTTTCCCTTCATTAGCTGCCTGACGTGTGTTGTAATTTACCCCCGACTTCCCTTTAATAAACGTTCTCCTTCCTTAAGGGTCACACACCCGAGGCGGTTGGCCCCATTCCCCCGCACGCTGTTTTGCGAGTCATTTATCCTTGCTCAGGCCCAAACTCGACTTGCTGAACAGTCAGGAAACCAGAACTGTCTTCCCACTCTGTGACCTCCAAGGTGGCAGCTTCCTACAGCTTCACCATCTGCTACGTTGGGATGAAATGCTGTCCCCCAGTAATGAGTTTGCTCCCAGGTGGTGCCTTGAAAACCCTCCGAGCTCTTCGCTTGGGAAGCAGGTTCAGAAGGAAATGAGCTGACCTGGCTCTGACAGTGTGCGCTCCACCCACAGACCACGTCATCTTGATTCCATTAATTCTGCCCGAATGTTTCAAAATTTATCAACTGCCCTTATCTCCCCTACAACCTCTCAGAATGTTCCACTTGATTCTCTGCTATTCCGAAGTTAATAAGAACTTCCGATAAGAACAAGCATTTACCTAAAACTACCCTAAAGGTTTTCTGTGGAAAGGACCTGCTAGCTAACGTGCCCTGTTGCTAGCAGGCACGTGTGAAAGTGACTTCCTGGAGCGAGATTGGTGCAGCTGGGAACACCTGAGATATGTTAAAACACAACCGGCATTGGCTTAGCCCTTGACTACCGGTGCTTTGACATGCTCCTTACAACAGCTGAGTGACGTAGATCCCATGCTCGCTGCCACTTCACAAGCTCAGAGAAATCAGAGTTCTCTCCAGGGTCATCCAGGTACTCAGGGCTAGTCCTGGACTGAATCTGGATCTTCTGATTCCAATACTTGCATTATTCCATTCTTGAGGACTGGTTTTTAAACTTCAGCCTGCATTAGAATCACCTGGAAGGGCTCATTAACACACAGAATGCTGGGCCTCTCCCCACGCAGAGTGTCTCAATCAGGGGGGCCTGAGAATTTGCATTGCTAACAAGTTCCCTGGTGTTACACATGCTGCTGGTCCCAGGATCACCTCTGAGAACCACTGCACTAGGCTCTACCGTGTTGCATCTGCCACACTGACACTGACTATTGCTTGACATATTCAGTCACTGGTCTGGGACTCAGGAGAGTCTTGATTTCAATGTCAGAAGTTTCTCCAAAGATTCATACCAATGGGGCAGCGAGGACTTTGAATTAAGAGCTTCCATACGATGTGAAGAGATGCTGTTTGTCCTCCAGTCTCTGAGACATGATTAACTGTACCACATGTTTTTTTGCCTCCCAGAGGCTGGGGCCCAGTGAACAATCACGTAAATTGTTGCTTATGGAGGAATTCAAGTCTAGCCTCCTCCATGGTGGAATTAGTGGCTGTTAGCATGATAAGAGCAGCCGAAGATGCCCATTTCATTGCATTCCTGGTCAATTCTCTCTCAAAGGGGCCCCCTGGTAGAAACTCCTCTTCTACAATGAAAGTTCACCTATTGGGAGTGGGACACACAGTACGTGCCCAACCTCATATCACTTCAGCTGAGAGTCTTTTCCACCCAGGAGGGGCCTGGGACAGCCTAGAGGAGGTGGAGAGTAGTGCTACAGGCCAGGAGAGAGCTCAGAAAAGGGATGAGTTATGCCAAACACAAATGCTACAAATTGTGGTTTCATCCCAGAGTACCTTCTTCCTTCCAGGAAAGACTATACAGAGTGAGCCACCTGTCTGGACCCAACACTCCCTTGCTTCCCGACATCTGGAAATTCAGCCTATGTCTCAAGCCCTTTCTTCCAGTGCCGTCTCTGCCACTGCCTTCTTAGCTTTTCTTTCTTTTATCCCCCCAGGCTTTTTGGCCAAGATGGTCTTTGCGCCTCCTGCGACAAGCGGATCCGTGCCTATGAGATGACCATGCGGGTGAAAGACAAAGTGTATCACCTGGAATGTTTCAAGTGTGCCGCCTGTCAGAAACATTTCTGTGTCGGCGACAGATACCTCCTCATCAACTCCGACATAGTGTGCGAACAGGACATCTACGAGTGGACTAAGATCAATGGAATGATATAGGCCAGAGTCCCCCAGTCCCTGAAGTCACTGTCTCCGTGGGGTCTTCACTCTTAGGCACTTTGGGGATTGAGGGTGGGATGAGACCTTTCTTAAGGGACGGTAGACTTAATTGGGCACAAGACAGCATCCAAGTGACTTAATGCAAGAGATAAGATTTAAATGTGAGAGAATAACCAGCCTTTAGGGAGAACTTATAAACAGTGGCCACAGCCTATCCATAATAACTGACGTGGTTAATGAAGGAAAGGAGCATCCGGGGGGCAAGCAGGTGCTGCGCCATCATGGTGGAACTTCCCATCTACAGATAGGGAGTCGTTGTGTAAAGATGTGTTATGACTTTGACCCTTGAAAACTAGAGATGTGCAATTGATTTCTTCCCCGCTTTTATGATAACCCTGTTCCAATCGCTGTCCTCCCCACAAGGGAAAGACAGAGAAGAGAGTGGCCCTCCTTTTATTCCTGGCCACTTTCCCAAGGCCTTAAGCTTTGGACGCAAGGGAAACTGCATGGAGACACATTTCATTTGAGAATGGAAACTACAACTTTTAGCCAAATTATTTAAAGCAATGCTGATGAATCACTGTTTCTAGACACCTTAGTTTTGAGGTGAGGAGTTCCACAGAATGTTTCTATACAAATGTAAATCTAAAAAAAAAAAAAAAAGCTGTTCAACTATTTTATTATCTTAGATTATATCAAAGTATTTGTTGTGTGTAGTTAAGAAAAAAAAGAACCTCTGCAGACAATAAAAACGACAGACTAAAATGCGGTGTTGTTTATTTGATGATGATCTAACAATTTGGGATGGCAGAAAAATAAATGGCTTTTTATATTGTAAACGAGAAGTAAATAAGCAACTTACTTTTAGGTCAAATAAAAACTTCCTTTTATTGCTAAGGTTTCTACAAGGCAGGCAGATTTCTATATTACTAGCAATTATATAACAGGTCACCATGTAGCTCAGAGGGATGTAGAATAATTAAATTGTTATTGTGAAACGTGCGTTTCACTTCAGCATTGTATGGAATGAACGGAAGGCAAGATCATTGCCTTTGGGAAACCTGTAACCTAGAAAGGACACAAATACATAAAACAGATTCCCTTTGGGAGAGAAGGTAATTACCTTGTTTGAAATGTGGCAAGATGCTGAGCTTGACACTTCGATTTTCCAAGACGTGTGTCTCAGGGTATTTTATGACAAGTGGTTAAGAGGACCTTACTTTGAGGATTTAAAGCAAGCACCTTCCTTGGTGGTGTGTTTGCCTTTCACCTTATCCAGGCCACCATGAACTGATTCCGAGCGCCACCTGCTGGTCATCGCCTCTCAGCTGGCCGGTTCAAGACTGCCCCAATGAAAAACCAGCCTAGATGGATATACTTTTCAATTCTTTCATAAAAATTTTGGCAAGCACCAACAAGTCTTGATATATTTGATATGTTTAAGACATCAGAAACATACATCTATTGCTACTGTTAGTTAACTATGATGTTCCTTTAAAATTTCCACCACTAAGATTTGCTTGTTTTTCTTCTTCTAGAGGAGAAATAATTAAGTGTTGGCCGTCTTCATCTGTAAAGTGCCAAAAGTGGTTGGGAAATTTGACTGTGTAAGGTGGCCTATTTAAAACAAATATAATTATATTGCATTCCAATTCTGGTAGCGGTAAGGTGCTGCCAGTGAGGAATGTTTGTTCTAAATCAACAAAGGGGATGTTGTTCTCAAGTTGTGGTCTCTGAACCAGCAGTATCAGCATCACTTGAGAACTTGTTTAAAATGAAGACTCGTAGGCTCCATCCCAGATAGAGTGTATCAGAAACCCTTGGGATGGGGTTCAGCAATCTGTTTTAACTAGCCCTAAAGATGATTCTGACTCACGTTCAAGTTTGAGATTGGAGTTCTCAAACATCCCCCTGTTAGGTGGATCATGCACTCTAAGTTGTTAATAGTTAATATTTGACACAAAGGTTGATCACTGAGTGACTTTTCCACATGGGGACAAACACTGTCTACCCTCATTCCATAAACTGCAAACTTTTACATAATTTTGTCACTCAGCTAACGTTTGTCATCTACCAGATCAACCACAATTCAATCCACCATTTTAACCATGTTATTATAATAATAACAATAATAGATTTTAACTATGCAACTATATTGTGAGCAGTAATAGGTAAAAATAAAGATTATTCTTGCTTTGGAAATGTAAGCTTTATTCTTAATCTCCATGGCGGTACAACACACATAGGATTCAGGAACTCAGCGAATACCTTTGCCATCCTCGGTAAAGCATTTTTTCATTTGTCAGTGGCACCATCTTGCAGAATTGTGAATGACTTACCATTTGAGATGACATAGTCTTTGTGGCACAACACCCCAAGAGCCCAGATGTCTAACCCACAACTGACCTAAGAGGAAGGACATGTAAAGAGACTTCATGGGGGACCAGCTCCCAGAGTCCATCCTGGTGGTCTTTGCCTGGGTGAGGAACCCATGTGTCCTGGACCCAGAGTCAGAGGCACTGGCACCTGCTCCTTTCCCTGGTCTATGCCCTAACTCAGCAGTTTGCTGGAACATTTCATTTTCTTTTACCTCATTAATGTCATGTCCCAAACCGACTTCCTTGCTGTCTTTAATAGAACCACTGCTTCTCAGGGAATGTTAGGACTCCACAAAGTTAAGATAGAGCAGTGGCTAGGAACTTTATCATCTGAAGACTTGGAATGACAGGCAATGACATGACTCCTTCACTTAACAAATATTTACGTAACACCATGTGCCAGGCACTGTTCTAGGTGCTTCACAAATGTCAACTTCTTTAATTCATATAACAGCCCTAGTGGCAGTTTCTATTGATTATCTTCTACATTTTAGTGTTGGAGAAACTGAAGCACAGACAAGTTTAGTAACTTGCCTAAGGCCCTACAGTAATAAATGACAGAAATAGGCTGTAACTGAGGGTCTCCCCCACTCTGCTCTACTGCAAAATAGGAAAAATCAAGACCTTTCTCCTAGGTTATTTAAAAATATTTGAGTTCGCTCTAGCCAGAAATGTAACCAAAGTACAACAATACAAGATGACCACCATAATAAAGATATGTAAAAAGTGCTATAGAAACACAGATAAGGGAATAATTAAATTGGCCCAGGGGTGGCTAGCTGCAGTAATGAGGAAATGACATTTAAAATGATCCTGGACCAGGAAGGAGGTGACATAGGCAAGAGCACAGACTCAGAGACCTTGACCTTGCAGAACAAGAGTCAGGTGACCCCAGAGTTCTCCTAGTGATGGTTGTGATGGTGGTGGTGGTAGGCTTTGGCCAGAGAGGGGCTAGATCCAGTGAGTAAATAAATAAAGAAGATGAGGTTTTCTACAGTTTTGGGACTGAATGGCAAATCTAAATCAAAACCCAGGAATCTCTGAGGGGCAGAGGTAAGAAGGTAGGGAGGTACAAGACAGGCCTAGAACATCTTATTATGCCAGAAAATAAAAAAAAAAAGTGCTCAAACACATACACACACACACATACACATATGTCACAAGGATAAAGAAGCAGATTGAAGGGGCTATCAATGACCAAATTTAGGACAACTTGACTACCAAAATAATTAAGGGTAGAAATGAGTTATAAACCATTGAGGGAAAAAATAAGAATTTGTGAGTTCATGCAAATAAATGGAGAGAAGGGCGGGCTCTTGCTTAGAGCAGAATCTTGAGTGCCAGCTGGTAAATGTGAAGAGAGTGTAGGAACTGGAAAGTTATTTTGCAACTATCATAATAAGATGTCAGAATCAAGCAAGAATCATCAATAGTGGCTAAATTTCAACAGAGAAAGAGCAGGATACTTGGATGTTCTCGAAGTGCCTTCCTATATATTGCTTATTAGTTACAAGAGGAGAAACCAGTGATGACACACGGGGGAAATTGGATAACACTGTCAGCAGGGGGTCAGTAAGGGGCAGATGGACACTGTATGCCTCCAGACGTGATACTCTGCAAAGGACACAGCATCACTCTTTTTAGTATTCTGACTGAGAATGCATAAGATGAATCTAATTATGAGACAAATGATCAAACTCGAAATGGTGAACATTGTATTTAAAAAAGGAAGAGGGTGGACTCTATTCTTCAAAAATGTTACCATCATAAAAAGACAAAGACGGGTTGTGGGAATGTTCCAGATTAAAGAAGGCTAAGGAGACCTAACAACTAAATCCAGTACCGAGGTCAATGCTGGATCCAGTGCTGGAGGGAGAAAATGCTACAAAAAGACTATCATCGGGTCATTTGAGAAAACTAGAGTATGAATGGGTCGATTAGTTCAAGGTATTTTACAAATAAATCTAGTGAAGCTGATAACTGTACTGTGGTTGTGTAAGAGAATATCATTGTTATTAGGAAATACACACTGAAATATTGAGAAATGATTGAGAAAAAAGTGAGTGTGTGTGTGTGTGTGTGTGTGTGGAGAGAGAGAATAAAGAAAATGGGGTAAAATGTTAAGAGGACAATCTAGGTAAAAAATGTACAGGCATACTATTTTCTTGCAACTTCTCTATAAGTTTGAAACTATTTATAAATGTGTGTTTTTTTTCAAATTCAGGAATCTGGACTTTTTCTTGTTTGGGGTTTTTGGTTCAATTAGGAGAAGAACAGGAGGTAGAAGGAAAATATAGCTTAGAATTCAGTAATGTACTGCTATTCATTTGTCACAATTTCAATGTACTTTGACCTTATAAATAAAGGTTATGTATCTTACACAAGTAATTCCCCCCAAATACACACACATAATGTGAATAATGTGTTCAGGATTCACTTAGTGACAATTTCTGAGACAGGTTATTTCTCAACCTCATAAAATGAGCTTACTACAAGTTCTGCATTTCCTTTGTAATTATGATCAAGATGTAATCATCTGGCTCTGAAATGTGTGTATTATAGGGCCAGAAATAAGTTATAATGTTTTATGTTTCATACCTAGATCTAAGAATTGAGTTAAAAGACATTTCAGGGCATTAACGTCACTTCCATTCTCTACCAGTGGCTATGTATAAATTCTTCCCCAAAACCATCATTTCTCCGAGTTAATAGAATCTTTGAAGCTAAATCAAGTCAATTTCCATTGTCACATTGTGAAGCTTTTGAACTGGGCTCACTGAATTATCCTATTTGATGGCCACATTGAAGATGGCTTTGTGGTGAGCCTAAGAAAACCCACAGCAGCAGCTTCTGTGTGTCACAGCCTTTCTGCCCCACCCCGTTCATCCTCATTAGTTAATGAGCAGCTCAAGGCAAATATCCCATTAGACATATAGTAGGTAAAACAGATATAAAGCCAATGTCATATGATAGAAAGAACGCAAAAATGGAAAGGGAAATCTGATTTTGCCACTAATTAGTACAGACTTCAGTTTCCTCATTTGCACAGAATCCAACTTGTAATATCACCAGTGGAAATGAAATGTCCAAAGCATTTGCCAACTTGGATTTTTTTCATTGCATTTAATGTTATCTAACAAAATGAGAGGGGGTATGATGTAGAAAAGTAGTTTTTAGAGACAATGGGCTTGGGCCTACTTCTAGCCAGTCTTCTCATCTGTGAAATGGGGATAATAATACTTTAACATATTATTGCATAAAATATGGGTAACCTACATAAAGCAACAAGATCAGTTTCTGGCATTCATGCATGAATGAGTTCACTCAGGAAATAGATGCTGAACATCTCATATGTGCCAGAAGCTGTTCTTGGCAATGGAGATACAGTGGTGAGCAAGACAGATGTGACACCTGTTAGCGTGGCACTTATGTACCAGTGGGAGGGAACAGAAAATAAATAAATACACAAAGAAATTAACAATAGATAAATGAAATTAAGAAAATAAAATTGGATGACTTGATAAAGTAAAGAGACACAGAGTGATGTCTTCATTTTCGAGTCAGGGGTGGTCAGGGAAGGCCTTGGTGAGGAAGTAACTTTGAGCAAGGTCCAGAATGACAGGAAGGACCCAGCCATATAAACAGAGGGACCAGGCAAATGTAAAGGTCTTAAGCCAAGAACAAATTTAGTGAGTTCATAGAACACCAACAAGTCCCAGAGAAGCTGGAGAGGAAAGGTGATAGGTGAGGCCAAATCATGTAGGATCTTGTAGGTCTGGAGATGAGCTCAGGTTTTGTTTTGAGAAGGACGGCAAGCCTTTGGAATCTTTTAAGCAGGAGAGTGACATACTACTCTGATTAGTGTTTTAAAAGATCTCCCTAGCTGCTATGTGCCCATAGGATGATAGCTAGACCAGGTGGGGAAGTCATTGCATAATCCAAATGAGAAATGATGGTGGCTTGAGCTAGAGTGTTTTTAATGAGGATGGAGAAAAGTTGACAGATTCAAGCTTAATTCAGAGGAAACTAAAATTACTTAACAGGCATCAAAAAAAAAAAGAAAGCTTATTTTACTACTACTACTACTAGGAACTTCTTAACCACCTTGGGAACCATTTTTTGTTGAAGAAACATTGTCTTCACAGTGTCCGTTGCAACACAATTTGTCATATTCACTAAGGTTTTACTTGATTGGTGTGACTGGAGGAAATAAGCATCTGAGAAAAGGAAAATTTTATTTAAATACAGACAAAATCTTTCCTTCATTACCTGGTGATTGAAGGGAAAAAAAGGTAGTTGGTTTAACTACTAGAGATCTGATTTCATTAAAAAAGAATGTGAATCCTGCCTACCATGTCTTATAATGAAACCAATGCACCCAGTGGTGAGTGAGTCCAGCATGACTGAACAGGAGAAGAAAGGCGAGAGGAGGCAGACACAGCTGTATATGAGGATAAAGTCAAATCTAAACTGGAAGATGCTTAGTTTGGGCAAGATTGTGGCTTAAAATAAACTATAACACCTATAATTGCTAAATAAAATAGACCCAAAGATATTTAGATGCCAAATTGAGATACAAGAAAAGCAAATATAGAAAATATTAGGTACAGGAATAACAGAAGTCAGAAAATTGCATAAAGCTGACACTGAGATGTCCTGGGGGAGTTACTGGCCAGTACAGTCTGGGACCACGCGGAGATAAGAGATCAAGATTTCTGTGAAGCAGGAGAAGATTGATTCGACATTTGAAAATCAATCGATGTAATTTTCTATGTTAATAGACCACACGGTCAATCAATAGATTGAAAAATCATTTGACAAAATCTACAACCGCATTCATGATAAAAATTTTCAGCCAACTCGGAATGGAAGGAAACTTCCTTATCCTAATAAAGAACAACTATGAAAAATCCACAACTAAAATCATACATAATGTAAAATACTGAATACTCTCACTTTATTTATTTTTAATTTATTTATTTTATTTATTTTTTTGGTGACGTTGGTTAATGAAATCCAGTAAGTTTCAGCTGTACACTTTAACAGTAAGACATATAGCTGAACACTGTGTGTTCACCTCCCCTCG
>NW_006433024.1:10585037-10585434 GCF_000325575.1 Pteropus alecto | reverse complement strand
TTCTTAGATGCAATATAAATATCACAAATCGAAATTTTAAAAAATTGATAAAATGGACTTTATGAAAATTTTAAAATTTTGCTTTTCCAAAGAAACCTTTAAGAAAATTAAAAGAAAGCTACAGACTGGGAGAAAATACTTGCAAAACATATCTGATAAAAGACTTGTACCCTGAATTTTTAAAAAACTCATACAACTCAAAATAGAAGACAACTCAACTAAAATGGGTAAAAGACTTGAAAAAATACCTTGCTAAAAAAAAAAGGTATGCAAATTAAAGACTCCTTAGCAATAAAAATAAATAAATAAACAAGTCAGACAGAAAAAGTTGAGAACCATATGAGATATAAAACTGAAAGCAATAATTGAACAAGACAAAAACTCATACACAGACAAC
>NW_006433024.1:10567677-10585017 GCF_000325575.1 Pteropus alecto | reverse complement strand
AAGAGGTAGGGAGAGGTAGATAAGGGCAAAGGGGTGATGGAAGGAAATTTAACTTTGGGTGGTGAACACACAATGCAATATACATATGACCTATTATTTAATTGTACATTT
Source organism: Pteropus alecto (assembly GCF_000325575.1). Taxonomy (NCBI): domain Eukaryota; kingdom Metazoa; phylum Chordata; class Mammalia; order Chiroptera; family Pteropodidae; genus Pteropus; species Pteropus alecto. The sequence goes on along the minus strand of NW_006433024.1, from coordinate 10,584,906 downwards.
GAAACCTATATCATTTTATTAACCAATATCACCCCCAATAAATTTAATTTAAAAAATAAAATTAAAAAGAACATTAAACATGCAAAAAAAAAATCCTACGCATATGTAACATGAATGGATCTCGAAAGCATCGCACTAAGTGAAAAAAGACAGGCACAAAAGACTAGATATTGTATGATTCCATTCATACAAAATTCTAGAAAAGGGAAAACTATAGTGACAAAATCAAAACAAATCAGCAGTTGCCAGGAGCTGGGGACGGGGATGGGGCCGGTAGGCAGAGGAGGGGTGGGTGGTGGGCAGGGAGTATAGATTTACCTCAGAAGTGTTGGCAATAAATGCCAGAGGGAAGATGACCTATCCTATAACTTCCAGTATTTAAAAATATTTTTGGATACAAGAAATATAGTTTACCTTGCTCAGGAGAGGGATTAGGAAGTGAAAGAGGGAGGAAGGGGGGCAGGGAGTAATGAAATATGATTTCATTTTCTTGGAATAGTCATAATTGGATTATTCTGTGTGGTTATCCTGGTTTAGAAATGATATTCTCTTTTTTGGTTCGATGGGAAATTCCTGATCTCAAACTGAAATAGACATTTTGGTTGAATTCTCATTCCCAGTAAGAGCAAGCAGAAAAGTGAGGATAAATTCTCTTCTAATGCTTCCCAATTGTTTTTCATATCCTGGCATATGTAGAATAGAATGCTGCAGAAATGGGAGGCAGCTGCTTGTGGCCCAACAGGTTTCCCAAGGGTGCTGATAACACAGACCCAACTGTAACCCTTTCTAGTCACACCAGGGTTCCCCAGCACGCCAGTGGCTCTGCTCCAGGAGCAAGAGCTGCAAATGAAGTGATTGCTGATGAGAAAGGAGTAATGGTCTCGATACTGGCCAGTTGCAATACTAAACTAACTCTGTAGCCAAAGGCCTATAAATCAATCAGAACACCTCGGCGTGAACCCATGACCACACTCCTGGACAGTTTTCGTGAAGATGAACCGGGACCACTGCTGGATTTATCTTTTAAGCCACTTGTCTTTGACCCTAAATTCATGAATCCAGGAGAAAGGCTGGATTTAGGAACATACTGCTGATGAATTTTTATCCATTCGTTATCTCTTTTTGACTGTCTGTTCAATGTATTTCTGTAGCAGGAATAAAATATAGTAAAAATTATTTCTTACCATTGTAAAATTGGAATAACATCTCCTACATACCTACTTCACAGGGTTGTTCTGATAATAAAGCATTAGCACAGTACCTGTCACCTAGTAAATGCTATGGAAATGGTGGCAATTATCATTTACATGTTCATATAGCGAGAACTAATTCTTAGATTAATAAAGAGTCAAAATGTTAAATATACCAAATTCATCTTAAAGGTGTGTGATTTTTGTAGGGAATGTGGAGTCAAGATACATGGAGCTTAGTCAATGCTACTATCAGGAATGAATTGTCAAATGGGGTAACAGAATCAGAACTGGGACCTGGAGGGAAAGACCAACACTTTCCTTCTCTAGAGGGAGAAAAGGAGATTCAGAGAAAGAAAGCCACAGTAGCAAACCTGCGATCGTGACCTGTCCTGGGTTCTTCTCCAGAATGCTATGCTGTGGATAAAAAGACTCTTTTTAAGTGCTTAAGGAAAGCTAAACACTCTACAAACAAGAGATAGCGTGAGCACTATAGTTGGACAAATAAAATCTGAATCCGACGGAATCCTCCCAGCCATTATATCTGGGGAAAATAGTAATGTGTTCAGCCAACAAAGACAAATCTAAATGAAGCAAAGCAAGTGATGCTATACGTTGCAATACCACCCAATATTCAAATAGGCTCTCCTGAGCTGTGTCTAATGTCAGCATCATTTTTTTAAAGAGACATATCAGTTTCAGTCAAGGTTTTTATTTCACTTTCCCCATTTTTCACTGCCTGGACTAGGGGAAAAAAAAATAAAAAGAATTACCAGCTACATTACTTTTTAATTTAATGCCCTTGAGTAAGGACAATAGCAATGAGGCATGATGGAGATGTCAGGGAGGACAGCGAATGGAGAATGGTTATTAGTGCAACATCTTCCATGAATATTGGTTGCAGCAGCTGTCTCTGCCATCATTCTCTCAAGGTAGTGCCTTGCTTCCCATTGTCATTCTATCTCAGAATCAAATTATTTGAATTCCAGACACATCGACAGCACATTGAAGGGCCCCTGCCAATTTTTGCAGCTCGCTTGGAGAAGAGCATCAGGAAGCATTACTCATTTATACGACTCCCAGTCTCCTGTTGTAAATTCAGCGTGCAGGACTGCCTCCAGGTGCGGCCTTTCAGCTTAGCTCTCTAATCCTGTAACCCTTTACCACCAACTCCTTCCCATAAATGTGTGCAAAAAATTCCCAGGCCAAATCTTCCACCTCTTTGAGCTTCTTTTTGTGCAAATGGAGTCTGGGCTGCCAGAGCCCACCTAGAGTCAGAAGCCAGCTATTTTTCCTCGGTCTGTCCTAGGGATGAAAGCCCCAAAGCACAACACACTGAATTGTCTCCACGGCCTCCCTTCCAACATTTTCATTCAGATGAAGTCTAGTTAAAATGAACATCTGTCCTACAATAGTGAAACAGCTGATGATGGCCCATCTCTTGTTGGAATAGGAAGGAGCCATTAGTAAGGGTGTTTTTGAAGATTTTTTTTATGACGTAGGAAAAATCTCGCAACATAGATTTTAAAAAACATAGTCTAACCCCAAATATTATGCATGTTTTATATATGCATGTAAATATACATACACAGAGATATTTAACTGGAAGAAAGTACTTTAAAGTTAACTGATTATTTTATTTTTTTCTATATATTGTAAAACAAGCAGATGTTATTTTTATATTCAGAAAAATAAATGCTGTTTATAAAGAAAATTCCCATCAAGGGTGTTTTTATAAACAAAAGGACTTTTTTCAAAAGGCTCACTACACACCCATAAAACTCCCATTCTGAGAGCAAGGGGGGTCCTGCCCATTGCCCCCTGCTTAGAAAGGCTGCCACAGGGGGTTTCTCTACGCACAAGTCTGGCACTCTAGTTAAGGAGTTTTGTCCAGCAGGACCAACAGTGACATGCCACTGCAGTAGGATTCTCTCCCTTGAATTGACCCACACAGGGAAAGTAGCAAAGGTGGAAGAAGAAGGGAAGGGAAAGGGAAAAATGAGTCATTCGAATAGCGGGCTAGTGTGTGGATTGCTGAGGAGGCGATAAAAAACTCCATAGCTGGAGCTGCCTTAGGCCTTGGACCAGCTTCTGATTCCAGGGCTCTGTGCCATGCAGCTCCATGATTCCTATTTTTCCCATGAGGTCTTGGTGGTTGATCTTCCTGACTATCTGGGAGACAGACCCATGGATAAGAATCCTGTTTTCCTAACTACCATGGGTCTCCTTATAATAATCTATTTAGGGCCAGGTTGTACTTTGATTCTTTTAATCACATGAGACAGGAATTTCAGGCTACCAAAACCCTGCGAACAGGTCATTTTATTCTTTTTTAAGTACGCTATCCAAAGCAAGGTTATCACTAGCCCATATAGAATTCTATACAAATTTTAAGAAGCTACCCCTTCCTCAAGTTAAAAATAAAAGTTATTACTTATTTCTCAATATCAACAATTACTAAAGAATTGTAATTCTGCATAGTTTACAATAATTCTGTGTAAATTATACAATTAAATGATTCATAATAAAATCATTAAAATTCAAATGTTTATTAATAATATTAGAAACTTAAGTAACTTGGATCTAATAATTTGTTGTAAGAGAGACATCTTGCCTCAGTAGAAATACTTGTTTTGACTGTTTGAAGGCTTCCTTTATTTATAGCTCATATGTTGTAGAAATGATCACCAGATTGGTAGTCTTTCTTATGGCATTGTGGGCCTTGCACTGGTTTTAACATATTTAATTTTGAGATGTCACATTCTTCATTGATATTGATACTGGCAAAATTAATCGTACCTTGAAAGTTTCAAAGTTATTTGGAAATAAATCTCATAAATTATCATCACAAAAAATTGTGAAATTTTGGTGGGCGAATATTAGAGTTTAAAAAGAGTTTAGATTTTTAGTCCTTATACATTGATGAATAGTGTATAAAATTCTTTACTATACTCATCAGCTAATTTCAACTGTACATTTTTACTGAGTTTGGTGCTTCATAATGATAGTAATTCTTCACATCACATGAGATATCTAGAACCTTGCTACTCCAAGTACCAGCATCAGGGCATCAGACCCATGGATAAGAATGGAGCCTGTCAGGAATGCAGAATCTCATATCTCACTCCACAATTATTGAATCAAAATTTGTATTTTCGTAAGATCCCTAGACATTCATGAAAATTTGAAAAATACTGATCTAGGATGCTGAAAATGCCATGATATTCTTTCAGCAATATAAACGCTTCTTTAAAAGATAACAATGTTACCAATATAGAAAAAATTGCAATAGATTTTGGATTATAAGTGGATTAATTGTGGAAATAACATTTGAAATGAATCTTCTTCCCCTCTCTGGTATTTTTACATTGGAGAAATTAGGGTCAATTTGTTTAGCAGCAACAAAATCATTTTGTAATTATCATAAATTTATTTCCCTTGAAATATTTTCTTAGCTTATTATATGCTTTCAAGAGAATAATACATATATACAATGGAATATTACTCAGCCATAAGAAGAGATGAAATACTGCCGTTTGTGACAACATGATGGACCTCGAGATAATTATGTTGCGTGAAATAAGCCAGACAAAGTTGAAAATCACATGATATCACTTAAATGTGAGATATAAACCTAAATGCAACAAATGAGCAGGACAAACAGAGACTCATGGGCATGAACTATAGGCTAGTGGTTACCAGAGAACTATAGAATAGTGGTTATTAATGGAATAAGGGAGGAGGGGTGAGGTAGATGGGGTAAAGGGGGTCAAATATATGGTAGCTGAAGGAAACTGGACTTTGGGTGGTAAACACACAATAGAATATACAGATGTCAAATGATAATGTACACCTGAAAATTGTATTAACCAATGTTACCCCAATAAACTTAATTTAAAAATGAGAATAATATACATTGACTTTTGGTTCCCATCTAATTTTGCTTATAACATTAATTTTACCTTCACTTCAAATTAGTACTGAGCAATGCACTTTAGAGAATATTTTCAAAAGTATGTATAGTCTTTTGAAAAAATTTTTTACCTTTCAATTACAATCGACATACAATATTATATCATTTTCAGGTGAAAAGCATGTATACTTTGGACTCATATTTTGGAACCTATGTTTTTATTCGTATCATCGATATGCACTGCAGACTCATTCTAATTAAGTTTTAGTAGTAAAATGGCATCTACTCAATTTTCCCATCTCAGATTCAACAATGATTTTAAATTTTATGTTCCATAAATGCATTTTCAATATACTCCAACATTTGGTTAAAGCAAAAATAGTAGTTATATAATTTCTTAGATGATACAAAAATTTCAGTGCTGTCAAATTTTTGCTGCATCATTTAATACGAAATGTAAAGAAGATACAAGACAAAAAATATAGAATGCCTTAGAATTTTTTTTGAGTATCTTCTATAGCAATTCATTATATTCTTTACACGTACTTGTGGCATGGTTGTATCCAATTTTTCTTTAGATTCAGTTTTTGTAAGCAGTCTTCTGAAAATATGTCCATGCTTTCTTTTGTTTTGTCATCTACTGAACAAACCCCTTTGGTCCAAATATTCACATATGAAACGTTTACTTTTTGGAAATTCACAACTCTAATAACATTACCAGTTCCAAGTAGCTTATATCAGAGGTTGTACCTAAAATAATCAAATAACATTTGCATTTCTTACCTTTCTCTCAAGTAGTTCATTCATTGCATCCGCTATAATTTTATTTGGTTTTATATTTTAGGCCTTAAAAATATGTAATATTATTTTTAATCAATGTGTCATTATGTTATCCAATTTTGTATAGTTTCTGCCCAATGAAGACAATTCTCATCATTGTACTCATTGTTTCTTGGATAAATCTTCTTCCTAGATGTTGCTTTGCCAAAAGCTGAATCACGTATGATATGTGTTCCCAATATTGTTTCTCACTGTCATAGCAGTTTTGCCTGTGTCTCTCTCAATATACGTTCTCAAATCGTATTTCACCTTTGAATTCTTAACACTATTGTTGAAGTGCATTTTACCTTGTGTTTATTAGTAATATGTAATATATACTGCCAATCCTTACTCACATTTTCGTTCTTCCGTTGATATTTTTTTCCATTCCTGAAGAATTTGTAATACAGATGAAACAGAAATCATTGAGGTAGAATAATGTGGGATTTTATTTTCAATAATTTCTGTAAACTTTCTACCAGTACTGATGGTAGTTATATTTGATACAATTTGAGGACTGTTTGAAGAAATAGAAAAATGAATTTAATGAAAAGTTAAATTTCTTATATAAGGTAACCAAATTTCAACTAGAGTGTTATTAATATTCAAATCGTTAAATATTCAAATTATACAGCCAGGTACCTGGGTAGGAAATACACACACACACACACACACACACACACATATATATATCCAGTTTAATATTTTCTTTTTCTCTTTCCTTTTTTCTTAAAATTTATGTTATGTTTGGCATAAATATTGATGGTAAATTCACATCCTAGTCCTGCAGTCTTTGCCCCTGTTCCATCTTCCTAAAAAATGTATTCAACAATCTATTCTTTTTCATTTTCTTCTGTTTTTTGATTCTGAAATTAATTTTAAAAATTCTTCCATAGTATCTGATCAAAAAACCAATAATTAGTATTTTATTTTAGAACTTATATGTATGTAGCATGCATACATATAAGTATATAATTAACAAGTTGCTAAATATTGTGTTAATATTCTTACTAATAAAACATCCATAACAACAAGCAACTGCTATTATGTAATTACCAGATCATTAAATAGTAATCTCTGATTTATATGCATAGAATTTATTTTGTGGATTATTTCTGCATATGTAGTTTGATGGTGATTTGTACAATAATGAAAGTTCTTGTATATTTACATTGGGAAGTCAGCAATATCTTTTGAGTACAGCAAATAAACAACAGATGTGATGCAATATGAAACATTAAATTTGCTGGTGCACTAAAAACAATAGGGATTTTAAAATTTTTTCAAAATGCTTAACAGCATATCAATTATAAAAGCAATTTCTTGTTTAAAAGCAGAAATATTTTTAGATGATGTTACATTTGTTGTTCGTTCTGATTATTGACTCATTTTTCCTTTGTGAGTAGAAGCAGAATAGATTAAACCTCTTAAAACAAGACACTCTACTGCCATCTGCTGGGAAGTTGTAACAAACATATAAATCACCCATCTTTGTGATAAACGATAACAATAAACATACAAAAGTGTTCAGGATACTAATGGTGTTCTCTTCGATGAGGAGCATGCGTGCAGTGCCAACTGAAATAATTGGCTCCAGCAATTCGTCCGTAACCCACAGGTAGCACTGATGACCCATATCTATATTCAGGGCCCATATGTGTTTTAAAAAACCATTACCATGTTTTAGGTTATTAGACTCAACGTTTAAAAATAAGGGAAAAATCAGGGAAGCCATTGTGATGGTCAGGTAGTGAAGGGTTAGGGCTGGATGACAGTTGGGCAGTTGGAATGAGGCAGCTGTGAAGAATCTGACAGACAGTTGGAAGACAGCCCCGATCTGGGTGATGGGATGTAGGAGACAGGCTAGGGACGAGGCAGAATTTCAGAGGCAGGAGGAAAAGATAAATGATAGTTCCCTGAGCAGAAGTAGGGAAACTGGGAAGGAATATGATCTGAGAGAGAGTTTAATCCACCTTTAACGTACTTGAGGCAGAGAGAGGCACCAGGAAGGCAGGGTCTGCCTTCCAGTAGCGTGTGGCCTGGTAAAGGAGACAGGCAAGCTCACAAGCAACTAGCCGCCAAGGCTGAATGAGGGAACTTCGCTGACGACGCTGCAAAATCACATCGCTCGATGCCAGAGGCAAGATTCGAAGCAGGTCTGGGGCTCTCTGATCCTGAGATGAAGGCAGGCAGGCCATCAGGAGGAGGTGCCGGGAAGCTCAGAGGTGGGGGTGGGATAGGAAGTGAAATTTGGGAAATAAATCCACAAAGGCTTGTGACTACATGAATAAGGGAAAGGCAGAGGTGCCTGAGTTGGAACGAGCTGTCACCAGGCTGGAGCACTCAGAACTGCAGGCAGAAGGAAGTGGTGGTTAAAAGCATGGGGCCGGGAGCCAGATGGCTCGAATTTGAACACTGGTTCTGCCCTTTGTTGGTTGTGTCTTCTTGAGCCATTATTACCTTCTTTGTGCCTTAATACCTCCATCTATGAAATGGGTACCATTATAGTACCTACGGTGAAAGCTACACATATGGATAATGTAAAATGTGAGTACCAACGCTTGGCACATAGTAAGGGTCCATCGATGCTAGCCAGCTTTGAGCACACTCAGAAGGAAAAGAGAGTAGTGGAGAGGTCGGAAGTAGAACTAAAGTGGTACAACATCATTGAATTTCTGGGGAGGAGCAGGTTTTAAGGAAAACAGGGTCAGAATGACAACAGAGAACATATATTGAGCACGTTGGTACATGATTTTGTTAAGGAACTGAGGCTCATAGATAGGAAGTGAATGGCACGAGGTCATACAGCTGGACAGATGTGGAGATGGAATTTAAATCTATGTCTGTACGGCCCTGCAGCCCATGTACCCACACTGTCCCCCGTCCCCAGGAGCCTCCAGAGAGGGCAAGGAGGTTAAAGACAGAGGAGGGGCCACTTGGCGTGAGGAAGAAGCAAAGTATTCAGAACAGTGTGGGCCTGCAGCCTGGTGTCTAGATCCAAGGTGGGAGAGAGGAAACAGAAATGGTGGACGCAGGTAACTCATCGGAGAACTTTGGCCCAGAATAAACTGAGGAATGAGGCAGCAGCATGGGGATATGAAAGCATCATGTAGGGGTTGTAGGGGTCTATTCAGAGCAGGGACATGGGACTTGTTTTCAAGTCAGGAGGAAATGAAGAAGGAGATACTAAAGAGGCTATGGGGGTATAGTTGACGGAGAAAGGCCTTTTGGGGTGTGGAAAGGGTTGAAATCAGGGTCACAGTTGTGACAAAAGGAAGAAAAGGAGTTTATTACTGTATCAGAAGAATCAAGGGTGGGACCTTTGCACCCTCTTGAGGGGACAAGCTGAACCCCACCTTGAGACACAGGTGTCTGGTAGCTGGTAGGACACACCCAACAGGAAAGCTTAGCATTTAAGCAAGGGGTCAGGAGCTCTGGGGAAAGGAAGCAAGTAGGGCTCCTACTGGGGGATCAGACCAGCCTGAGCTCTGTCCACCAACACCCCACATCTATCCAGGCTCTCCACAAACTGTTAGAACTAACTGGAGAGTTGCAATTTAACAAAGCAGATTCTGTCTTCACCAAGGTGGTTCGATCTGTCAGAGGAGACAGACAGGTGGGTGCTGCTGTAACTGGTGAAGTGTAGGATGCTGTGGAGCACCCAAGAGGTCACAGTGCAAAAGGGAGGTCTAAGCTGAGAGCTGGAGGAAGGGGCAGGGGCAGAAAGGTGAAGAAGATGAGGGGTTGTAGGGCAGGGGCAGCAGCTTCTGCAAATGATCAAAGGAGAGTAGTACAATATATTCCAGAAAGTGAGGTGCACAGCCGCTGGCACATAGATGGTGGCTGTGGGGAGAAACTGCACTTTATTTTAACGAAGCTAATGGGGCCATTGATGACTTTTGCACAGAGAGAGCCATGATGGAATTTATTTGAAAGCTGCCTCTGTTTGCTCTGTGGGATGTGAACTGAATGTGCACGTGACTGAGTAGGAGACCAGAGGGGACTGCAGTGGCCACGCAGGGGAGGGATGACCTTGGTAGCAATCATGGAGCAGAATGGCCGACTCAAGAAATACTCCAGAGAAGGAGCTGAGAGTCTCAGAAATTGTGAAGATGATGGTGAATACTTCAGTGTGGGGGTCATGCTGGGAGAGGCGTGGGGGTTTTGCGTGAAACTGGGCTTTTTGATGTGCATGTGGGACGTCTGGCGGGTCATGTCCAGCAGGCAGCCGGAGCTGTGAAATGGTGGTTTAGAAGAGGTGTGGGGACGGAGCTGGTGACTTGCGGTCCCAAGTCTGGGGATAGAGCGCGGAAGAGTCCTGCCTCATCTTCCCAGGAATAGGAAGACTGGTCGGCCTGGGAGCAATGAGAAAGTCACGGTTTGATTTTGTGTTTTAAGCAGATGAGATTTGAGCTTATGGAGACACTGCTGGCAAGGAGCCAGTAGACGGGGCAGGTGGAATCGTCGTGAAAAGGGGTACGGGCTGAAGATTAAGGAAAGAGGAGACAGGCTTACACAGATGCTCTAAAGAAGAGAGGAAGGACCTGAGCAGAGAAACTTGGAGGGGGCCAGGGCTGGGCCTGGAGACCGTCACTCCACGGGGGCGCGGAAGTGGGTAATCTTGGATGGTTTTCGTCCACAGGACTCTGCAGCTTAGGTTCAGGGAAGGAAACTGACAGGAAGCTGAGGCTTGGCTGGTCACATACAAGGGAAGGACCATGGCATCCATCCTACACTTCAAAGGAATAAACAGAGGTAAGCTGGGGAAGTGGTGGGACAGCCCTGGAAGACATCTGTGCTCTGGTCCGAGGGTCTGTGAGGTCCTCTCATCCGAGCGTAGGGAGGCTCCTGGGAAAGACCTCGCCCTGACGGGCAGCAAGGCCGAGTTCTGATCACTAGGCTTTGATGAGAAGAGCAGAAAAGTACCTGGAAGTTCCCACAAGACAGCAACCAAGCTCAGCGAGTGGAGAGAGTGGATGTGTGAGAGTATCTGAGATGCTCGGGGGGGCCCCCAGGGGCGGGGGTGCTCCAGGTGGCTTTGCGAGAGGAGAGGAATTGGGGAAAGTGGGGGGACCGCAGGTGCTTGGCTCTGCTTCGCTTCGCCGCTTGCGCTGCCTGGGGACGCCCTGTCGACATTTGTGCCCACGAACCGCCTGTAACGCACACTCTCACCCCTAAGCAATACCCGCCATATCCAGGGCTCTTTGCAGACCAGAAGCGCTTGCCCTCAGACTCCATCGTTTAATGCTCACAACCTCCTGAAGGGGGCGCTGTGATGCCCAACTCGTAAATGAAATGGCGAATCGAGAGGTTTGGTGATTTTTTTCTGAGGCCGCGCAGCTCGTGTCTGGTGGAATCCAATCTCAGCTCCTTGCCGTCTCTTTTCACATCCAACTCAAGTTCCAAGGTCCTTTGTTAGAAGCAATCTCTCGCAGATAGCCACCGCGCCCTTCCTTGGGCTTGGCCGGCAAGGAGAGTCCTGCTCTTTGCTTATCCCTGCCTACAGAAGCCTAACTAGAGATGCCTGGAGAAAACCTCTCCACCCTGATGACACAATTCATGACCTTTAACCTCAAGAAAGCCGAAGGGAGCCTGGGTGCTGTCTAGTCCCCACTCTCAGACGACTGCGTCTTCTCTGACCTCACAGCCCCTGGGAACATCCAGGGCCCCAGTGTGCTCCCGGGTTTGTGGTGGGGAAGACCCGTCTCTGCCCAGGAGGAGCCTGAGATCTGGACACCAGCCCTGGTCGCCTAGCTGTGCTTCAGACCTTGGCCTCCCACACCCTGAGTGAATGAAGGGCCAGGCCTGATACCTGCCCCCACCCCCTCCTCTGCCCAGTCCACAGGGGCCAACTAAACAAGCAGATTCTCCACGGTTTAGCGATAGCTCCTCTGACACTGATTCACATATTTAATATGCTCTTGGGAGAGAAAGTATTTTGAATACAGGTTCCACTGATATCGCATTTTTCTCTGAATGTGCAGGGTTTTGGGAACCATGACAACCACCCTCTAGGAGGACCCCCGTGGTGCTCTGCCCATCCTGTCTTTCTGTCTGAATCGGGGTGAAGGACAGAACCGCCGATGGCTCTGAATGCACAACCCGGCTGCCTCTCGCCTGGGAGGGGTGAGGTGACTTGGGGGGACACATGGGGAGAGTCACTGAGACACCAACTTCTCCTGGAACGCTTCGGGCCAGCAGAGCTGCCATCTCTCCCAGCCTGGCCTCATGCACCACCTCTGCCTAAAGAGCACCTGGCGCCCAAGAGATTCGTGATATCGTTTGAGCAAGATGACTCCTCTGAGTCCAGCCCCGTCAGGGGTCACAGGGCAGAGGAATCTACCCTGGCTCCAGTCTCTCCCTACCTCAGGGTCACAGTCCTTTGGTTTGCGAGTCTCTCTGTGTACCAATAATTGTATAAGGAGCTTTTTTTAAAAAAAAAAAAAAATTACTCAGAAGCATTTGATTTCTAATAGCATTAAAGCTCCATAATTATCTACATGGCTACTAGAAACAGGCATTTCCTCCTTAGGCTGCAAGGTGTGGTGACCTTCGTTAGTGGTGAATATTGTTTTTTAAAACCATAAATCTCAGAGTTGACTCTGGCAGGTTGAGTGTCCACATGAACGCATAAGGATGCAGATGATGTGTCCATTGTCACAAATAAGAGTCCCTTCAGGGTGAGACACAACAGGAATCAAAATTAAAGAACTGACAGATGACCATAAAGTTCCCCCTACCCGTCCCGTAGAGATGGTCCAAAAGAGAAGGCTGGAGTTGGCATCCTCTAACACAGAGACCAGCTGGGTATCTTTTTTTTTTTTGCTGGAAGTGGGCCTGAGCCACAGGTGGGTCTGCAGGAAGATTCTAGTACAGGAACTGGTGGGCCTGGGAGAGGAAGGGGAAGGAAGCCGAGACTATGCCTTGAATTTGTTTCTGAGAGACAGGAAACAGTGCGGGGGGAACGGTCTCCTCTGCAGAGTCACCTTTGAAGGTGCTGAGAAGAAAGGACACAAGGGCTTGGGGAGAGCCGTGTTCGGTCTCTGGCCCCGTTAGCTCGGCCTTCTGCCCTGTCCCTGGGCCTTCCAGGCCAATTCCCTCTTCTCAGTGCCTGTCACGAGGGGCCCTTGCACTTGCCCCACTGCCTCCCTTGTCACTCCGTTCATGGAAACCTCTTTCATGAGCTTGTCAAGCGCCCTGCTTCCTGAGGGCCTGCTGCTTCCCCCAAGCCCCAGAACCCTGGGAGATGCAGGGACCTGGGAAACAAAGCGGAAGTCTTCTCGGGATACTGTGAGCACTGGGGGGTGGGGGGGATAGGGACTGGAGCCCACCCTGCAGACCCCTGACCTGCTCCCGCAATGTCTCACTCAGGCCCCGTGGCCTGGAGTTTCCATGACGATGGTAACAAGTCTAAGATTCTAATCTGAAATTGCTGCCTCTTCAAGCTGCTCAAATAAGACAGTGATGGGGAAGAGGAATGCGGGGGGGAGGGGGAGAGTTCCAAGGTGAATGGCGGGTGGGGGTGGGAAGGGGTGAGCTGCAGGTCTATTTTTTCTCTCCCACTCTCCGAAATGACTTTCACACCTTTTCCTCTCTCCTCTCTTTTCGCACCTGTACCTCCGAGGGCCCTATGTCTCCTCTCTCACAGCTGCTGCCTGGCTTCCTGCTTAACTGGGAAAACAGATAAACTACCCCTGATTTTATCAATAGCCAGCCATTCCACTTAAACACTGGTCCCTACTCCACTTCTTAGTCAAGGACATCCCTCCTGCAATTGACCTCTATCCACCTGCACTATTACTTTTTCCCTCTCTATGGGATCGTTTTTGAGCAAACGAAATCACGCCGGGATAGTGAACTTTTAAAAATCAACTCTATTGAGGTATAATTTGGATATGAAATACACCCATTATAAGTGGAAAGTTAGATGTTTTGACACATGTTTACACCCTGTGTAATCAACACCACCACTACTGAGTTATAGAATGCTCCCATAATCCCCCAAAAGGGATCCTATTGCTGGGACTTATTTCCTGGTCTGGCTACAGCACTGCCTGTTTATGCATTCATCTGTTGAGATACCATTGGGCTACTTCTGTCTTTTGGCTACCACGCATAAAAGATGCAGTGACCATTCACGTAAAAATCTTTGTATAGACATATGATATCATTTCTCTTGAGTAAATATCTACAAGCAGAATAGCTGGGCCATAGGATAATCTATGTTTAGTGGTATGAGAAACTTCCAAACTGTTTTCCAAAGTGGTTGTACCAGCTTACATTTCCATAGCAGTCATGAAAGTACCAGATGCTGCACTAAGCATTGTTAGTTTTTTCTCCCTAACTTTAGCCATTCGTGCGCGTGTGCAGAGGTATGTTCATTTTAGTTGTAATGTGCATTTCTCTGACGACGATGCTGAGCATCCTTTCGTGTACTTACTGGCTACTCATATACTCTGTGAAGTGTATGCTCATCTTTTGCTTATTGTATTCGTTTTCGACACATCACCATAAATTTGATTGAGGAAATAAAGTGTATTTATTGTCTCAGTTTCCTGTGGGTCTTCTGCTGAGGTCTCACAAGGCTGCAATCAAGGTGTTGGCCAGGACTGCAGTCTCCTCTGAGGCCTAGGTCTTCTTCCAAGCACACGTAGTTTTTGGCAGAAGTCATCTCCTTGCACCTGCAGAACTCATGGTGGTTTGCCCCAAGGCCAACGGGAGAGCTTTGCTACTGCTTCTAGGGCCTCATTTAAAAGGTTCACCTGATTAAGTCAGGCCCACCCAGAATAATCTCCCTTTATATTAACTCAAAGTCAACTGATAAGAAATCTTAATTACATCTGTCAATTCTTTCATGTAATATAATGCAAGCTAACAACAGAGTGACACCAATAATATTCACCGGTCTCACCCATACTCAAGGGAAGATAATTATACAAGGGCCTGGGTCATCTCAGAATTCTTCTCACCACACCCATTTTTAATTGGTTGGTTTGTCTCCATATTAAATGATATGAATACTTTATAAATTCTGGATACAAGTCTTATGTTAGATATATGTGTTGCAAATATTTTTTCCCAGTCCCTGACTTATCTTCTCATTTTCTCAATGGTGTTTTTGGTAGAAACAAATTTTTAATTTTTATGAAGTTCAATTTGCCAACTTTTTCTTTTATGGTTCATGCTTCTTATTCCTCCATGAGAAGTCTTTTTTTTTTTTCTATTTTTTTTAGAAGTTTCACAGTTTTAACTTTTACATTTAGTTCTGTGACTCATTTTGAGTAAATTTTTCTGAATGAGATAAGAGTGGAGATTCACTCTTTTTTTTTTTCCAAAAGAATGTACCATTTTACCAGCACTATCTGTTGAAAACACTATTATTTCCCCCATTGAATTACCTTGGCGCTTTATTTGAAAATCAATTGATCGTATACGTATGTGGGTCTGTTTCTGGACCCATATCTCATTGATTTCTATTTTTATACTTAAATCTACATATACATAAAGCCACTTGATTATATGTATATTGTCTTAAAATCAGGCAAATTACATCCTTCAGTTCTTTTCCAAAAATTTTTTGGCTTTTCTATGACCTATGAATTCAGCATCAGCTTTTCAACTTATAAAACAAAAATAAGCTTGCCGGAATTTTGACTGGTATTGCATTGAATGTGTAACTCAACTTGGGGGAAAATGACATCTAATAACACTGAGTCATCCAAGCCATAAACCTGGTACATATCTCTATTTATTTTCTCTCAGCATAGTTTTATAGTTTTTAGTGTACATGCTTTTCACATATTAAAATTTTCCTGAGTATATATCATATTTTAGAAGCTATTATAAATATTTCAAATTTCCTTTTCCAATTGTTCATTGTTAGTATATAGAAGTGTACTTGATTTCTGTATACTGACACTGTATTTTGTGACTTAGCTAAATTCACTTAATAGGGTAGTCATTTTTTTTAAAGATTCCTCAGGATTATATACATATATATGATCATATCATCTGCAAATAAAGTTTGGGTCCTTTCTTTCCAATCTGCGTGCCTTTTTGCACTACCCAATACCTCCAGCACAATGTTAAATAAAACTGGAGAGATCAGACATCTTCACCTTGTTCTCATTTTTAAGGAAAAAAGCCAACCTTTCCTGAGGATTAGTCAATAGCTGCTACGTTTCAGCCAAAAAATTCTTAATCACTTTCCCTCATAGAAACATGTACGTGCACATAAAATTTTGTATAAATTTCAACGTGTTGACCCCCTTGGAGGCCATATGTGTACCTTATTTGATTCTATGGACCCCAATTTAATAAATCCTTGACTTATATCAGCCCTTACCTACAGGAATAAGAGAAAGATAAAAGTGGACTTTTAGCTGCCGTAGGAGAAATGGAAAACAGGGTTACGACCAAACCCAACAATCAGTCTACAGTGGGTTGGATGCCTGCACTCATTTCTGTGAAAATGGCCGTGCATGGGCCCAGGCTGAGGCAGGTGTAATCTGAAAGACCAAGAGGCCAGATCTCCCCTAAGGAAGGAGAGAGCAATGATGCCACTTTACAAAGGTGACATTTTCAAGAGTTTCCAAATCTTCCTAATTAATAGAAGGGTAGACACCAAAGGGACATACCTGGAATCTGCGAATGCGCCAGCCGATTGTTTACAGCGTCCCAGAGTGCACGAAGGATGTTGGTGTCAGCAAAGTCTTAAACCTGCATAATTATTCCAAACCAATCCTTTATTGGAGAAGCTCCTTTATGTTTAACGGTTCTGGTGTCCCTATCTCCACGTTCCAATGTGAGAAAACATCTTACCCTCTGGGCGCTTCTTTAGGCAAAAAGGTTAGGTGATTCCTAAAAGCCTTTACAGTTTTCAGGATTCGATGTTCTCCATTAGCGGTTCTCAACTCTATATCAGAATCACCTGAGGAACTTAAAAGACTAGCGAGGCCTGTGCCTCATTCCCAGGGATATAAGATGCAATGGGCTTGAGGTGGAGCCCTAAAGCTAGCTTTATAAAATCAGGTACCAGGGATTTTATGAACGTTCATTGGGTGATTCTAATGTGCAAACGGGACTGGGAACCCGAGATCCTCAGTTTTGGCAGGGAAACCCGCTGATTAGAAGGACCTGGTCGTGGTATGGCAGACAAAGCTATGGTCTTGTGCTGCCTCCTGGTGGTCAGATTTCTCCCTACAGGCAGATTTCTGCATCTGCAAGTGTTTCAAAGTGAGACAGGAAATTTTTAATCAAGTAAGAAAGGAAGAGGAAGGATAAAGAAGAAAAGAGGAAAGAGGAGAC
>NW_006433024.1:10556247-10567654 GCF_000325575.1 Pteropus alecto | reverse complement strand
TACAAGTAAAGTGTCCCCGGAGACTGAGTCCTGGGGGCAATCGCCTGCATTAAATGTGGAAAAACTCCCTCTGGGTCCACAGGCTGGACCCTGGCAACGGAATTCAGAAGGAGAAAGGCTCGGAGGAGCTCCTAAGACAACAAAGCCAGGAAGGAGATTTGAGATGATGAGATAATATATTTGTTTTTTTACATAAAGTCATTGACTTCTTAGGCTAAATTAAGAACAGATTATCCATACATTAGAAATAGCAACAAAATTAATATTCTAGCATATTTGTGATCTCCACCTTTTTCCAGAAATACTTTAGTCTAACGTCCTTCTCCTTGATGCCCACGTACCCATTGGCTTTTCAGTTTTTAAGAGGAAATACGTGCCCCACCACTTAAATTATAGTGAGTTCACATTACAGGCCAAAGGTAATGTTTAGCTTCATATATTCTATGCCTGGCCATAAACAGCCCTGGTCAGAAGCTCACAGGTAAGAATTGTGCTCATTCACCTTCCACAGGCTGTGCTTCTTAGACCAAATCCTGGAAGGTAGACTTGTAAGCAAACTGTATCCAGTCAACCTAATTGCCCTCCCAACACTGGATGTTGCAAACTCTAAACCAAATAAGGAAATGTTATAGCCGGCAAAGCTCTTAAAAATGTAAAAATTAAGATTAACCATCTTCGTTGTTCAGATGATACTAAGACATTAAATGACTTGTCTGAGATCACACTACTTATTCCTTTCAAAGCAAAAACTAGCATCTGAGTCTCCTGATTTGGAATCAAATGTTATGATCACCTATCACATCTCTGCATGCGAAACACAATGCCTCTCCTTAGGAAACAAGAAAAACAATGACAAAACAGAAAACAAAACACATAATGCCAGGGCCTTGTCTGTTTATCATTTTATCCAGGATACCATAAAATCATGTATTTACTAGCACTCAGTAAATCTTTGTTGATTTGCAACAGATTACAATTCAATAAATATTTCCTGAGTGACCTACAATTAATTAGGCAGTATATGGGGCATTTTTGCATTAGTACCTTCATTTTATGCTATTCTATTATCATCACCATTGTTGTTGTTATCGAGTTGAAAACAGTTAACGCATAAGGTAAAGATAGTGATCATTATTGTCTCTCATTTGGGATTGAAGAAAAAGGAAGGTCGGTAGAAATGGGTGGCCAGTATTTCTCAGAACCGATAGAAAGGAGGGTTCGCCTGAGATATAACTTGAAAACTGGCAATTTCTGAAGTTTATAAACAATCGTCTTTCTTCCCCAAATGCATTTTCAGAGTACAAATATCGATCCCTGAGTTTTGCCCAGCTGATACAATTCCCAGAGGAATGTCACTGTTATAGGCAAGAAGTAAAGTGACATGGTCCATGGTATTTCGACGATCAGGTTTTTAGTCTTCCCCCCAAGAGTTTGTGCTTATTAGTTCCTTTTTTCTCCCTTTTTGCTTTGAACAATCTGGATATATGTGAACCTAGGAATAAATGCTTTGGAAGACATAAAAAGAATGGCAGCTATGTCTAAGCATCTGCACTAAAGCTGACTGATCAACAGTCTTCAAAAACAGGCTCTTTAGGAGAGGATGGTCTTTTATTGTAAATCGAGCCTGTCCTAGGAACAAAATATAGACAAAACTCCTACCAAAAAAAATCTCTTGGTTTAGAGTTAAATTTCATTTTTATTATTGAAGCCCTCTACCTGCTAAAACCTTAAGTGAAAGCATAGGTTATATGGAGCAAGCCAGAACTTGGTTGCATTTCTGGCCCTGTGCCTTACTGCTGCTTCAGGTGGACTCTGGCACATGGTGAATTCTAGATAAATGCTAGCAATTATTGCCATTACTCTTATTACCTCCACAGTACCATTATGGTTATTGTTCTGAGCCTCCATCTTTGATGCTTTTTCCTGTATCCATATGGTCTACCATATCGATTGCTTCTCCCTGGATCGAAAAGAAGTCGTTTCTGAACATCTGCACCAGTGAACTTCTGATCTAGTTATAAAGTACCTGCTCTGTCTCTTCCAGTTCTAGTCAAATTACCAAGAATGATTTTCGGGTTTTTCTTCTAAGACGAAGGTAAAATGTTAAAAAATAAAAAAATCAACAGTATGTGAAACCCAAGACTAATATAATACTAATAAATACAGCTAATAATAACACAATACTCATAAATCAACATGTATGTTGATGGTAAAGGCAAGAGATAGACAGAGGGAGAGAATGAATATATATGAGTAGATGACACCAAAGAAGGCTGAACTGATACCGGCTCTAGTAGGGAATCTGGCAAAGACAACCTTTTCTGAGGACTATCCCTCAGGTACTGAGTCTAAGTCTGTTGAGCATTCTGGGGTCATCTTTGAAAGTTATCAACGTCTCCACAAGAAAACATTCACATACACACCACATTTGCGTTAAGACTAGTGGTTGACCGTGGAGGGTGATAATTGGATCTATTTAATTCCCCGAACCCCACTTAAAGAAAGTTTAATCTAAGATTAGCCCCTGCCTTTGTAAATAAGAAGACAAAAGTGGGCAGTCTCCTGGGAGAGAAGAGGAAAGCAAGGGCATCCCTGCGCTACCACAAGAGAGGACCAAACCCTGCCCTGAGGTGTGGACAGATGTAATGCAAAAGATGGGCCAGGAGGGAGTGACAAAGCCACTGAGAGAAGCGGAGCTGCCAGGAGCTGCAGAACCTGCCTAGGCAGGATTCCTACATAATCGAGGTTGGTTTGTTTGTTTTGTTTTCCTTTTCTTGGTAAGCGGAAGAAAATTACTTTAATGATTAACTTTAGTCGAGCTTGAGTACAAGTCATTTTTCCCAGTGTTCTTGGCCCCTTGTTTATAGAAAGTCACCACCAACAGGGGTCGCTGTGAATGTATCCAATCAGGACCTTCGAGGACCCAAGCTCGAGATCGCTCGTAACAATTAAACAGACTGACAAAAGAACAAAAAGAACAGACTACGCCATGTAAGCTCCGGTCTCCAGCAAATTCAGGAAATTTGGAGCCTCCTTTTGTGGGGGGTGAGGGGAGGATCTGGGACTAAATCCCAGGCCTAGTCCTGTTTCTTGCTGGCCTAGCCTTTGCAATTCTCCTAGAGCTATTTCAGATTTTCTCATTGGACAACGAGCTTGTCAGGGGTTTGTTTGTTTGTTTGTTTGTTTTGCCTCAAGGAGTAGCGAAGTCCACGCCAGGTTTTTCTATCAGCCCATCAGTCTGGCTGCTAGTCTGACAGCTGCTGTAACCTGCCTGCAGCGCTGCATTTCCATCCTCTTTTGCAAGCTATGAGCAGCCTCGCTACCAGGTTTTTCCTTCTGCAGCGAATCTACCTTTTTCAAATGGCCCACTCGCTTTTGGGCGTCAGTGGCTGGCAGAATCCCCGAGACCCCTCCACTTTCCTCCTGGATCTCAGAGCAGACCCCCGCCCCGACCCCCCTGTTCCCCACTAGAGTTCTGGCTAGATTCCTGAACTCTGAGGCCGCCTCATCCACTCTGGGGCTTGCAGATGCCTGAGATCCTGGTCACCCAGACTCCAGCCCTTGACACAACCCCTAAGAAATGTTTCCCACCCCTAAGGTGGCCCAGTGTAAAATGACCACTTGCAAACATTAGAGACAATGTAGATAGGTGCCTTTGTGTTTGGAACCATTATGCAAGAGGACAAGGACATACACCCTACTATATTAGATACAAACAGAGTTCCCAGGGCCACCTAGAAGAGTTGGACTCAGGACCTCCTCCCACCCCCTTTCATGACACAGAGTTTGTGTCCAGGTGGGGCAGACATATATACAAACAAGTCCCTTATCAGATATATATTTTAGAAATATTTTCTCCCATTATATGGGTGTCTTTTCACTTTCTTGATAGGGTCCATTAAAGCACAAAAGTTTCTAATTTTGATAAAGTTCAGTTTATCTACTTTTTCTTTTGTTGCTCATGGTTTTAGTGTCATGTCTAAGAATCCATTATGAAGGTCACGAAGATTTACCTGTATGTTTTCTTCTCAGAGTTTTACGATTTCAGCTGTAATATTAGATTATTGAGCCATTTCGAATTAATTTTTGTATATGGTGTGAAGCTAAGGATCAATTTTATTTTTTTTGCATGTAACTATCCCGTTGTCTCAGCACTATTTGCTGGAAATATTATTCTTTCTTCATTAAATTGTCTTAACGTCCTTGTTGAAAAGCAATTGACTTAAATGTACAGGGTTATTTCTAGACTTGCAATTTTATTCCGTCGATCTGCATAATTCTCCTTATGTTGCCTGCCACGCTATTGCACCCAAGTCATGCGTCCTTGGGTTGCTCCCAGCCCATGACTGACCACGATGGAGTATTAGTGCAGGAAAATCCTGTGTGTCTCTGGACTTCTCTGGTGGGCAGCTTTGGCTTTAAGATTCTTTATCGGCCTGGCTGAGACATTCTCAGAGCTGCAGTCCAGTTTAAGATTCTTCCCTCCCTGTCCTTCTTCCTTTGCCTTCTCTTTTCTCAGCATCAGAACTGCATCACGGTCTGAAGGTTCTCTTTGCCCATTTTCCTTCTTTCCCCTTTATTCTTCACAAGACCCTCTCCCCCACCCCCAGTACATCTTTCATCAATCTAATCCTATCTTGGCATCTGTTTCTTAGACGCTCCTAACTGACACGCTGTGTCAAAGCCTATTTCCATTAATCTTAGAGCAGTATGCCCTACAGCCACAAATAACACCCGAAATTTAGCCAATTATTTAGCAAATCTAGTGCTGTCGGCCTCAGCAATTTATGTCTGTGGTGTTCCATGGTGTTTGGCCATCTCAGAAGCAAGCTATTTAATCAGTGAACTTAGGTGGGTCTGTGTCTAATGGGTGGGCAACCACCTGTTCCTGAAGTTGACTAAGGTATCAGGAACTAGGCTTGGGACTTGATGGGAGGTACCATTTCTGTATTTCTATAAAACTTTCTGGGTATTTCAGTTCAGACAGTTCAGGATCCAATGCAAGGTAACAGTGTCAGATAACAAAGTATTTTTCCAGAATGGGCTAGTTTCAGGCTTGGCAACAAACGGAAGACCTTGTCGACTTGGCTGATAAGAAACTGGAGTCTCGTTTCCAAAGTCTCCAATCTGCCATGAGATTGAACACCGATATCCGTAATTCCATGGATATGAAGGAGATAGGAGGCTTCAGAACAAGGTTTGCTTTACTGATGATTGGATTGCTTTCAAGCTTTCTTCCCACAGGTGTTCCCTCCTCAAATATGGTTGCTTATCTGGTGTATAAAGGTTATAGTAAAATTTTCTACATACGGAGAGTGTCATTTCCAAAATAGACCAATCAGAGGTTGGGCCTCCATTCCTACTGCTAGCCGGTAGCCATACAGGAAACCTCCAAGAAGGTCATATGAGTGGCAGAATCATTTCTCTCTCTCTCTCTCTCTTTCTCTGTGTCTCTCTTCTACAACACAACCTTCCTTCCTTCTCTCTCTCTCTCTCTCTCTCTCTCTCTCTCATGGGTTTATTGAGGTATAACTGACATACAAAAAAATGCACAATTTAATGTATATATTTTGATGAGTGTGAACATATACATACTCCATGGTGCCATCACCAACCAAAGCAGGAAACACACCCATCGCCTCCCAAAGTTTCCAAGTCGATCCATCTTCAGTCAACTTTTCCAAGATGGGACGCAATGGAATGCGTGCAGTACATTCAGTGCTTGTGGCATCAACGTGGCAGAGCGTTTGTCCCTAAGCAGCAGTTCTCATTGTGTTAGCATTAGTTCAACTCACTGATAATGTACTTCTGGGGAGTATGTTACAGTAGTCCTTGCCTGGGTAGGTGAAGGCAAATGATATCAGTCGGGAAACAGCCAAAACTTTCAGAGGGCCATAAAGGAACAGAATTCAATGAGATTACTGACAGAGGTACAAGCAAGATGAGGGAACCGATTAGGATGGTAAAGTGCCCAGGAATTAGTTCAGAAGGAAGCTGTTTCTAGCCCTGAAAGAGCAATGGGAGGGGCAGTGTTGCCAGAGCTGGACAAGCCGAAGATGTGGACGAGGGCACCAATAGCAGTGATCGCCCCAGAAAAATAGAGCCATGGCCCAAACCCCAGCTGGTGGAGATTAAATACCCTTATTCCTCTTTTCTCCTGCCTTCCCCAATCCCCCTACCAATTCTTCCCATTGGCTGAACCCATCCAGAAGCCAGATGACAAGGGAACCCAGTTGAAGGAGTTCATAGCTTCCTGGGGCACAGAGCAGAGCACAGGTCAGAGACTGATTTTTCCCTTCTTCCTGGAAGAAAAAAAAACAGCATTCGTCCATCCAAGCCTGCATACCAAGTGTCACTGGTTCAGCCACCCTTATGAGGTCTGTCCTGCACTACAGGAACAACAGTGGACAAACTGACCTGTTTAAGCCTCAAAAGGATACAGTAAGACTCTAAACACCAGTGGCTTTCCCGGCCCAAGTTACTGCATTGGTAGAGGGCATTATTTGACACCCTGGTCTGTATTACGTCTTGCATGAGAATACTGCGTTTTCTCTGCCGCTAGTAGGAGACATTGTTTAAGTGATGCAATCTTGGCAAACTTGGGGATTATAGGCCATTTTGGCCACACCTTCAGTATTTACCATTTTAGAAGTTACAACGGGGACACTTTAAATGTATCCAATTGGTGGGTCCACTCACGGGTGCATCTGGAAGGTTCACATCAATTACAGAAGCTGGAAAAAAACAAAAACAACAACAAAAAAAAACATGTTCCAGACAAAACAACAGACTTTAGCAAATTGAGGAATATTTAAAGTCTCACCTAAGGGAGGAGCAAGGGACCAAGTCTCAGAACTTAGTTTGAATGATTGCTGGAACTGTACCTTTAAATCTCTTACATCTATTCCAGGCCTCTCATTAGCCATGGGTTTGTCTGTATTTTGCTCTACAGAAGCAGAGAAATCCGTTCCATATTTTTGCAGCTACCTATTAGCCTGGCTGCCATTCTGAGCTGCAGTGGCAGCCTCTAATCTTCACACATCCCTGTAATTTTATCCTTCTCCCTGCTTTCAACCATAAAGCATGAGCATCCTCCTGAATTTTCCTGGGTTCTGCAGAGGCAAGCCTCCTTTTGACCAATCAACAGCAGCCTTTCAGCCCAGGGTTCTTCTTCGGGGCGACGCACTTGTTTTGGGGAGCTGGTGTCTGGCAGTTGTACCGTGGTCCTCCCACCCCCTCATCTCCTGAGCTCCCAGATGCCCAAGCTGCCTCAGCACAACCAGGAGAGCTGACATCAGGGTTTGTGCTGTCCAGCCCCTGTGACCTGATGGGACCCCATGAAAATTTCCTGACAATGTTTTCTGCCCCTGAGAGGCCCAATTGGACAAGGCCTGTTCCAAAAACACTTAGCATGAGACAAAGTGGGGTATAACCCTCATGCAGCTACCATTCAGGGGCCCAGGACACACACTACTATGCCATGCAGCATAAAATACAAAACAGGGATGGGGTACAAGCAGAGAAGGAGGAGCGTGCACATGACCCCCACCCCCATTTTACTTCCCATGCCAACTCTCATCTTTTGGTGTCCCACTGAGAGGTGACCCTAGACTAGGCAGAGGAAGACTGGACACAAACCAGAAAGAGTTCAGTAGAGCGGGTTCCTAAACTATGGCATTTTATACATGGCAGGGTGGTTGGGTGGGGGACAGCTAGGCCACCATTTAGCAGGAGCCTCTAAAGCTCGGCATCTGGTGACTGCCTGTCCTGCCTCTCAGCAAACTCAGATCTGCTGAAGCAGCTAGTTGTTAAACCATGAGAATGAGGGAGAAAATGAGACACGAGGGCCATGTGGATTTGTCTCTCCCTAATCCAACAGTTAGCAAGTATATCTCTCACTTTCTAAAGAGTAATTGCATCAAAGCAGGAACCGCACTGTGTTCATCTCGATCCCTTAGAGTCCCTAGCCCAGACCCTCGCACTCGATAAGATATGAATAAATGACTGAGGGATTTACCAGAACAACCAAGGGAACCCTGACGCTGACAAAGCTACGATATAATTACCCAGAGGCAGGGCACTGTGCGCTAAGAACTGCTTTGCCACAGACCAAGGTGACACTGGGGTTCTAAAAAGAACTGGTAAGTATAGTTATTTCTTAGGCATTATCCATCTCTATTCCTGAGAGAACAGGAAAACCTTTATTTAAAATGCCACATAAGAACTCTTCTTTCAGAACCTTGTGCTTTCTCACCTACCATAGGAATATTAATGGCAAGCGAATACTATTTTAGTGAAATCCTTCTATGCCCTTTAGAAACTAGCTTCCAAACAAAACATTAGCAGACTTGGAGAGACTGTTTCTCCCATCCAGGCACACAACCTCTGAAGCCCTCACCCTCGACCTTAGGCCAGAGGACCCAAATAACTAAGTCCTGGGCTTCCTCTTCCTACCCCTTTTCCAGCCATTACTGAGGGTATGGGGGGGCAGGGGGGATAGTGATAGGAAGCCATAGCCCAGGAAAAGTCTCTCCTGGGTCCTGCTCACCTGTATTACTCCCCCAACCTTCCTCAACCTCCCTGCTTCATACCATGTTAGGGAGAAAAATGGAGACTGTGTTGAGACCACCTGTCCCAGGGAGACATGAGCTGTTACAGAAGAGGCCAGCACCCCTATGAGATTTGCCAGAGTGGGAAGTGGCAGAGCCTGGCAGCTTGGGAAAGAGGGCCTAGGGAGGATGGCAGGAGCTCTGGGTCCAGCCACCTGGGAGAAACAAGTCCTCTGCCTGAGCATCCCTTCTGGCTTTCTGGTGGGGGGTGGGGGGGCAGGTATAATCATTTAAAAAGAAAAAGAAAAGAGAGCCACATATATTTAGGTAAACATTTTTTCCTTTGGCCTTAGGATCTAATATGGCTTACAGAGCACTGTGAGATCCTGGTTTTTTAGGATGTTGGTATTTTATTTATTGTGGATTTTTTTTTTTGCATTACTTTTGATTTTTTAAAATATTGCATTAAAATATTATCTTAATTATTGAAGGGTTTTGGGGGGACACCCCCTTAAATTTTGTGCCCCGGGTAAGTGACTCTCTTGTTTCACCTTAATCCTAGCCATGCTAGTAGGGCAACTTCATACTTTTGGTCATCTCATTAGGTTATAACCAGACCAAGTTCAAAAGAAAGGAAAATATAATAGGATAGCAGAAGCAAATGCAGTGTACTTGAAACCCTTACCAGCTTTTGGACTTAAAACAAGTAAAGTAGCCCATCTGAGGGAGAAGTAGAGACAAACATGAATTAGGAGCAAATACCTTTATGAGCATTTACCTATATATATGTCTGGTTCCCTTATAAACAGAAATAACTCTCTATTTTGATCCATTCAACCTGAATTAAATTTTCTACCTGTTGAATGCTATAGTAGGCCCTGGAGTTACAAGGATGAAAAAGACTGAGTTTACAGTCTGGTGAGAAAGATGAACAGGGAACAACTGATCTGAATCTAATTCAATAAATGTTCTAAATATGTGTGTAGATCGTTTTGAAGTACAGAGATGTAAGCAGAGGGATTTGTTTTTGTTTTTTGCTTGGTGAGTGTCTCGTTTGTACCCATAGAGTTTTAATTTGTGGGGGTCACTGAGTGACATGACAAAACCAATTCTATTGAAAGAAGATATTTCCCCGGAGAAGGGGACACAACACTACACACAGGGCCACAGTGGAAGAATCAGGTTTTGGTCAGGAGGCAGAAGCAGGAGCAAAGGGAAAAATTTAGGCCAGAGCCTTTATTGGGGTTTCTCATAAAGGGAAGGCAGGGTAGGGCCGAGCAAATAGCTGAGAATTGGCTAGTTTGAACAATGAATAGTGGGCTTTGGGCTGTAGAGGTTTTATCTAGCTGCCTGGTACTGGGCCCTGGGATGATTTAGAGCAAGAGAAATATCAGCTTGGTGTGTAAAAGTTAGATAAAGGGGGCAGTTGGCTTGCATACGAGAGGTGTTCTCCCGAGTAATTTGTTTGCTACCTTTAGAAATTAGCTAGTCCTGGGAGGACAGTCTCTCCCTAGCCAGCAAGATTTTTAGTTTGTCAAAACATCATAAGATACAAAAAATAAACATGAGTAATACTGTCTGTGTATGTGTGGGGGTGGGGGTAGAGGGTTATAAATATTAGACAAAATCGTAAAGCATTAATGGTATGGTGAATCGAGGAAATGGAGTTTTTTGTGTGTGGGGAGATCATTTCCACTTTTCCAAATACTTGGGAGGAAACTTTTTCCAAGATATGGAAAAGTTTGGAAAACTTAGTGATAGAAGTATGTGTAGGCTTGGGAAATTAATATATATATATATATTGAATATCTAGCCAGGCACTCTACGTGAAGCTTCATTACAGTCCATAAACCACTTTAGGGCAGGGATGGTTTTTCAAGATGAGTAAACAGGCTCATAGAATTTAGTTAACTAGTACACCATCTCACTGCTAGTAAATGACAAATGTATTCAGTACAGGTCTGCCTGACCTGAGTCCCCAAAGCCCCTGATATTATACTTCTTTTGGAAAAGCAAAGAAAAAGAAAGAAATAGGCAAGGTAAGCGATGTATTTTTTAGCTCACAATCCATGACAATTGTCCCACTTGCACTTAAATACCACTTTAGCAAGGCTGAATCTTGCCTCAATTACTCCCCGGGAGGGGTGTGGGAGCGGGGGATTAGCTCATCCCTTCATACCTTGCTACTTAAACCACAGAGATTAAACCTTGGCAAAAATAAAACAAAACAAAAATCCATTTACTATACACATGGCGTTGCCCCAATAGGCCAAAAAATAACCATAACGACTAAATTTAGGGACAGTGGCTGACCCTTAGTTTCAGTCCCTGCGCACCTTTAACTTGGGATTAAAATTAGGCCCTCGATGATCATTACCCCAGTTTGGGAGAAGAGCCTTTCCCAGGAGCCTGTGGCCGGCTCCCAACTATGCCCCCACTTAGCGGATATGGCTCAGAGCGGCCTAGCTGCACAGAAGGGACACGCGGGGCGAAGGAGGTTGACGAAGGGACATTAAGGGCTTCTAGGTTGTAAAATGGAGAGAAGCAGTGGATTTGGAGGCCAAGGGAGGAGAGGATTTAGTGCGAGATTTGGGGCCAGTCTTCGAGGATACCGGGTGCAAAATTTTGCTTGAGGTACTAGAGGGACCCAGGAAGATTTTGGAACTGAAAGGGGTCCAGGATGGGCAAGTTCAGGGACCAGAATGGCAGCGGAGAGCTCGAGAGACCCGAGGGGGAGCACGTGGGCACCCCGCAGAGATCGAGCAGCTTGACTGAGCCGGGACCCGAGACGCAGAGCGCTCCCACGGCGCTGGCGCAGGGCGCCCCCGCCACCCCGGGCGGCGGGCGGACATCCCCAG
>NW_006433024.1:10555752-10556209 GCF_000325575.1 Pteropus alecto | reverse complement strand
GGGGAGCGGCTGCGGCGCTGGCGGCGGGGGCGGGGCCGGGGCGGGAGCTGGGCGGGGTCAGGCCTGCACCGGGCCAGGCAAGATGGCGGCCGTGGAGACCGAGTCGGCGCCTCTGACCCTAGAATCGCTGCCCACCGATCCCCTGCTCCTCATCTTATCCTTCTTGGACTACCGGGACCTAATCAAGTAATGGGACGACGCGCGTCGCTGGCGTGGAGTTATGGGGGCGGGAAGAGGCGGTGAGGCAGGAGGGACTGAGGCCCGGCTCACGGACGGGACTTGGACTCCCCGCGTCAACCCGAAGGTGACGCCAGGACCTCTGTGGTCCTGCAGAGCCACCCGGGGGCCGAGGCGAGTCGGGGACGGTAAGGGCCCCGCCTTGAGGTCTTCCTGCTGTGCAAGGCCCAGGCCTCAGGAGCGACGAGAGCCCTCTCTCCCAGGCCTCGGCGAGGCCCAG
>NW_006433024.1:10547148-10555633 GCF_000325575.1 Pteropus alecto | reverse complement strand
CGACCCCAGCCCCCACCCCCACCACCCTCTGGTCTCCGCCCGATGTGGCCCAGCCCTGGCCGCCTTGGAAAGGCCCTTTGTGGCCCGAGCGCTCTTCTTTGCTTGGGTCCCCGGACTTCAGAGTAGGGCCCTCGAATGGGCAGGCGGGGCGCCTGAGAGAAGGCGGCCAGGCGACCCACTGACCCCCAGGTGCAACTTCCACGACACCGTAACATGTGGCTGGGCACACTTTCGGACTTTTGTTCTCGGTAATTGTTTTGCTCCCAGCCCTCCTCCTCAGGGTTGCATGTTGGATTTTGTGTTTTGGTACTGACTTCTGTTTGTGCGATACAGGTGACCGTTTGCTCTCTTGTATGCTTTGGGTTTCCCAGATTGCCAGCACCTGTTCCAAAAATAGACACCGGTTGCTAGTAAGGGTGGTTGAAAGCCCAGTTCCTTCAGCGCTTGGGACTGTCTGGGATGGCGAAAGAAATGGCGCTGTTTATACCCTTGACAGCTGGTGGCATGGCTCTGTCTTTTTTGTGCCACCACATATATTTGCAGAGGAAGTGAAGTCGCCCTCTTAAGGATGGGTAGGCGAGATTCGTTTGTTGAAGTCGCCCTCTTAAGGATGGGTAGGCGAGATCTTTTCGATTTGAATTGATCATCCCCCTCCCTCGCCAAAATCGAAAGGAGATTTTGTTTGTTTTTTTGGATTAACCATTAGATTCTAGCCATTGTGCCCTGTGTTATCAGAGATCCTTTTAGAAATACAGCCTTTTTGGAGTTACTGGTAGCTGTCGGTTGGCCTAGCTAAGTGGTAACAGAGGGACAACTCCAGTTTCTGACTGCTATCCATTTTAGTACTTTCTGACTGCTATCCACTTTAGTACTTTAGTACACTTATTTTTTCTAGAAAATAAATTTTTCTCTACTCAGGCTTGAACAAAAACAAATAAAGTTTATCTTTTCTTTGGAAAAGCCTCTTCCAGATGCAAACTGTTATCTGAAATATTCTGTTGTATAGCCTCTTACAAATCCAACACACACGTACACATGCTGTTTTGATCTATGGGCTACATAGCTCCCAGAGTGATCTAAGACAGATCTGGCTATCATTCTTAAAAACTTATGATGCCCTGGTTTCCAGACTATAACCTAAATTCTGGAAGCATTTCAGGCCCTTATCATTTGGCACAGTCCACTCTAGCCAAATCAGACACTCGCCAGCATACACCACACATCACAGACACACACACAGACACACACACACACACACACACACACACACACAAACACACATGTGTTCTTTTGTTCTGTGGCTTAAGCTCTTGACCTTCTTGGAATGCCTTGTCCTGCTTGACCTCTTAACCTGGCAAGATGAAATTCCTTTAAGACTCCTCTCCTGATCGTGCACTCTACCTTCTTCCTTCCTCTGCAGAGTTTATTTGCCGTGCCAGATAGATTGTCAACTTCTTAAATGTAAAGACTGTCTTGTTTATCTTTGTATTCATCATTTATTCACAGTTATTTTTGAGTGCCTGCTATGCGCCAGTCTGTTAAATGTTGGGGATACAATAATGAACAAGACAGATAAGGCTCAGGAAGCTTACAGTCGTGAGCAAGATGGAAAACAAGTACATAATACAAGACATGCTATGTGCTTTGAAGAAAATAAATCAATTGCTCTGTTAAGGAATGTGGGTGGGAAGATGATCAATTCAAATCGAAAAGAGCTGCCATTTATGAAGAACGCCATAGAGCAGTTCGGGCAGAGGGAACAGTGTGTTCAGAAGCCGATTGGACAATAGAATGGCCTGTTGGAAGAGCGAGAAGACTGGCATTGCGGGAGGTAGGGAGTGACTCACAGGGAGAGTGGCTTGAGAAGAGACTAGTGAGATTATGCAGGACATTGTGAGCCAAGGTAAAGAGATCAGATTTCATTTTAAATGCTTTAGGTATTAATCTCATTTTTAAACAGAAATGACATGACCCCTCCATAAATGCTTGTGAAAGTGCTGTATTGGGGTTCTTGAGAAAAACAGAACCAATACAACATGTATATATGTATATGATTTATTGTAAGGCATTGGCTCCTGAATTATGGAGGCTGAGAAGTCTTACTATCTTGTCATCTGCAAGCTGGACACCCAAGAAAGCTGGTGGTATAATTCGAAGGGCTGAGAACTGGAGAGCTGATGGTGTAGATTCCAGTCTGGATCTGAAAGCCTGAGAACCAGGAATGGCAAGGGCAAGATAAGACCCATGTCTCGGCTCAAGCGTCAGGCCCAGGGCAAATCCAACATTTCTCTGCCTTTTTGTTCTACTTTGGCCTTCAGTGAATTGGATGATACCCACTTACAGTGGGGAGGGCCACCTGGTATACTTAGTCTACCAGTTCAAATACTAATCTTTTCCAGAAACATCCTCTCAGATACACCCACAAATAATGTTTAGTGACCTATCTGGGCATCCCTTAGCCAGGCAAGTTGACACATAAAATTAACCATCACAGATACCATCAAATTTTATCCACAGAAAAGTTTCTGGGGTACTGAAACTTCCTTCGTGCACTGTACAGCCCATCTTTGCCAAGTGCCCTGCCCATTGCTAAACTCTGGTTTTTGGTACATATATTTGCTGAGCTGGATTGAGTTGGATTGGATTAGTTCCTTAGGGTCATTATGTAATATCAGCTGCGTAGTTTAAATCTGCTTCGCCATTTCAGGGTGATCTATTGTGTACTAGTCTTTCTTAACCCTCACTGTGTATCGGAATTACATGTGGCACTTTTCAAACATGCACATGCCTGAGGTACAGATCTCACCCCAAGCCAATTGAGTCAGAATCTCTAGAACAGTAGTTCTCATGCTTGATGTGCATCAAAATCACCTTTGGTGCTGATTCCAGAAGTTCTTTTATGTTGTTTAACTCTTGGGACAGTGTAGGTAGAGACAGGGATCAAGAAAAGAGGGAATGGACTCTGAATCACAAAACTGGAGGAATTCTTGCATTTGCAAATGTTAGTTTGCATATTTTGTGAGCTTGGCAGAATAGGATGAGGATAAATTTTGTGTAAAAGCTGAAAATGAAACAAAGGCTATTTATTCTGTTTACCATCGATTGGTTTTTAACATGTTCCACTCATGGCTTTGACAAACTTCATGTGAATTAAGATTTCCTTAGTCGATTAGCTATTGTATAAGTGAGATCTTTCAATAACTATGCTTTGTAACTTGTGATTCCTTTTCTGAAAGGATAGAAATTCATTTTCCTAATCTTAGGTTCATTTTTTTTTTTTTTCAAATTAAATAAGGTAAAATTTACAGGATAGGAGCATTATTCTATTATAAATATATAATAAGAAAATTACTTGTTTCTAACATTCCATGTTTTTGAGCAGTTGATACTAACTTGAGTAGCCATGGACATTGAAATGGAATTGTTATGAATCTGACACTTTTTATTTATAGGTGGGCTCTTCAATAATTGCTATACTTAAAAAGTGGTTTTGGCTGCAGTATTTCTTTCCTTTAAGAAAAGATTAGAACAAAACAAACAAAAAGCACGTATATTTATTTAATATCAAATGTCTTGCAGATCTTACCAAAAAAAAGAAAAACCACTTTGTCTTACCTGAATAACATTTCTTCCTATATGCAGAAATGGTTATTGTCCCAATAATAAATATGTGAAGTTTCTTTGATTTGAAATTAACTTCAATGGTTTATAGGTTTTATAGACTTTCATGTGAAAATTGTAGTTGTAGAGAGTTGAGGGGTTATTTGTGAACTCAAATAGTTAAGATTTCAGTACTCACAAGGTAATTATACTAGCTAACATATTAAACAGTTTTTAGAGAATATTGTTTTGCAATTATAAGGGTAGAAAATGGAAAATAAGGAAAGCAAAAGGAATAGAACAAAACTTAACATTGAATATTTTCGTCTTTATTTTAAATTGTTTTCTTTTTTCTTTTTTTTTTTTTTTTACTAACTGTGAATCTGGTTATGGTCAGTTGTTGCTATGTCAGTCGAAGACTTAGCCAGCTATCAAGTCATGATCCGCTATGGAGAAGACATTGCAAAAAATACTGGCTGATATCTGAGTGAGTATTTGAGAAATATGTATTCTTGAAATTGGGCCCTTGGCTTTTCATAGTCTGTACTGATAGTCCCCTGTAACCCTTGTCTCTTTCTCTCCTTTGATGACTCTCGTGCCTGCCAATAAATGCGGTATTCTCCAAGCTTCATTTTTGGCCCGCTGCTCTTCTTGCTCTGTGAATTCTCCTGCATGCACTGTTGTGGTTTCTAGTGACTACCCGTGTGCCCCTGATTCCCGAACCTGAATTGCATCCATGACATCTCCCACTGGGCTTCAGACTTGTTTGCACAACTGTCTGCTGGACCTTTCCATTGGATGACCCACAAGGTTTTCTGACTTCAGTAAATGTTAATAAATTGACAGGATAAAAGTGTTGATGAATGAAGGTGGGAGTTGAGGAAGGTGAAAGAAAAGGTAGGATTGCTAATATCTTTTTCTTAGATTGAGGGGAATCAGGTAGTGACTGAAGTTGGTAAAGCAAGAAATAGAGGTTTAAGTATATTATTTAAAGCTGCAAGCTACTCAATAGAACTAAAACTAACAGAGCTATTAAACATTAGGAGGAGGAAGACTGGGGAAGAGGGAATTTTAAGTATTGCTTAAATAATACTTTTATTTTAGGGTATCAATAGATAGATTGATAAATCGGGAACTACAGGCATAAACATTTAGAATTAACTTCTAGAAATAACTAAAGTTTCCTTTGATGTATTGGGCTTAGAACAGGAGACTAGTGTTTTTTATCATAAGTTCTTTGGTACTTTTTTGGGTTTTGATAAATATATATATATATTATTTACATGCATGAAAGAATATTTCCCTTCTACCACCACTCCCCCCCAAAAAACACCACCCTGAATGATTCTTTTCCCCATCCGTAAACCTGATCTTCCTGCTTTCCTGGTCTTCATGGCAGTACTATCCCATCCACCCAGGGAACATCTAAGCCAGAAACAGAAATCATCCTAGATCTCTTTCTTTTCTCCCTCCCTCCCTCCCTCTCTCTTTCTCTCTCTCTTTCTTTTCCTCTCTCCACTCATTCAATCACCATGCTTTATTTTAGCCTCTTTATATTTCTTGAACCTTTCTACTCATTTCATCTAGCTACCCCAGTTTTAATTCAGTTGATATCTCTTACCAGGACTACTACAAAACTCTCCTAACTCATGTCTGTGCCACTCCCACACCACAGCCAGAATTCTGCTGTTTTAACTACCCTGTTAAAAACCCCAGTGACCTATATAATTTTATTAACAAATGTCACCCCAATAAAGTTAATCTAAAAAAAAAAAACTTTTCAGTGGCTCTTCATTCTCTACAGAATAAAGTACAAGCTCATTAGTATGTTAAGGCCCATTACGGCTGCCTTATCTTGTACCATTTCTGACTCTGAATTTTTCACTTTATTCTCTCTCCCTGATAAGACTATACATTTTTTGAAGGCAAAAAAATCTGCCTTATTTTTAATATCCTCAGTGGCCAAGTGCTCAATAAATATTGTGGAATTGTATCGAATAGAAAGGTCGAATCATGTGATTACTTTGATGCTATATGATTTTCTAGCTAATCTAATGTAAATAAATTAGATTAATATTATTATCTCATTAGATTCTAAATATTATGTAAAATGGAACAACTACAGTTCAAACAACATGGATTTGAACTGCCTAGATCCACTTATACTTGTATTTTTTTCGAGAAATACCGTAAATATATTTTCTTTTCCTTATGATTTTCTTAATATTTTCTTTAGCTTAACTTTATTGTAAGAATACAGTCTACAATACATATAACATACAAAGTTTGTGTAAATCAAGTGTTTATGTTATTGGTAAGGCTTCCAATCAACAGTAGCTATTAGTAGCTAAGTTTTGGGGGAGTCACAGCTATACTTGGATTTTTGTTTGGGGGCTCAGAGGGATCCATGCCCCTAACCTCCGTTGCATTGTTCAAGGGTCAACTGTACATATTCATTTTTAAATTTTATGATTGGTATGTATTTAGGAGTCAGTTGAGATTCATACCCCATATACTCTTCACATTTTATTAAGATT
Source organism: Pteropus alecto (assembly GCF_000325575.1). Lineage (NCBI taxonomy): Eukaryota > Metazoa > Chordata > Mammalia > Chiroptera > Pteropodidae > Pteropus > Pteropus alecto. The sequence continues at coordinate 10,549,496 of NW_006433024.1, read as the reverse complement.
AGAAAACTTAGGAAAAAATAAGAAAGGAAATAAATGACTCATAATCTCACCATGCCAGCAATAATTCCTGTTATGTTTTTTGATGTGTCACTTTCTGCTATCTAGTCTTCATTTCTGGCTCAAATAAATGAAAAGGAAGGCAAAAGTAACCACAGATTTCCAATAAAGTATGTTGGTAAATGTCTAAAATATGTGCTAATTTCATTCTAAAAGATGTTTAACTTAACTTCCGTAATTCGTTTAGGGAAGAAAAAACACAGAAGAATCAATGTTGGAAATCTCTCTTCATTGATACTTACTCTGATGTTGGAAGATACATAGACCATTATGCTGCTATTAAAAAGGCCTGGGATGATCTCAAGAAATATTTGGAGCCCAGATGTCCTCGGATGGTTTTATCTCTGAAAGGTACTGGGAATGCAGGGTCTCCCTTCCTCAATTTAGTTACTATAGTATAAATAGGGTAAATGACTTTGGGTCTCTATCATTTATGCTAATCTGTGCTCATCCAACATTATCTGTAATTCCCCATTCACATTTGGCAAAGGAAATAGCCTATATTGCTAAAAGGACCCTTGCTATAGTGCCTGCTGTAGTTTTGCCCACCTCAGGACCAGTGTGATCATTTATTAGAAGGGAAAGCCGAACTCTTTTTATGCTTGTGTTTGTTTTATATAAAGAAACAAATAGGGCAAAGATTGCTTAAGGATAACTATTGTGATTTCTTTTAAAAGATTTTTTCATTGAAAAACTGCCTGCTGTTATCAACCTCTTTTCTGCTTTCAGTACAACTAAATGTTTGGCAGTCTAATATTTAGAAAAACCAAATATGAAAGACTTGGAGTCTTTAAGAGTATAAGAATAGTATATAGTAGAGTAAGGAAAACTTTCATCCGTTTTTTTTTTTTTTGATATTTACAGAATAGTAAAAACAAAGAATTGAACTGAGGTCTATGTGATCCCAGAATCTGTACTCTTTATACTACACTGTTATTTTCCAATTTTGGCAAGAAATAGTAAGAAGCTAGCGGTATTAATTTGGTTTTTTAATTTATGCCCAAGAAAGTACTTAGATTGCAGACATATTGCTACTTATCTGGTTTAGCCTCCAAGTTTTTTCAGATTTCTCCACTAAAAGGAATTTTATACATGTTTTGGTTTGATAAGCTGAAATTGGGATCATTTATACTCACATGTATTCCTTTTGCAGTAAGGTCTCTTTTGAAACAGTATTTCTTTGACATTTCATAGTTTCACTGTAACTTCTCATGCAAAAATGAATTTCATACAAATCATGATCACATGGCCAGGTACTTGAAACTGAATTGCTAAGAGGTAGAAGAAAGAATGATTTAGCAGAGAGAGTAGAGCCTTGAAGGAATGTGCCCTTGACTAATATTTTTAATAGCTTTTTTCCTTGGAAGATAATAATATTATCTGCTTGGTATATGAGGTTAAATAATTTCAAGAAGAAAATAATTCCAAAAATATATATTTGTGGTGATATGTAAAATAGGTATGTGATATTTAGTAAATAGCTACTATTTACTAAACACAAAGCTAGGCACTAAGCTAAATACTTTGTATCATTCCATTTAATTTGCCAAAATTCTGTCAGGTAATTACTATTCTCATTTTGTAGGTGAACAACCCAAGACATAAAAAGCTAAGTAAGTTGTTTGACATCACAGAGCAAAAGGCAGAACCAGATTTGAATATAGGGCTGTCTCCAGAGCTATGGTCTTAACAGTAGTTGAAGAGAGAAAGGACCTATCCTATTTTGTTTAGAATCTTGGGATCCTTAGAGAGCTAGTTCAATATTAGGACATTTGGAATATGAGAATGTAGACATAGTTCTCCTTTCAGGCACAGAGGTACCAAGAAAGGAAAAAACTAAGGATACATTTCTTTTTCTTCTTTTTCTTTTTCTTTTTCTCTCCCTTCCCTCCCCTCCCCTCTCCTCCAGTATTCCCAGGCCCCCCTGCTCACTGTTCTGTACCCAGTGGTTGAAGATGAGGTTGTGGTTGTGGTTTTACTCTCAGGTGCCAATTCTCTGGGGGCTTTGCTATGAGTTAGAATAGGACAAGGGCTCTTTGATATCTAGACTGCTGAAGATTCTAAGAATGCTATGCCTGTGAGTTTAGGACTAAGTTAGGAACCTAGCCACTTCAGGAATCATAGTCTCTGACTCAATTTCAAGGTTATTGAGATAGCAGCTGGAAAGGAAACTTGGAAAACAAATAGATATTGGGCTTGGGGAAATTTTTATAAGTATCTTAAAATTTATGATACATTAATATATCATCTATCAATCTATCTATTGGTATGGATCATATATCTTCAAATTT
>NW_006433024.1:10525984-10547093 GCF_000325575.1 Pteropus alecto | reverse complement strand
ACACCAGGTGTTGGCAAAGTTTTTCTTTAAATGACCAGAGAGTAAATATTTTAGGCTTTGAGGGGCAAACAGTGTCTTTATTATAACGGTTTAATTCTGCTGCTGTTGTGGGAAAGCAGCCATAGTTATCACCAAAGCTAATGGGGATAGCATTGTTCCAAGAAAAGTTTATTTACAGAGGCAAGCAGCAGGCTGGGATTTGGCCTGCAGGCTATAGTTTGCCAATCCCTGGTTTATATTAATCCCTTCATTTTACAGGGGTGAAGGAACAGGCTCAGCAAGTTTGGATGACTTACACAAGGTCCCATAATTAGTCAGTGACAGAGATAGAACTCTAGGTTTCTTGGCTCCTAGTAACCTTTTCACTGTTTCCTCATGCAGGTAGGCTAGGGGACGAGAAAATAAATGAACATTTATTGAGTGCCAGTAAGCACTTTATTAAGCACATGACACTTATTTAATCCTCACTATAATTCTCTCAGGTAGGTGGTATTGGCTCCTATTTCGCAGATGAAGAAATAGGATTAAAAAGATGATATAACTTGCCAGAGATCAGTCAGTAAGTGGTAGAGGTGAGATTTCACCTGGTCTGTCTGACTCCCAAATTCTATAATAGTAGGATGCTTCTCTAAACCTTGATTTCACTGTTTTGTAAACATATATTTCTTTGTTTCTCTTTTGCCATATTTGTTTTTTCCTCTCTAGCTGTCTCTTTTCAAGAAATGCTTGGTTTATTAATATTGTATGTTAAATATCCAACAGGTAGCACTAACTATATAAATATTAGTTTCTTTCCTCATCCAACTTCTCGTTCAGGCAGCTATTCAGCTTGTTTTGTACTAAACTTTATTTTTAATAAAGTTTTTATTTTGGAGTAATTTTAGATTACAGAGAAGTTGCAAATATAGTACAGAGAGCTCCTGTACACCCCTCACCCAGTTTTAGATTCCCCTAATGTATGCCCTGTGGGACGTTTGTCAAAACTAAAGTCTTCATTGGCACAATATTATTAATTAAACTCCAGACATTATTCATATTTCACCAGATTTTCCATTTACGTCCTTTTTCAATTCCTTTGTCCAATCCAGAATACCACGTTACATTTAGTTGTCATGTCTCCTTAGTGTCCGCTGGTCTATGGCAGTTTCTCAGTTTTTCCTTGTCTTTCATGACCTTGACAGTTTGAAGGAGTACTGGTCAGGTATTTTGTAGAATGTCCCTCCAACTGACATTGTTTGACGTATTACTCATAACTAGCCTGGAGTAATGGGTTTTCAAAAAGATTACCACAGAGGTGAAATGTACCTCTTGTCACTTATATGTGGATACGTGATTTCCATATGTTATCACTAGTGATATTAACTAATCTGTAGAAGTGTGCACAGATCGTAAGTTTAATACTCAGTGAATTATCATAACATGAACATACCCATTGTAACACCCCCCAGGTCAAGTAGAATAATTATCTGTACCTAGAATCTTCCTTTTTTTCAGAGGTAACCACTCTCCTGATTGCTAAGGTCACTAAGTAGTTTTCTCTTTTTGAACTTTAGATAAATTGCATGAGTAACTGTATTTTGTGTGAATTATTTCCATTTTGTTTGTGAGATTCAGCTGTGTTGTCTGTAACACTAGTTTGTTCATTTTTATTGCAGTATAGTACTTCGTTATATGAGTAGACCACAATTCATGTTGATGGATTTGGGGGTTATTTCTAGTTTTGGGCTATTACAAATAATGCCAGTGTAAAAAAGAAATTGTAAATAGTACAAATGTAAATCATTTTTGATGTTTATATGTATGCATTTTTTTCGGGTAGATATCTAGGATTGAGTTTACTGGGTTGTAGACTGTGCTTATATTAAACTTCAAAAGATACTGTTAATTTTCCAAAATGATTTTACCATGTTACATTCCTACCAGCACTTTAGTGTTGTCATTTGATATTTGTTGTGATTTCTTCTGTGGTCTAGTATATAATCTGCCTTGGTAAATGTTCCATGTATACTTGAAAAGAATGTATAGTCTGCCATTGTTGGATTCAGTACTATATATGTAATTAGGCAAAAATTGTTAATCTCGTTCAAATACTATGCACTCTTACTAATTTTTTTGGCTACTCATTTTATTAGTTACTGAGAGAGGTATGTTAAACTTTCTCACTGTGGTAGACAGAATTCTGAGATCCTAAGATTCCCACACCTGCTGTATATACATGGTGTTATAATAGATTCCTTGAATGGGAGTGGCACTGTGGGTATATTGATTTCAGTCCTGTGATTACGTCATATTATATGTCGAAGCTGAAGGGGGTTTGCAAATGTAATTAAATCCCCAAATTAGTAGATTTGAGTTAATCATTCATCAAAAGGGAAATTATCCTGAGTGGGCCTGACCTAATCAGGTGAGTCCTAAAAGAAAGTGGGTCCTGCCAGAAGTCAAAGAGATTTGAAGCTTGGATATCTCTCCTTTTGGCCTTAAATAAACAAATGGGCGTGTTGTGCAGAGGGACAACCAGTGAGCTTGGAAGAGGACCCCAGCATAAGATGCATGAGATGAGATAGCAGCCCCAGTTGACACCGTGATTTCAGCCTGTGGGACCCGAGCAGAGTACCCAATTCAGTCATGCCCAGACTTCTGACCTACAGAAACTATGAAATAACAAGTGTTTTAAGCTGCAAATGTTGTGGCAATAGACAACTAATATACACACTATAATTGTAGATAGATCTTTTTTTCCATTAGTTCTTTATTTCAAAAATACATATTGAAGCTGTTATTAGGTATACAAAATTAGAATTATAATATCCATGTAGTAAGTTTAACCTTTTTTACTGTTACAAAAAAGTCTGTCATTCCCTCTAATAATACTCTTTGCCCTAATATCTATTTTGTGTGATTTTAGTAGCTCTTCTAGATTTCTTTTCTGTATCTACATTTTTAAGATGTGCCTCTAGTATATTATTGTGTTTTGGTTTTTATCTGATGTCGGTCTCTCTTTTAACTATATTAGTCTATTTATATTTTATGTAATTACTAATATATCTGAGTTTAAATATACCATGTTTCTGTTTATTTTTGTCACTTGAGCAGGTGTTCCTTTTTTGCATTCTTAATTATCTTTTATTCTGTATCCCTCCTTTCTTTAAATTAAAGTTTATTTTAAATTGGTATGTTTACCACTTCTTGGATAATGAAAGAACCTTAGAATATTTTAATTTTAATTACCTCCCCTCCTGCCTTTTGTGTTATAGTTTTTGTGGTTTTAATTTTCAGTATATTTTCTACCCCGAAAATGGCAGATTTTGCCTAATTATCTCATATATTCAATATTATTTTAGATTTATCTTTTCTGGTTGCTTTTTATTTCCTATATCTTCATGCTTCCATCTGGGATCATTTTTCATCTTCACTTTTGAAGTATATACTCACTGGATATAGAATTCTAGACAGCAGTTATTTTTTTCAGCTCTTCAAAGATACAGTTCTTCTGGTTTCAATTGTTTCTGTTGAAAATTTAGGTGTCATTCTTATGTGGTTTTTCCCCTTCTCTGGCTGCTTTTAAGAATTTCTCTTTTAAAAAAAATTTTCTTTTTGTCTTTGATTTTCAGTAGTTTTGCAATGATGTGTGTAGATATGATTGTCTTTGTAATTATTCTTCATGGAATTTATAGTGCTGGAATCTATGGTTTGATGTTTTCATTAGTTTTGGAAAATTCTCTCAGTCCCGTGACACTGCTGAAAGCATTGCTCAGCTCCTCAGCCTCTCAGCCTCATGTTTCCTTTCAGAATTGGCAATTGCCTCAAAGACAAGGTGGCTCCCAAGGCTGTCTAACCTCTCAGTTTCTTCTGGACCCCTCACCCCTGCCATTTCTCACCTTCACTGAGGTTCTCCAAAAGCCTTAAAACCAATTTTCTATCGTTCAGTTTTTCTAGTTCTAATCAAGAGGTTTGGTCTAACAACCTAGTTGGCCATTGCTAGAAATAAATCTCTTGTTGTTTGTAATCCTTTCTGCTATTTAAAGCAAGAATATATGGCAGGCTTACAAACGCGCAAAATTGAATTCAAGTTAATGGCTTCCTCACAGCATGAACCCACACCTATGTCCTACATTTCCCATTTAGAGACTACGTTAAGGCTCTTGAACAATGTCAGTTTAGAAAATTTCTGGGGATTTTTTTTTTTAATAGAGAAGTATGAGTATATTAGATTAAGAAAAGTGAGATATGCCAAAATGTCTGAAAAAATTATTGTGGATTTCATTGGTGCGTACCTTTCCGTATTTTACTCAGTGCCAGTGTTTTCCCTGTTCAGAAGAAACTGAGGAATTTGCTTGCTCAGTGGTTCAAATGTCAGAGCAAATCTAAAGTGATAACATGTTTCTCTGAATTTTCAATTCATTTCCCTATATTTCAGCAATGCATTTTGGACAGAATTCACTTGCTCGTCAAGGTTGTTTCTTTGGTTGGCACAAAAACCGTATTTTGTCTTAGATTTAAGGCTTATTGTTTTTTCATAATTTGCTATTTTGTGTATTTGCAGAGGGTGCTCGAGAGGAAGACCTAGATGCTGTGGAAGCTCAGATTGGTTGCAAGCTTCCTGATGATTATCGATGTTCCTATCGTATCCACAATGGGCAGAAGTTAGTGGTTCCCGGGTAAGATGTTTGCTATTTTGACTATTTTTGATGATACAGTTATGTTCTGGAATGAAAATAAATTATAGTTACTCTTAACAGATTAAAGGAGTATAGGAATTCCCTCTTCTTCCTTGTAGCAATCCATAAGACAAAATCTATAGCTTGAACTTAATTTAACAAAATATGTCTCATAAAAACATTTTAATCAACATATCCTTAAAGTTAAAATGAAGTCTGGTTGGGTGTGGGGCCTATGAGACGTAGGGGAGATGTGTGTATGAGTATATCTTAAGTAAAACTATTTGGAATCCTTTAACTGTTTATCCTGTTATAGGCCAGATAATTTGTTTTCGGGAGCCTGATGCAAATTCTATGTACTATACATGTAAAAAGCAGTGCTTGTTCAGAGCTGCATATACTAAACTAAAGAAAGTATAGTTTTGTCCTATTCAAGCATAGCCTATAATTAAATGGCCTATTTTAAACTTACTTCTGAAAGATGAAGTATTCACTGTGGAACCCTTCAGGAAAAGCAGACCACGCAGTAGCTGTCAAATTCACTCACAATTTTAAAAACTATATGCTTTGAATGTGTCTACTCCTTTTGTTCTTTTATGAAATTAAGCTATTTCAGAGACATTGCATTTGTGAAATGCTAATAAGAACCTAGGGAAAACTTTGCATTGTTCTTATTGGAACTTGGTATCTCTGTGTATGTGAGGAATCCTATAAGGTTCCATTACCATTTCAGATCAGGTCTCAGTGAATACAGGGAATCTTGGAAGTGATCATACTGAGTTTACAAGGTAGTATTCAGAAATCAAATACTGGGCAGATAGGACAAGATAAGCCTAAGTTATTGGCTTTTTTTCCCTAGCCTATTTTCCTATCAAACTGAAATTTGACAAAATTGAAAAGTTAACCACATTTCAAGAGCAAGCAAGAGAGAACTTTATTAAAAGAGTTGCCCAGAATTGACATGACAAACAGGTCATGATTTTTAACACAGGAATTTTTATCTAGTCACAGTCCAAACAGTGAGACTTAATACAAGAATATCACCAAGGACCCACACCTGCTTTGTTCTCATGCACATGCAGTGAGATGAGTTTAGGTCCCACATGCCCTAAGTTTATAAAAGTTTAGACAAAGTTTAGGCTAATTAACATTTATACTGTCTGATAAGATAGAGTAAGCCAAAGGTTGTATCACAATAAAGGTATCAGAATTTACCCTTAAACATTAGTCATACATACATACATACGTAGTAAAACACCAGCAAATCAGCTTATGGCAAGATGGATTCTTGAAAGCAAAAAGCTATTTTTCTTTGAAAAAAGCTGACATTTAGACATTTTAGACGTTCGGGCTTTAATTTAAATCACAATTTTTCTACTCGAGTTTGAATTTAATATATAGACAATGTTGTGTTTTTGGCATTCCCAGTTTGGAATCAACATGTTAATCAGTTCCTATAAAGTTGTTAATGTGAAATTATTATTCATCAAAAAGATAAAGCACAGCTGTTTGTTTGGCACTGCAATTGATTAAATTTTTGAGTCTGTATTCTCAGGTTGTTGGGAAGTATGGCGCTGTCTAATCACTATCGTTCTGAGGATCTGTTAGATGTCGATACAGCTGCTGGAGGCTTCCAGCAGAGACAGGGCCTGAAATACTGTCTCCCTTTAACTTTTTGCATACATACTGGTTTGAGTCAGTACATAGCAGTGGAAGCTGCGGAGGGCCGAAACAAAAATGAAGTTTTCTACCAATGTCCAGTAAGTAGGAAGTGTGTTTAAATGTGGCTTTAAGATGTGTTCTGATGAGTGTCTACATGTGTGTGTTAGGAATTTTCAGGGTTGTAGAATGGGTGTAGAGCATTATGCTATTTAATTATAGACCCATCTAATTAGAGGGCTAATATTCTAACATAATGGCATGGAATGCCAAAAGAAAATTTTACCAATGGACAGACAATTTAAACTATTGAACATAAGAGGGAAAGCTATGCTTTATGTTAAGGCATTTTAAGTTTAAGGAAAATTAATGGGCTTTTTGTTGAAGTAATTGTAATATACATTTCTGACTTCAAAATTTTAGCTTTTGAACTTCATTTGATTCAAGTTCTGAGTGCAGTAGGAACTTTTTAAACTCTTCAGTAGGTATTTGAGTTGTTGAAAAATATAGATCCTTTTTAGGAGGCATTTGTTATGATTAAATGTAATCGGAAATACAGCATTTGATTTCAGTCTTATTCCTCAGTTCTCGGTAATTTCTCAGTTGCAGAAGTTCTGCCTTCATTTTTGCCTAGCTATGCACTTTTAAAAAAGGAATTTAAAGTAGAAAATATTTTTCATAGTTAGCTGAGAGTTATGCCTCCATATAACATTTAAAATATTTCAAGAGCTTTAATAGCTTTTAATTTTTTTCTAAGCATTTTCATATCTTTTATCTCATTTTTGACTTGATACCTCTGTTAGGTTGTGGGATGATGGCTTAGTCTCTTTATTTACTGATAAAACTGTGTAACCTAAAATTGTTCAGGTCTCTTCACTTAATCCAAATCTCTTTCTTCTAGGATAATTGGCCATATTTCTTCTCACCTTAACTTCCTAATTCTTTTTCTGAAGGACAGTTTTTTAGTTCATTGTAACAGTAATAGTATATAAGCATTTAAATGTTACTGAGAGGTGCCAGACACTCTTCTAAGGACTTCGTAGAAAGAACCTAAATGTAGAAATCATAAGAGCAGGAATTGCAAAGTATGAGGAATGTCCAAGCACTTGTTATTTTTATCTGTTTTTCCTTGTGTCCAGGGAAGAATATAGATAATGAACAATGAGATATTAAGTTAAATGTATTTTTCTCAATTATAATCTTTTTCTCACCCAGGACCAAATGGCTCGGAATCCAGCTGCTATTGACATGTTTATCATAGGTAAGAGGAAAAAAAATCTTCTTTTCCCTTCTTCCTGGTCAAAAAAATTAAGTTGGTAGCAACTTTTCAGTTACTTGATCACCTGGCAATTTTATACTTGTATTTCTTCAGCCTTGCAGGTTTATAAAGTACTCTGTCTAGGCTCTCATTAGCATAGCATGGTTTCTATTTGGAAAAAATCCATGCGCTATACACACTTATACTCTTAGGACTCTGCTATAGAACAGTGAAATGTATAGAACTGCTGTGAGTAAGTCTATAGTTCTTTTACACGCACATGCATTTTCTATCAATCATATTAATACATACAGATAAAGATATATAAAACTACTTCATAATTTTTTTCTTGGTGCCAATACCATAGTAAAATACCGATAAGTCACACTAGAGACCTCAAACAGGAAACTTCAGAGACCAATACCATAGTAAAATACCGATAAGTCACACTAGAGACCTCAAACAGGAAACTTCAGAGACCAGTATAAACTGGGCTTTATAAATTCCTTGGTACAGCAAGTTTGTCTTGGCCTCAAAAGGGTTTTTCTCATAGGATTCGAGAACAGTTCAATTTGTATGCAGGTGCAGTTTACCCCTTGCTATTCATCCAATCTTGCTTTGCTTAGATTTTGCTCACTTAAGTGAAGCTTCCTGACTATCCATTTTGCTTTTTAAAGGCATTCTTGCACATATTAAACATATACTATTAGTAAAGGGACCTTGCAGGCTAAAGCATCTGTATTTAATTATTTTTCCTAATTGGAAGCATGAACAGAGTATAAATCTCCATTTGTTCCATACTGTGGCACATTCTAGGTTTGTGGCATATTTCACAATATCAAGAAGCTCTCACCCCTATGTAGTAAGTTGTAAAGAGCTTTTACACTTAGCCCATAGGTTTCAGCTCACACTGATAGATGTGGTCTGTGGTTTCTAAGTTAACCACCCACTAGGGTGATGCCCCTGCTCGTTGCCCTCTTTGGCATCTTTGCACAGCACATGCTTTGAGATGATTATTATGGCTCCAGTGCAGTGGTGCTTTTCAGATGATAAACCAAATGCTGCCTGAGCTCTACAGTAAGTTGCCTGCTAGGCTCTGAGTTTCTTACTCTTAGTTTGATGCTGTTCTGGCATGATGTGAAAGACCTGACCACTACAGCAGAGCACTGAGGTTTGATAATAATATTCTAGTAGTCGGAATTACTTCTAGAATAAGAGAGCAGAATAAAAAATTTGAGACGCGCCGAGAAGAGACAAGGTAGGATGTCAGTGCCGAGAGGGAAGATGAGAAAGCAGCTTTCTTTAAGCTACCCTGATAAAACCCCGATACTGTCAAAGAAACTCCAAGATACGTGCTTACTTTAAAAGATAAACTACCTTATAACATGTAAATTACATCTTGATTCAACTAAATTTGGCTTTCTTGGAATTTTGGTAAAACATAAGGTGGAATCTCTTGGTGTTCAGTGCATTGTTAATAGATATTTAAGAAAACTAGATTCTATGTTTGGATAAATTTAGTAGTGAGGGCTGCATTGGAAATTCTGTCTACATTTTAAAGAACATCCTTTGGTATGTATGTATTATAATAAATTTACGTTGAAATACACTATGTCAATGTTTATGTAAACCATAAGAAATTTATTTTTCTTATAAAATATTTTAATTCATAAAAATATACTAAATGAGTTTTTAAAAAAACTACAAGAAAATTACTAGTTCTCAAAACATAAAATTGTACTTTCTATGAATTTTAATGATATTATTCATGTCATTAAAGATAGACTCCTTAATATCTTGCTCAAAGTAGACAGATGATCACTGATTATTTGAATACAATATCATTTAATAAATAAGGGGTGTAGTTTACCTTCTCAATTGATGCCTTTAAGATTTTAAAGCTATATACCCTCAGACGCAAATCTAAATTGTATCTTCTATCATTCCTAAAATAGGATATTAAGTAAATACTATAAATTTAGCATCTAACATTTCACGTGGAAGACTATAGGAACTGTTAATAGAAACAAAATTACAAAGAAATTCATTGGACAGCACTGATTAAGGGACTAATATATGCTAGGCACTGAGATGTGTAAATAAAGGGGTCTCAGAAAGCTATATTGTAGTACCTAGAAGGAGCAAACAATTTATATAAATGCTGATTATTGATCCAATCACTAGATCACGAATGTATGGTCTAGACTGGACTGTTTCAGTCATTCTTTACTGCTTCAAGATGGTCACAGAGAATATGGAGGACTGCTGTGCATTTGAATCTGTAGTAGTGCAACTAGACTCCTTTGGGGTTGTCCTAACAGCCAGAACTCCACAGTGCCATATCCCTGAGATGTCCACACTGAGCATGAGTCAGGATGTACCCTGATTGACTGAAGATAGGTGCTGATATTTTTCCTGTAGTTTCTTCTTAGACATAGCTGTATCTCCTTTGTTCAAGAAATTATAAACAAAAGGCTTTCATTTTTATACCAGAACAAATTAAAGTTTAAAGTCTATTATTTAATTATAAGTGTAAAACTTAGTTCAAAGGTAATTGGGAATAAGATGGATAGAATTGAAACTAGGAATTGACCTAACAAAGGACTAGTGGAATTATATCTATAAATGTTTCTAGTTTTGATATCACATCTTAAGCATAAAGAAATTATAATTATTTCCTTGTTTCCTGGTTGATTTTATAAAAACTATTTGTCCGTCCTTTTTTTTTTTCCCCCCCTTTCCTGGTTTACAGGTGCTACTTTTACTGACTGGTTTACTTCTTATGTCAACAATGTTGTATCAGGTGGCTTCCCTATCATCAGAGACCAAATTTTCAGGTATATTTATTTCACTTAGGGCTTTTTGGTTCGGAATAATTATAATCAGCAAAAACCTTCACTTACAGATCATGAATGCAGTTTCCCAGGAAGGTTAATAACAGAACCTCTCATAAATGTAAATCGATTTTATTCTCACTTTAAAACCAAAACATCCAAACATTTGAACAGCCAATATTTTTCTTATCTTGATGAATCAAGAGAAAAAACTGATTTTGATTTTTAATTTAAAGATTATGGCTTTATAGTAGTTGTATAGTTTATTTTGGAGGGGGGTGGAAATAAAGATGTTTGCCAGTTCGTAGGTATTATGAATTGCAAGTCATTAACTGTTGACTCCTAGCAAATATTACTTATTATCTCTAAATGGAACATCTACATATTATATATATTATTAGAGGTAGTATTGGTTTATAGCATGGTTGGCAGAAATTGATAGACTAAGTATGCATTACAGGCCCGTAGAATAACATACTAACACATTTTTATTGTCAGAGCCACTGTTTATAGGGTATAGCTGGGTTTTCAGATGTCTCAAAGGTTTCCTTAGCTCTGAAAATGGAGATAAGCTCTTTTTAGTTTCCAGCCTAGTTACTGATCCAGTGTTGAACCACTGATCGTTGAACCTTGACTGCTGTCATTACTGATCTGGAGTCTTCAGGGCTTTTTGATTCATTTGTAATTCTGGTTTTCTTCTAAGTTTAATAGGACTATACCTTTAAGGTCACAAATATGATTTAAATTTTCAATCTTAAAGTGAAGTATCAGCTATTTTGCATTGTATCTTTAAACCTTCTATCTTATAGAATTGAGGTTCGTTGACTAAAAACTGTTTAATTTTTAAAATTACCTAGGTATGTTCATGATCCAGAGTGTGTAGCAACAACCGGGGATATTACAGTTTCTGTTTCCACATCGTTTCTGCCAGAACTTAGCTCTGTACATCCACCTCACTATTTCTTCACATATCGAATCAGGTGAGAATTTGAAACGGGTCACCTTTCAGTTAATAGTGGGATATATCCTATGGATGCATTGTTATTATCCCATTTGACATGATACATAAAACATATTTTGAAAGACAGTTTCTTGCTGAAGTATGGAAGAAGGTGGATAACAAAATTTTTTATGATATAGTGTTTGGAAAGTACCTTGAGTTTATATTAACCTCTAAATTATTTAAGTTATTGCCTATAAATATAAGTATTGTGCCAGGTACTTTGCAAGGTGGACTACTAAATTGTAATCATGAAAGATCAAAATTACAGTTGTAGTGCTTTCTAGAACCTATCAAATTCCCCAAGTTAAAGCCATGCTTTTAAAATTTCATCTGGCTTCTCTATATTCAGTTAAAAGTCCAATAAATATTTATTGAGTGCTGCCCATATATCAGACACAGTGTTAAGCACTGGATTTGGTTAAATAAATAACAAATATTAAATTCACTTTAATTAGAAGTACTCTGTGCTGTGACATAAAGACAACTCATTGCTCTAAAGGACTAAAGATACTTTGTTTTTAGATATATTTTTATATATTTATGATGTTAAATATAGTATTTTAAGAATACATATACATATATGTATACATACTAGAAATATTTTCATAAAATATAACTTACCAGGAACATCCTAGGATTTTGTTATTTTATATAGCCTTTGATATGTCTAGTTACACTTTGATATGTCTATTTAATTTAGATCCTAGGACTAATTTAGAGCCTAGGACTGAGATATGCTTAAAATAGTTATACCAGCATACACTTATAGGGAACTCAAAATGAAAATAAGAGACAGAAGATTCCCAGAGGAAGAGGGGAAATAATAGTATTGGGAAGCAAAGTTAAGGTGTAATCCCAGTAACTGAATAGTGACATTTTGCTTTGAGCTTTCTAGAAGCTAATGGAAAAAAAGGGAAATGGGTTGCATAGCTTAGTAGTGAGAAAAGACTGTCAGTTTTTTAAAACAAGTTTTTCATGGCACTATATTCTAGAAGGTGTTTCCCACACTGATCTTTGTTTAAACAGCAAATGTTTGTTGCCAGCATTGTCTTTGAAAATATTTATGTTGCCCTTTCTATTGTAGTTCCTCACTGAAAGTCAGATACATAAATTAGTGGAAGCATTTCTGTGGGGGAGTCAAGCTAATCAGGCCAGTGTCTTTGAAAACTTCCATAAATAGATGATTAACACAAACTTTGGATTGGGTTTCCTAATTTCCTTTGGAAATTCCTTTCAAGGTCCTACCCAAATACTGTCACTCTTAAAAGAAACAAAAAAAGGGCCTGATTTGTGTGTCTGCCACTTCCTTCCCTTATCTAGGATCGAAATGTCAAAGGATGCACTTCCTGAGAAGGCTTGTCAGTTGGACAGTCGCTATTGGAGAATAACAAATGCTAAAGGTGATGTAGAAGAAGTTCAAGGACCTGGAGTAGTTGGTATGTAACGCAGCATTTGGGTTTATATATCAGTTGCTTCTAAGAGATTTTGGAGAGCATGTATGTGATACACAGCTTGGAAAATACATGATGTAGTTAGCGGATAAGACCGCATCTTTTTAATAGCCGAGTTTACAATGTGAAAGTTATCATAGATTCTGGACTTCTGACTATAATACTTTGCTTCATAAATATAATTTGTAGAGATCATTATACTATCAGTTTAGTACCTTAAACATAACTTTTCTAAAATTATAGCAGACTCAGTTATTCAGGGATTGAGTTTCCATTCTGTGGATCACTTGAGTTCTTTGCTTTTTCTTATTTTTTTAGCTGGATAATTACTCGTTATCCTATTTTGTAGGGTTACAGGGTATAGGGCAGAAAGAGAAATATTGGTCATCTTTTTTGAAATATGAGGGAAATGTTAAAATTAATAGCACAGATTTTTGTTGTGTTTGGATTTCGGTCATCTCTAGCTTGATTTCCATTGGCATTTTGCTTTTTAAAATTTATGATCATCTTATGTTTCTAAACTCTTCCTTAGATTCTTTAGATTTTGTATTTGTTCTTCAGGAAAATAACATTTAAGCTATGTACTTGTTATCAGTTCTCTAAGCGTATCCAGAATTCAGTTTAAATTAAAGTTGTTCTAATTCATTGCCACAAATAAATTCATATTCTACATGTTTATTTAAGGAATTTTTCCTGAATTTATGTGGGGATCTCTAGTGCTAAGGAATCGAATTAAAGCTGTCATTCTTTTTCAGTCATTTGGTCCATTGGAGTAAGACCTCTCCCTTGTGACTGCCATTTTGTCTGGGCTAAATGCTTAAGATGTATCCTCAGAGTTTTATGTTTTAGTCTCTTGCTACTTTAAACATTTAGATTATCCTTATTTCTGTTTAGTATCTGTGACACTTTTTATTACCCATCTTAAAGATGGTGTCTAAAATGCCTCAAAGCATTTTGAAAAAGAAAATACTCCTTTTTTTTGTTTTGTTTCATTCTACTAGATATCCCCCATCCCGCCACACACACCATAGAGAATTGGGGGATTACAAAAAAAAAAACATCGAAATACTCACTCATAATCCCGTCATTGTTACTATTTTGTTGTATTTCCTTTTAGATTTTCTTTCTAATTGTGCATTTACTTAAACATAGTCTACATAATCCCATAGAAGACATATCTTATTAGCTGTGATGAAGAACTGAATTTTATTCTTTGGCTTATTGTTACTGTTTTCTCTGCAGGTGAATTTCCAATCATCAGCCCTGGTCGGGTATATGAATATACAAGTTGTACCACATTCTCTACAACATCAGGATATATGGAAGGCTATTATACTTTCCACTTTCTTTACTTTAAAGACAAGATCTTTAATGTCGCCATTCCCCGATTCCATATGGCATGTCCGACATTCAGGGTGTCTATAGCTCGATTGGTAGGTTAAATTTTCCTCTGGTGCTGATTTACATGACTTTGTAGAATTCACTCCACAGAGGGTCTTTGTTGATTAGCCAGACAAATAGTTTATAAGTTGTGTTCCAGAAAAAAATAGAAATTTTGAGGGAAGTATCATGGGGAGGGGTGGGATGTGTGAATATGTTGGGGGAGGTGGACAGTAAGTAAGCTAGGCTCCATACTCTTCAATCAGAGTAATTCTGTTATCTTCTTTATCGTTGTTTTTGTTTGTTAGTTTTTTTTAATAGACTTTATTTTTAAGAGCAGTTCTAGATTCACAGCAAAATTGAGCAGAAGGTACAGAAATTTCCCATACACCCTCTGCCCCCACATAACATCTCCCACCAGAGAGGTACCATTATTACAACTGATGAGCCTGCTGACACATCATTATCACCCAGAGGCAATCGTTTACATCAGGGTTCACTCTTGGTGTTGTCCATTCTATGGCTTTGGACAAATGTATACTGACATGGAGCCACCGTTATAGTATCATGTAGTTATTGGTTTTAAAGGTTCAGCCTCTTTTCCACTGTTTCCAGAAATACTTCTGTCACTTAATGAGAAACGCCACACTAGGCCAATTAGAATCTGCTTTATTTTATTTCATTAAGACTGGGAAAACAATTTCTTACAGTGTTTTTGCTAAAACTCCCAATTTTGTAAAATAATACAAATAACCTATAGAAATCATTGCGAAGAGGATTTAATGGGTAGACTTATACTTTTAATAGTCCTTTGGAATCATTTCCTAAGTCAACTAGATATGTTTTTTAAATCTCATTTTAGAGTTACCTTATTACAGGTACAGCAGTAACCCCAATCTTGTGGGCTATAAAATGATTAGAGAAAATTATGAAGCTCCAATTATAAAATAGGAATAAAATATGAATTGTATACCCAAAATGTAATTGAGTTATAGGTATCAAATGTTCACAAAAAGCCCTCTGGCTCCTGGGATGACCCTGATGGGTGGGTCTAAAATAAGACTGGGCAGATGGACATATTAATCTGACCCAGAGTTGACACATTCCCAACTCCAGTTTGGAGAAAGAAAGATGATGATGAGACTTTAGGCCGTTATACCTGTGACATGTCTGGTGATAACCGTCTACAGTCTGGGTTTGGAAGTTAGGGTTAGCTTCCCTCCCAGTGAAGGAATGCTTTCTACTGTATATTTCCAGTACGGAGAATTTGCTACTTCCTGTAAGTCTTCCATTTTTGACTAGCCCAGTTTCTGTATGAGATTGGTATCATTCTTAAATGTTTGATGCCATTTATCAGTGTAGTCATCTGGGGCTGGAGTTCTCTTTGTGGAAAAGTTTTGAAATATGAGTAATTTCTTTAATATTTATATTTTCTGTTTGTTGTTTCACTTTTGGTAATTTGTGTCTTTCAAGAAATTTGTCCATTTGTCTAAATGTTGAATTTATTGGCATAAAGTTATTCACAATATTCCTTTAATAATCCTTTTAATGGCTACAAGAGCTATAGTCATATGTACTCGTTTGTTCTTAATATTGGTAATGTATATCATCTCTTGCTCTTTAGTTTAGCTAGGGGGTTATCACTTTTATTGATCATTTAAAGGAACAACTTTTGGTTTTGCTGATTATTGTTTGCTCATTTTCTATTTTCATTGATTTTTGCAGTTACCTTTATTTCTATCGTACTTACTTTGGCTTTAATTTGCTGCTTTTTCTAACTTCTTAAAAAGAAGGTTAGATTATTGATTTTATACCTTTTTTCTCTCAGCTCTGTTTTAGCTCCGTTTCATAAATTTTGATGTTTTTATTAATATTTAGTTCAGAATATTCTCCAATTATCTTTATAATTTAATTTTGATATATGATTTTTCTAGAAATGTCTTAATTTCCAAACAGTCAGAGATTTTCCAGTTATCTTTTGGTTATTGATTTCTAATTTTGTTATGGTTAGAGAACTCGCTGTATATAATTTTCAATCCTTTTAAATGTTTTATGGCCCAGAATTATGGTTTTTCTTGATAAATAATCCCTATGTATTTGAAAAGAATGTTATTCTGATATTTGGGGGAATATTGTCCTATAAAATGACAGGTCAAACTGGTTTACTGTTTTTCAAGTCATCTATATATTTACTGATTTTTTTTTGTCTGTTCTCTGAGAGATGATTGTTGTAATACCAAATTATAATTACAGTTTTGTCTGTTTCCTTTAATTCTATCAGATTTGCTTCATGTATTTTGAAGCTCTATAATTACATGCAAATATACTGAGAATCGTGATGTCTTTTTAATGAAGTGCTTCTTTTATTATGAAATCTCTCTATCTCTGACAATATTCCTTGTCCTAAAGTTGCTGATACTCCTGACATAAAGTGTAAAGAGACGAGAGTTTGAGCAAGCAGTTGTTATTATTGGGTCAGCTCGATCCTGTTGAGGCTTGTTTTTAATGTTTGTTAGGGTGGGTATAATGTAGTCTCAAGGATAGTCATTCTCAAACTTTTCAGTCTCCTGACCCCCTTAAGCTCTTAAAAGTTATTAACAATTCCTCAGAAATTTAAAATTAAGAACTACCGTACAACCCAGCAATTCTACTTATGGATGTTTATCCAAAGAAATCAGACCCTAATTCGAAAAGATATGCACTCCTATGTTCATTGCAGCATTATTCACAATAGCCAAGATATGGGAGCAACCTAGGTGTCTGTCAATAGATGAATGGATAAAGAAGATGTGGTACATATATACAATGGAATGTTACTCAGCAATAAAAAAGAATGAAATATTGCCATTTATGACAACATGGATGGACCTGGAGGGTATTATGCTAAGTGAAATAAGTTAGATAAAAGACAAATGCTGTATGATTTCACTTATATGTGGAATCTAAACAACCAAAACAAACAAACAAACAAAACAGAAACAAACTCCTAGATACAGAGAACAAGCTGATGGTTGCCAGAGTCGTTAGGAGTGAGAGGATGAGCAAAAAAGGTGAAAGCGATTAAGAAGTACAAACTGCCAGTTATAAAATAAGTCACGGGGATGTAATGTACAGCATAGGGAATATAGTCAATAATATTGTAATAACTCTGTATGGTGACAGATGGTTACTAGACTTATTGTGGTGATCACTTCATAATGTGTATATATATATGTCCAATCACATTGTTGTATACCTGAAACTAATATAATATTGTATGTCAACTATAATTAAAAAAAGTTATGAGGACTCTAGAGAACTCTTGCTTATGTGGGTTATATTGATATTTATCATGTTAGAAATTAAAACTGAGAAGTTTTATAATATTTACTTATTACTTTTTTAAAGTTTTAAATTTTTAAATTTATAATTTTAAATTACAATAATAAACTCATTACATGTTCAACCCTCTCTTAACTGTTCTTACTTATTTAGAGTTTTAGTGTCTTCCCAACCACAGATAATAGTATAAAATCTTGACCTGCCTTGTGGAAAATGTTTTTTCTCTCTCAGGGATGAGAAATCAATAAAAATAAATGAGAATTCTGGACTTATTTTTAATCAACATGAAAGAGGCACTGGGTTTTACATTTGTGCTGTGTTGTATTTATGTCATACCTTTCCTATTTAAATATTAGTTTTTTTGATATGGGAGTTGAATTGTTTTCCTTTTGTGTTCTCTAACAATATGATTAATTAAGAGGCTTAACCCTTCATTTTGCTTATATTTTGAATGCCACTTTAAAATATCCTTTGGTTGGTCTTAAGCTTTTTCTTGGTCTAGATGGTTGGTTTGTTTTTAGACACTTTAGAGGTTTCTGCTGCTGATGTATGTCCATTCTTGTCTTTGTGTTCCTCTTTCCATCTGCTGTTTGTGTACATGTGTTTTATCTGTGATCATCAGCAGTCTCTTTAGCCACACTGATTTCTCTAACAGTATTTCTGTTTTCTTCTTTATTAAGATAATAATTATATGACCTGGATTTAATGTTTTAGAATTTTTTAAGCCTTCTCCTTTTCCCCTTTTGGACCATCTACTGAATTTTAGTCTTCTTTCTCTAGATTTAAAAAAAAATCCAAAGATAAAAGTAATAGAATATCTTCTATCCATATTTATGTATTTCTCTGGTTGGTGTTTGTGTTAAAATAAATCCCAAGTGAAAATTCCTTTGACAAATCCTGAAGGACAATACTTTTCTCTCACATTAATTTGCTCAACAAATATTTATTGAATACATACTAGGTGCTGGGGAAAATGCAGTGAACATTGCAGTCAAAATCTCTGCCTTGGAATTTGCACTGTAGTTAGAAGAGACAAAGTGTAGCAAATGAACACTACGTACTTAGGTCAGTGGTTAATATGTGCTCTCTGCATAAAAATCGGGAAAGGGGATAAGAAGTGTCCTGTTGGGTTGTTCTAATATAAAGATGTGTCAAGGAATGCCTTGGGGATACTCATGTTGAAACTTAAGTAGGGGGATTCAGGTGGATATGTGGGAGAAGGGTGTTTGTTCCAAGCAAAAGATCAGCAAGTGCAGAGGTCTTGAAGCACTCATGTGCTTGGCGTGTTTGCAGAACTGCAGGGAGGCCGGTGCGCTGGAAGACAGTGAACCGGGAGGGCAGTTGGAGGTGAGATCAGAAGGGTGGTGGGGTGCTGCTTCATCTAATGCCATAAAAGCCTTGGTGGAAGGACTTGCGGACAACCACATACTGTTTTTCGGCACTTCCCACATTACCAACTAGGACCTACTTGCTATTCAGAATGCTGTCCAATACAGCAGCTCTTCTCATTGAGCCTTCAAAAGTATGAAAGAGAAAACTGACAGCAGAGTAAGTCAAGACTTGATCAGAGACACTGCTTAAGAGGAATTGACGTTTCCAAGAGATTCAGATAAATGCATGTTTAACATCACTACTGCCCTATTCTGAGAGCCTTCAACAAGTTAATTTAAAAGTAGAGGCTACCAGTGGTTAAAATATGCTGTATCTATAGTAAGAACTCAACAGACATCTATTAGACCTCTTGTTGACAGTACATAAAACCAGTAGAGATCATACCTTATTAATGTTTTCACATCCTCTTTAAGCATATAGATGAACAGAAATGTTTCTTAATATACTAATGATAAATCAGTAAAACGTTATTTTGGGTTGTTAGTAGTGGTCTGTTTGCTACCTTGTACATGAATCATCAACTACCATGTAAAAAATAAGTACTATATTAACAAAATATACTTACCATTAAAACCACATGGAGCATTTTGAAACGTGATGGAATATACACTCTGGAATCTTGCATCAGCGTGTGCATTATGAACAGCGTGTGCTGTTTAAGTCTTTAAAAATTCATATTTGGTATGTCCAGTTATTTAGCTTCTAGATAAATGAGAATCTGCATTAAATAAGTGTAAAAACCTGATGGAAGTTCTTATCAAAAGATTGTTCTCTTTTTCAAGGAAATGGGTCCTGATGAATATGAAGAGATGGAAGAGGAAGAAGAGCAGGAGGAGGAAGAAGACGACGATGATGATTCGGCAGATATGGACGAATCTGATGAAGACGACGAGGAGGAGAGGCGGAGGAGAGTCTTCGACGTTCCCATTCGCAGACGCCGCTGCTCTCGCCTTTTTTAGCAAGCCTCTGCTGATGGAAGCACTGGAATGAATCCAGCCTGTCAAATAGATTTCTTAATGATGTAAATAACTAAATTGTTCTCAGCATATAGCAAGAAAACTAGCATGAAATATTGTTCCAGGCCCTGGGTTCTGTGCGACTCTACATTAGGAATTGGATTGTTTGGGTTTACTTTGTGGTTTTGAGGTTGAGGAGGAAATGGAAATCTTTTTTTTTTTTTTTTCCTCTTCTAGAAGTCAGTGGGGGAATAGTTCTCTAGCTAAGGAACACATTTTTTTGTTTAAAAATATTTTATACTTATAAAAATATGGAACTGGGAGGGAATTGTTTTGAATATGGATTTAAAATTTAGCAGAAATACCTACCCAAGGATAGTGAGAAACTATGTGACTGAATAATTCTGTAGAAAGACTTCTTGGAGTTGTGAGTTACTTAGAAATGAACAGAATTTGTAATTAGGCTATTCCATTTAGTGATTCCTATATATTTTGTACTCACAGGAAACTAATTGACTAAATAGCTTGAATGCTAGTTGTTTTGTCCTTTCTTAGACAATCTGTCCTTAAACTTAAAGTTTTCATCGCTACAACCTTCAATTTAAAGCCTCAATCAGTATGACCTTGACTTTGAATTTAGTCTTCAACTCTACCAACCTTGAATTTACTTTCAAGTCTTCAACACCACAACCTTGAATTTAACTTAAAGTCTTCATCACTATGACTTTTATTGTATTGTTCACAGATGCATCATTTTTGAAATGTAGTGTGTAAAAGTATGTATTGTGTTGTTTATTAACAAAGAATTCTTCACATTGTCTCGTGTAGTCTAAATTTGTAAATACTGCTTGTTTTGTTTCTCCTTTATACACTTGACTGTCTAACTTTGTGATAAGTGATATGAATTTTATGTTAATATTAAGTATGTTTTCCTGAAATACGGATTTTTTTGGTAATTATATAATTGAGAATTTGGAATGAAATCCTCCAAGTGTCAAAAACTCACATTTTAAAAACAATTTTTGGTTCTGATGCTGCATTTTGTGTAATTGCCTGTTTTCCATAAATTAACATTTAGTATAAGCCTTTCCTCTTTAGATGGATACTTGTTGGCCTGTTGCCAGAGGCCCATTCAAAGTCACTTTATGAAAAAAAAAAGTCACTATGGCTTTTAATATACCCTTACAAGGTCTCCAC
>NW_006433024.1:10503026-10523966 GCF_000325575.1 Pteropus alecto | reverse complement strand
ACATTTTTAGCAAGCCTCTGCTGATGGAAGCACTGGAATGAATCCAGCCTGTCAAATAGATTTCTTAATGATGTAAATAACTAAATTGTTCTCAGCATATAGCAAGAAAACTAGCATGAAATATTGTTCCAGGCCCTGGGTTCTGTGCGACTCTACATTAGGAATTGGATTGTTTGGGTTTACTTTGTGGTTTTGAGGTTGAGGAGGAAATGGAAATCTTTTTTTTTTTTTTTTCCTCTTCTAGAAGTCAGTGGGGGAATAGTTCTCTAGCTAAGGAACACATTTTTTTGTTTAAAAATATTTTATACTTATAAAAATATGGAACTGGGAGGGAATTGTTTTGAATATGGATTTAAAATTTAGCAGAAATACCTACCCAAGGATAGTGAGAAACTATGTGACTGAATAATTCTGTAGAAAGACTTCTTGGAGTTGTGAGTTACTTAGAAATGAACAGAATTTGTAATTAGGCTATTCCATTTAGTGATTCCTATATATTTTGTACTCACAGGAAACTAATTGACTAAATAGCTTGAATGCTAGTTGTTTTGTCCTTTCTTAGACAATCTGTCCTTAAACTTAAAGTTTTCATCGCTACAACCTTCAATTTAAAGCCTCAATCAGTATGACCTTGACTTTGAATTTAGTCTTCAACTCTACCAACCTTGAATTTACTTTCAAGTCTTCAACACCACAACCTTGAATTTAACTTAAAGTCTTCATCACTATGACTTTTATTGTATTGTTCACAGATGCATCATTTTTGAAATGTAGTGTGTAAAAGTATGTATTGTGTTGTTTATTAACAAAGAATTCTTCACATTGTCTCGTGTAGTCTAAATTTGTAAATACTGCTTGTTTTGTTTCTCCTTTATACACTTGACTGTCTAACTTTGTGATAAGTGATATGAATTTTATGTTAATATTAAGTATGTTTTCCTGAAATACGGATTTTTTTGGTAATTATATAATTGAGAATTTGGAATGAAATCCTCCAAGTGTCAAAAACTCACATTTTAAAAACAATTTTTGGTTCTGATGCTGCATTTTGTGTAATTGCCTGTTTTCCATAAATTAACATTTAGTATAAGCCTTTCCTCTTTAGATGGATACTTGTTGGCCTGTTGCCAGAGGCCCATTCAAAGTCACTTTATGAAAAAAAAAAAGTCACTATGGCTTTTACTATACCCTGACATGTGCTCCACCTTCCATTTCTCCCAAGAACAGTTCTTCTGTACGGAAAACTAGGAATAGGGAGGTGGGTACACAGTAAAGCAACTGCCATTAGGGACCAGGAAGTCAAACTTACTCTTTCATATTGGCACATATCAAAATGTTCTGAAATGGAGTAAGTAATTTCTTATTTTTTTTAATATAGTATTGTCAGGCTACCAAATGCTTCTATTATGCCTGTCTCCTTTTTAATCAACCAACTGACTTTTTAAAAAAAACTTTCCTGATAAAGCAGTAATTTAAAACTAGTTAACGCTGGAAGTTAAAGCTGGCCCAAGGATCCCTTGCCATTCTTTGCATCTTTTCTGGATGACCTCTCCTCTCTCTGTTCCCAGAGTACTGATGATGCCCCAAATTTCCCCTGTAACCTCAACCAATCCTTGTTTCTCAGAGTGCTTCAGGCTTCCTTATCAAAATTCACATTCTCTTAGTGTGTTGAATGAATGGCCTCTAGTTCATACTAAGGTATGATTGATTAGTTGATAACAAGTTCAGATTTTTTATTTCATTGGCAAAAATGTATTCATACGTAAAAAGGATCTAACAGTTGGTCAGACTGTGCTTCTGGTGAAAAAACTCGAGGTCAGTGGTTAAATATTTCTGCCTCCGAGGTCCCTTGAGAATACCATCTATTCATTTGACTAAAGTTTGATGTATCAAGACAAGACATAAATAGAAGGTTGGGCAACTTAGGGGCTTCTTCCTCTTGTGAAAAGTCAGAGGTAATTAATTCAGGGCTGATGTGTTTACCCAGTGATGTCAACAACATTCCAGATTCCTTCCATCTTTCTGTTCTGTCATCCTTAGCACAAGACTTTAGTCTTCAAGGTTGTAAGATAGCAGCTGCAGTCATACTGTGTTCCAGGAAGGCTGAAGAAAGAAGGGAAACATTAAATGGAAAGCAAAATGTCAAACATAAGGCTGTAGAGGTAAAACAGCCAGGTCTCCAGCAGGAGGATAGGTAGAGAAGGGGTGAGGAATGCAGGAATTAACATATGCAGCATGGAGACCTGGTATGAAGGAATCGTAATGGCCCGAATAAGACATGCTACAGGCCTGAATTGGGGCAGAAGCAAGAGTAGAGAGGATGGAACATACAACTGATGAAGAAGTAGGTAAGAGTTGTTGATTAGATGCGAGGAAGTGGAAATCAAAGTTGATTCCCAGGTTTCTGGCTTGATAAATGAAAAAATTGCAGGGAAAGCAGTGTAACAGAGGTGAGTTCAGATTGGGACACATTTTGAGTTCAAGATGTGGGACATGTAGGTGGAGATGTCCAGCAAGCAGCTGGATGTGGGAGTAATCAGGACTGGGGA
This sequence comes from Pteropus alecto, assembly GCF_000325575.1. Taxonomy (NCBI): domain Eukaryota; kingdom Metazoa; phylum Chordata; class Mammalia; order Chiroptera; family Pteropodidae; genus Pteropus; species Pteropus alecto. The sequence goes on along the minus strand of NW_006433024.1, from coordinate 10,521,417 downwards.
ATATTTGCAAATCTTCTGCAAACATATATCTCCAAGGTAAAATAAGCGGGTGCACTGTAGTCTCCCAGAGAGCATATATAGCAATGGTTCTCGGTCCAACCCTGGCAACATCAGATTATGGGCGAGTAGTGGAAAAGAATCTTAGACTGAAAGGTCAAGGGACTGGAAGCAAAACGAGGAGAGAGTGGCATCTCAGAATCCAAGAGAGTTCCAAGGAAGGAACGGCTAATAGGTTGCATATAAGATAATGCATCTGAAAGAGCTTCGTAAAAATGTCATTGGAAATACATAGATTAGCTGATTTAAGCAGACACACCAAATGAAACTCATTTCCTGACATCCCTAAGCCATCAGAGAATCTTGGTAGAAGGCTCGTCATGATCAGCTATCTTACGATTTGCCCTGCTTGAATTTTAGCTCACGTCTTATTCCCCTTCGGATTTAGCTAAGCAGTCTTGAGATACTATACGTTCCTGAGATACTATACGTTCCTACCCGGATCCTCCAAGAGTGTCTCATGGTCACCAGCAGAGGTCAATCTTCTAGAGAAAGATGTACTTTTCGCCTATTCTCCACTCTCCCTTCTATGGCACTCAAGGCCAGTTCTGCAGCGGGTAGGACACTTTCCAAGCAATAAATAGAAACTTCAGATTACATCATCACGTAAAAATAACGTTCTATGTGGTGGTTCTTGTCCCAGACTGGCCAATGTAAGCTTTTAAACAGGTTTGTTCCAAACAAGTCACAAGGCATGGGTGTGGCTGAAGTTTATTTGTGGGCTTCAGAGATGAGAGCAGAGAGGAGCTCAGGCTGGCTGAGCAGGGCTGGATAAAATCAACAGCTGAGACCAGTGGAGGCGCGGCGTGGGCAGAAAATCGTTTTGAAAATCATTTTAATGTAGCTTTTTTTAAAGGGGAAAATCATAAACTTGGAGTTTTATATTTGTTTTGTTTTCGGTTACAAATCGGAGGAAAACACCATAAACTCCATTTCCTGGGTTTTAAAGGTCTTAATTTAGCCCTGGCCACGAGTCTTTTTCTGAACCTAGCCCGGGAGCCCGAGTCCCTTGTGCGCAGTGTCTACCCAGCTCCTAGGGTGCTCTGGACCCGCGCGGTGACCACCAGGGATCCGGAGCCTTCACTCATACCCACGACCTTGGGCTCGCGGACTGCGGCGCTCAGGAGGAGGCGGGAGCCCAGGCATGGTGGGGCCAGCGGGAGGAGGCGGAGCCCGCCGGCGCCCAGTCTATAAAGGGAGGGCTGATTTTTATGAATTGCTGGAAGCCGGGCCTTGGGCGCTGTCAGGTAAGACTAGGGCGGAGGGGTTGGGTGGAGTCGCGCATCGGGCCCGCGGCGGCTGTGGATCTTTGCTGGCGCGCGCGCCCTCGGGCAGTGGGCTCGGGGAGTCCGGGCAGGCTGCGCCCCACCCTGCGCCAGCCTCCGATCCGGAGGACGGCTCCAGCTTTTTCCTGTACCCCGGGACGGCATCCCGTCGCCCTGCCCTTGGGCCCGCGGCCTGGCGGGAGTCCCCGCACCAGAGGCCTCTGGTCGCAGGCTTCAAGCTCCCCTGAGAGCCCGTCAGAGCACTGGCTCTTTTTGTTCACAACAAAGGAAAAGGAGGGAGAGGGCACTCTCTCCGAAACACGCCAAATTCCGCGGGCCTTGCTCTCCATTCCCTCGGGAATATTTTCCTCGAACCCAGACCACCCGCCTTCACCTTTCTCTGAAAGGAAGCTCTTGCGATTTAGAGAAAAGAAATCGCGCCTTAAAAGGCGGTTCATGCCATCCCTAAGTGGTCACAGGCATGCTTCTCTTACCTAGAGGACTAAATGTCAGATTTTAATGAACAGGGAAGGGCTGAAACAGACGTTTTACGTCCAAGTTTGGTGTGAGGTTTTGTTTACATGGGCCGGCTTGGGCCGCGCCGTTCTTAGGATTAGACAGCCGACTTTTATGATTTGAATGGCTGTTTAAGGGAAAGTCTGGAAATGTGGCAGCTCACATGTTCCATTTCTGCTCTGACACATCTGAACAGTGCCAGGAAAATGACTATAGACTGCAACCCACAGTGAGAAGAGCTGGGATCTGACTCACCATGACAGTATTTGTTACTTCTGAAACTAGAGTCTGTCTTCCAGGTTCTTTGTGAAATAGTAGTTTGATCTGGTTGCCACCTTGTGAAGTCTCTCGCTCAGGCAGCTTCCTCGGGTTTTTCTTTTGATCATTGCTTATTTTCCTTCCTATAAATACCCCATGTCCATCTTGAATGTACCTCCTGCTGTGACCAACTGATTCTCTTTAAAATCATCTTATTTAGCGGTGACTTCCTAAAGAGATTAGGGGGCCTCAGCTGAGAATTGGCTATCCACCTCTCTCAACTGCAGTAATTCTACTTCATTCTAAACAAATCAGCCCATAAATTTTACAGGCTTAGAGACATGGCCCACACTATATTGTCAGCTTGTGAAGATAGACCCTTTTTGAAAGAGGAGAGCCCTCACACACAGGAGGGAGAACCCAGATATGACTTGTATTCAATTCCAAGAATCCCAGATCACGGAAACACCTCTTCCCACTGTGGTGCCCTACCCTATGTAGCTTAATCTATCTGTTGGTGAGGTGGCTCTGGAATCCACTTAGAATCAACACAGTTTGAAGCTCGGCATACCTGAAGTGGTGAATTCGCATTTCCTGATCATCGAGTTCGTGTGTCACAGTTAATGGCTAAGGGCCCGCACTTTGGCATCAGAGCGGGTTTTGGATTTTGGCTCTGCTGTGTACTGGCAGAGTAATCCTGAATTAGCAGTTTAATGTAACTATTATCAGTAAAATCATAGACCTTACATCGCTGATATAATTCATGGAAATGACTCAGTTTGGCGCCTGGTATGTGGAGAGCAAATGTTGGCTGTTATTATTTCAGGTATTCCCACCTTGTTCATGTTCCCGACTGGGGACAGTTTCCTCCCAGTTCCCCAGAGCAGGCACACAGGGCTCAGAATGTTAATTTTGAGGGAGGTGGCAACATTTCCCAGAATGCTGAGAAATTTCTAGCTCCAAAGCAGATAATCGGGAGTTGCCTCACTGTGGACCAGACATGCCTGAGATTTGTGTCTTCTGTATTTTCAAAGTAAAAGCAGGACGCTGTTTGCTGGAATGAACCTTCCCATGAGAAAACATCCCAGTAGGCTGAGTGGCTTGGAAGATAAAAACCCAAATAAAATGGATTTTAGAGTGAGGAGAGTGGGTATCTAATGGAATTCATCTTTGACAGCTGCAAATATAAGCTCTTAAAAAGGAGCACATTAAAAATTCTGGGGCAGCTCTTGAATCTCAGCCACAAAAAAAAAAAAAAAAATACACCCAGGGGTGCAGTGGAATTTCCAAGGGGAAGACTTGCTTCTACCTATGCCTCATATCTTTGGGAAATATGGGCTCTGTGGGTTTACTTTTCCAAGGGTGGGGTTGCCACTTGGGTCTCTCTGATAAGAGGCCCTCAGGAAAACTAAGAACTTGGCAAGTTTGTGTGGTTTAGAGAGTTCTGAGGTGGCTATCTCCAGCAGTGGGACCTCAAAGTGAGAGGGGCTGTTCTTTATGACGTGACTCTGCTGTTTGTCTCTCTACTGATGTTGTAATTAACTTCTCTGGACTGAGTAACTGATCTCTGTCTAGGCCTGCTTGGCTGCCCCAGGCACTGTATTATGAGGTGATAAGGCAAAGTTGTAGGCTCTTGACACTACTAGCTACCTGGTGATGTCCCTGGTGAGTACAGCAGCCTGATCCACCCAGGGTGGCTCTGCAACTATTCTGTTGCGGCAGGACAGGTAACTTCATCCCCTAGGGCCTCCATTAATTTCCTATAAAATAAGAACTTTGGGTTTTACCTTTGAGGACACTTCTAGCCTTAATGTTCGACAGCCTGTAAGGTCCCAGGCTCCCAGGAGCAGTAATTATACTCATGGGCATCAGTGAATCTCCTGATGGAAAATCTCTTCTCTGGAGGCCTAAGCTTAATGAATTTATTTCAGAAGCTGAATTCATAAGTCTTCCCCACCAGAGACTTTCACAACAGTTAAATGCTCAGACCTGGGTTTACATGTTGCTCTACCATATACCGGTTCTGAGGCTAGTGTATTAGTTTTCTATTGATGCTGAAACAAATCACCAAAATCTAGCAGCTTAACACAACATAAATTTATTAATCTTATAGTTCTGTAAGTCAGAACTCTGACAAGCCCTCACCAGGTTCAAGTCAAGTTGTTGACAGGGCTCAGCTCCTTTCTGGAACTGTGGGAAAATCCATTTCCTTCCTCATCTGGATTATTGGCACAATACAGTCCTTGCGATTGGAGGACTGAAGTCTCATTTCCAGACTGAGCGTCTGTTCAGGACAGTTCTTAGCTTGTAGAGGCCACACGTTTGCTTTGGCTGTGGCCCCCTTCCTCTCTCTTCAAAATCCATAATGGGCAGAGTTCATCTTGCTCTGAATCTCTTGCCTTTTCTGTTTGCACAGCTGTCTGACGGACTGCCACCTCCCCCTCTCTCTTAAAAGTAGTCACCTAGGTGATTACATTGGGCCCACTGGATAATGCAGAATAATCTCTAGCCTTAATCTCATCTAGAAAGTCACTTGCCATATAAGGTTACCTGTATTCACAGGTATCTGGAATTAGAACGGGGACATCTTTGGGGAAGAGAGGCATTATTTATTCTATCTTCCATAGTTGTGTAAATTAGTTACCCTCCTCGACTCTCAGTTTTCTTATAAGTGGAGGTGGATATTACAGCATTGTGTGAGGCTTAAACACACAGTTAACATGTCAAGAGCACCTAGCAACTGGCCCTAGTATTTGCTAACAAAACAGAAGTGAGTATAGAGAGGAGAGCTTGCTAAATGGTTGGCATTCAGTGACAGACAGCCCAGTGTATAGTTACATGGGCCCTTAAAAGAGGCCCCTAATTATTTTATCAAACTCTTGCCCTTTCTGCTTTTCAACCTTTTCCTGACCTTCATCAGGCAATTCCTGAGCAGCAGATGACCTGCAAAGATGTGAGAGATGTCATTCCTAGCCTAGAGGTGGATGGGGCCTTACCCAACGCCCCGGCTGCCTGCCAGGCATAAGTCCTGGCCTATGGGACTCAGGAGGATAGAAAGTGGATCCCCCTGGGTTAGAGGAGCTGTCAAGATGGGCTCAGGGAAGCAGGAGTGGGGTTGGAAATTTCTTATATCTGCTATTCATGGTTTGGACAATCAAAAACCTCTCTGCCTTGGCTTTCTTGCATACGAAAAGAGGTTTTGACGCTCACTGCTACGCTTTTAGGCTTGACTGTAATGGGGACTAGTCATCAAAGTTACCCAGAACCCCTCTATACTTCCCAGAGTGAACAAGGATGTGTCCCTGTTACTGGTCCATGTGCCCGACACTTCGAAATGCCAAAATCCAAAATGTCAGATGTGGAGTAAGGAAAGGCTTATCGATCTAGAATGTATCAGCCAAGAAGATGGAAGACCTAGTGGTTCCTCAAATCTATCTTAACAAAGGACGGAGTTCCGGCTTCATGTACTTCAGTGGAAGGGGGAAATGGGAGCAGCTGTTTTTGTAAAACTCAAGCCAAAGCACATTTCCTCTAATGATTAGCATGTTATGTGCAAGACTAAGAGGAAGCTATTAGCCTGAAGGCGCTGGGAATAAGACAGACTTGACTGAGATAAAACCCAGAAGCCTGGAGCCTTTCACTGTTTCCCATCATTCTTGCTCAGGTAGAGAGCCAGATCTTCCAGGCATGCTGAGCCTTTGCCTCCTGTTCTGCTGCTAAATGCATGTTGGTGCCCTCCAGAGTCGCTCTTTTAGTCTGATGCACTTAGTGGTGTGGCCTGGAGAAGTGGCCTTCACTGGGTGCCAGCTCAGCCAGCAGTGTTAAGTACTTTACTCGTACTTGATTAAACAACCCTTGTGAGGAAGGAAGTGCTGTATCCACTGCATGCTGGTGAACACTGAGGTCTGGCGCATGGAGTTTATTAAAGGCCCCATGGCTGCTGTCGGTGAAAGCCGGGGCAGGCCCAGGCATTCCCGACGCCAGGCCTGGTGTGCTTTGTCTCCCTAAAGCTGCCCCTCTCACCAGTATGCACAGCATTTCTTCAGTAAGCTGAGGTCTTGGGGCAGGAGAGGGGACCAAGCGCTGCCCCACCGAGAGCATGCCTCCGTTTATGGCACCCCAGCCTGGTAGGCTTCCCCTGCTTTTTTGGTCTGCTAGCTCCTTCCCCAGGTCTCCAGAAGCTCTCTAGGCCTTCTAACTCTTGGTTTCTGGGATAACCAGCAGTCATTTATTGGTTTGTGACAATTCTTTGTGTGTTATCCTTTCAGATTCTATAGACAGTCACAATGGGAAGCAAAGGAGGATTTGTCTTGCTCGGGCTCCTGCTCATCCTGTTTGCCCTCTACCATTCAAGTGAGTGTCTGAAGGATGTGGATTGGACCATAGAGGCCTCCTTGGCCATGCGCTTCCTATTTCTTAGGCCTCAAGGAGACAGAGCTGATGCCACTGTCCTCAGCCTGGCCTTAGTTCTTTTGCCTTCCAGTATTACAGGTCCAGGGTTGTGTGACAACTCCTTCCTACGTTAGGGCCTCACCCTCAGGGGAACACCTTCCTGAGTTACATACGGCCTGTCCTGGGTTACAGAGCTGCTTTTGCGGGGAGGGTTGGAGGGGGGTGCACCCAGCAGCTTAAGTTTCACCCCCTCACCACAAGCTGCTGGGTTACCAGTGGACACCATCTTTACAGCGCCGAACTCAAACCCTTTGCCCTGGGGCTTCTCCTGTGTTGTGATGAGGGTGAAGATACAGTAACAGCAGTAGCAGCTAATGCTTACAGCATTTACCTGCCGGTTGCTATTCTGAGCATTTCACAGGTATTTACTTATATTTAATTCTCATGTCTGCCCTGTGGAGTAGGTGCTGTTTTTATCGCCATTTTACAAATGACAAGACTGAGGCCCAAAGAGATGAAATAACTTATAAAATATCCCACAGAAGTGGTACAGCTAGAATTTGAACCCAGACAGCCTGGCACCAGAACGTCCACTCTTACCTCCTCCTCCTCCTCCATGCCACCCCTCCCTGGCTGCTGGAAGTACCTGTGTATTCCTCAGTCCTAACCTCTGTAACACTAAAAACACCTGTGTGACTTGATTTACTTCATCATAAGGAACAAATGTCATTTTCTATTGTGTCATGTAGGTACTACTCGTTTTTGGGGGGGAGGGGGAGCAGAAAAAGAAGTAGCAAGGCAATGAGCAAAAAAAAACCAAGAAATCTGCTATGTTGACACATGTCGTGTATCAGTAACTTCAGTAGCTACCACATATTGAATGCCTGTTACATACTAGGGGCCGCATCAAACCCTGTCTCATGTAATCCTCCTGGTCATTCCGTGAGGGGTTAGTCAGTGTTGTTATACCCATTTTATACTTGAAACTGAAGCAAAGAAGAAACTAGCTCAAGGACACATTGGAATATGCTCTCCCTTTCTGAGAGAAAAAAAAAAGTAGTCACGATTCTACTTCTCCCCTACATCCTCTAATTCGAGCCAGGATAGGTTACAGTGAGGTTAAGCTATGTTAAGACACTACATTACCATCTGAATTCTGCTACCTAGTTTTTTCTGGAGTAAGAATAGCCTGGTCATGCCCACTTTCCAACAGTCTGTTTACGGAGCAGGCTTGGGTTTGGGGCCATCAGCTGTTCTGTGACAGATCTCAGGGTGCACTTAAGCCATTCCTCAGAGAGTCGGCATTTGAGGCAGATACTCCATACCCTGGCTTAGCAGATAGAATATTGAATAGTTGTCTGCTGATTTATTGCTTGTCCCCGGCGTGGGTCCCACCCACAATTTGTGCTGTTTCCTTCTAATTCCTACTCAGGATGATTAGAAGAACGTCGTGGTTAAACCAAGCTTGGGTTTCAGAACTGATGGCCTGGGTTTGAGTCCCTGGTCTCTCACTTAGTTGCTGTGTGACCTTGGACAAGTTAGTTAATGTCTTAGTCTTAGTTTTCTCTTGAAAAATGGCAGTGGAGATCATTGAGCCTACCTCTTATAATAAGTCTGTGAAGATGGAGAGCTTCGCACAGATATTTAAACACTGAATGAATGTATTATCTCTGAATGTCCCTGCCCCACTGTAGTTCCAAATGCGAGCTTTGGTTCTTCTGTCTAAGGGTTTGTCAAGAAGCCAAATGAACTCTAGCTCTAGCCAGGAGAAAATTCACTCCTGTGGGCAACCTTTTCGAATAGCCAGGCTAAAACAATTCTTTCCTCTCATGAGTATACACAAATCTGGAGCCGGAAGGAGACTAGAAAAATTGCATCTTTGTCCCTTATTGCGGCTCCCTCCGCACACAGGCATGACAAACACCGATACTGGGGAGGAGAGAAAGAACGGGATCATGGAGGCCTGCCCCAGGCGTGGCAAATACTCATTACATGGCAGACAGCATATAGCAGGAAGAAAGTCATGTCTTATTATAGAAAAGGGTATTATATCTGCATGAATTAGGCAAATTTTCTTGCACCTCTTACTTCTCAGCCTCTCCCCAGCACAAATGTGGAATATGGCCGATCTTTTTCTTATCACCATTGATATGGAGAAGGGAAAATAATCCAGCAAGACCTCGTCTCGCTAGCAAAGATGATCGATCCTTAAGAATGTACATGGGAGCAAGAGTCATTTTTCAAACCGGAGGCAATTTGCGTCTGATGTACGCTGACTCCTGTTCTCAGTGTCACTGCTTATGCCTGGCTGTCCCACTGCCCTGAGTTTAAGGCGTACAGCTGCTGTCTTTCCCTTGATCATCGTCTATGCTTCTGGCTGTGGGCAAGTCCCTCCTCAGGAATCAGCTTCAGTGATGACACCCTACACCAGCGTTATCGGACTAGTTCTATAGAGGGCCGAAGAGTAAATATTTGAGGCTTTGCAGGCCAAGAGACAAAATCAAGCATTTTACGTAGACTTTTACATAAATAACAAGAGAAAACAAATTTCTACAAACTTTTGACAGAATTCAAAATGTAATAACTGAGTACGATTATAATACAAATCTAATGAGAAGATGGAATTCTTTTTTAATATATCATTACATTGTAGATTAATCACTTCCTGTTGAAGGGAATAGGAAGCTTCTCGACGGTACAGCTAACATGGACTTTTAAGTATGGAAATTCCTTTTGTACTTGCATCAGGGCCCCCAAAATGCTGCTGGAATTGTATTTTGAGCTTGAAAAAGTAAATCTGCTACAGATTTGTGTGGGGATGGAAGCAAGCTGAGTTGCTGACCTCTGCCCCATCGTGATGGAGATGGTGGGCTTTCTTCTGCTGCCAGGAGGGCAAGGCAGTGCTCTTCTACCAGATTCTTATGAGTTTTCTTCCTGATTCTAGGTCATGGCCTGGAGTGTTATAGCTGTCTTAACCCACTCAAAAACTGCACTGCAGCCATCAATTGTTCACGAAATTTGGATGCGTGTCTCTACGTCAAAGCCGGTAAGAGCCTCCCTCTTCCCTCTCTCCCAATTGTAACGGGATGATGAGAGCCTGGAAAAAAAATTGTGCCACTCTAATTCTTGTTAGACTTGTATTCAACAAGTGATAGCTACCATGTAGTAGCACCAGTGACACGTAGCACTAAGCACTTCCCATACATACGTTTTAATTTCATGCTTCTCAGCTACCACTCAGGGTATTATTTTATTCTTGTTTGATAAATGAGGAAACTGAGGCTCATATTAAGCAACAGACAAAGGTCAAGTAATCAACCCAGGATCTGAATACTGTCATTCATCTAATTCCAGTGCTTATTCTCTTAACAGCAACACTGGCTGCCTCCCCAACTTTTAAGAGCCAAAGTGTGTCAGAGCCTGAGCTAGGGCCAGGGATGCAAAAAGGAAGAAAGGAGACAGAATTATGATAGAGGCCTATTTAGCTGTCGCAAATATCTTTATTTATACCTCTCATTCCATGGGGTATTTAGCACATAACAGTCCTGTAAGCAGAGCTCAAAGGACAAGGAGGGGAAGAGTATTCCTGAGAGTGGCGAAAGCAGGAACCAAGATTTGGTGGCCTCAGAGCAGGGCACTCATGGGCATGGGATGGGGGACTGCTAATATTGCATTGACAAGTCCTGTCAAACTGCATTTCCCATATTGGTTAGACTCTAGAAGTTCAGTCTCCATAAACCCTGTTCAAATAGGATTTAGGAAATGGACAGAGGAAAGAAACCAGCAAAGGGATGCCCTCTGTTCTTGTTGGATTTGGTTCTGGATTGCATCGATATGTGGAAATGATACTGGTGAGGAATGGTTATTTTAGGGTCTTCATGGTTAGATAACGTATAAGGTAATGCCTCCTCCCACCCCTCCCCGCCCCGCAGACTTACATCTCTAAGAGATAAAAATAAAATCCCCCTTCAAGGTTATTTCACTCTTACATCCTCTACTATAAACTTTTCATGGTGGGAACATCAGGGAATGCTGAACAGGTCAGGTAAATTCATGAAAGGCTTGGGAGACCCACAGATTCAGAAAAACCTGACAGAAAGGAAAAGATTAATTTCCTAGGAAAAGAGGAATCCCTCAATAACTAAGGACAGATTAGAATTACCTTGTCTTAAAAAACAGACGTGTCTGATGATTTTGATATAAATTCTTGGAATGCAGCTCAGATTTCAAGCCCTCTATGCAAGGAACTTGACTGCATAAGTGGACAGTCCCTCTGCCTCTGGAGCACCCTATTAATTCATTGTAAATACAGAAAGCATCGTGAGGCCTCTAGAGGGAACATAGTCACTCACGCCACAAATACTTGCGCACCAGTTATATATGCGCAGAGACCTGGTTCTTAACCTGGATGGCCTGTGTCATTTGGACCCTCACTACAAAAAGTGTAATTTGCAAATAAGAGAATAAAGGCAATATTACGTGTAGAATTAGCAATTAAGAACTCTAAGCTCTGATCTCTGTCCTGCCATCAGTTAACTTATTTCGGCTTCCGTTTTTTACTTATGAAATGTAAGAGTTGGATGGGTAGAGGTGGGAAGGAGAGGGAATTTAGATAGAGCCAATATCTTTTTTCCAGGTCTCAAAGCCCATTGTTTCTTATCTGAATTACTAGACTTTTAATTTTTTCCATCTTTATTGAAGTATAATTGACAAAAATTGTATATATTTAAGGTGAACAATGTGATGATTTGATATATATTATGAAAAGATTACCACTATCTAACACATCTGTCATCTCACATAGTTACCTTTTTGTGTAATTAGAACACTTAAGATCTATTCTCTTAACAAATTTCAAGTATACAGTACAGTATTACTAACTAGTCACCACACTGTACAGTAGGTTCCCAGAACTTACTCATCGTACAATGAATGAATGGTTAAGTTTTTTTAAATGCTTAATGTAAACAATTTTGCACACTTACTAGAATGGTCAAAGTCCAAAACGCTGACACCACTAAATGCTGCCAAGAATGTAGAACAATAGGAGCCCTCATTCATTGCTGGCGAGAATGGTAAATGGTATAGTCTAGTCACTTGGGTGGTTTCTCAAAAAACTAAACCCTCTAACTGTACAAGTCAGCAATTGCATTCATTGTTACTTACCCAAATGAGATGAAAACTTATATGCATACGACAATCTGCACATGAATGTTTATGACAGGTTTATTATAAATCCCAAAACTTGGAAGCAACCAAGATGTCCTTCAGTAGATGAATAGATAAATAAACTCCCAAAACTTAAGCTAGACATGTGATAAAAGCAGTTTTTGAAATACAGATATTCTGACCTCACAGTAAGGCAGATACTGACAGAGCATCTAAATCCCCCTCCAGCTCTGGAAACAGCAGCCTGGGAGAGGCAGGGCACACTGGGCCGAAGGCCAGGCACGACGTTAGAGAAGTCCTTTTGCTATTCGAGCCACATTTCCCCCCCAGCTGTAACATGGGAATACTTATCTCTTGGGGTCAGTGGAGCACTTAGAGGAGAAAATGGGTATGATAGTGCTGTGCAGATTAAGTCTAGAAGAGAGACAGGCATTGGGTATTAATTCAGCCACTATTTACTGGCATCCTGGCCAGGTCCTGGCAGTATAAATCATGTAGAGTCTGGCAGGAGCCTCTGATGACAGTGCCAAGTGATCATTGCTGTAATGGCCTTCTGAATAAGGGACGCACTTAGGGGTGTCTAGGACAACTGTGGACTTGCCTGGTGAGGGTAGACTCAAGGCAAATCTTCCAAGATGGGGAGGATGTGCCAAGCAGAGAGAGAACCTCTAATATTCCAGTGACTGATACAATCCACTTTTATGTGAGTGGTTCTGGTGAGAAGTTCACCATCATAAGGGATTATGCAAATAAAATAATTCAAGTAAAGTTCTTGGCTCACTGCAAGACACATAGTAAGTGATGAATTGGTAGCAGTTATTAATACATTACTGTCTGCTCTCTGCAGGTTGTTAGGCTTCCCTGATGAAAATTCTGGTAGCTTTATTGTTCTCCCAGATCCAATGCCTGCTGACCGTTACACAAAGCAGTAACTTGTCCTGCTCAACAGCATCCTCTAGTACAGTGTTAGAGAAGCAGCCACTTTAATGCTTACGACCCAAGTATGTAGAGCCATTGGAACACTCAATATGGCCTGTGCCACTTGACTAAACTTCATTAAAATCCAGCCCATAAACTCATTCCCTCTGAAGGGCGGATGGGACAGTTATATCTATAGTTAGAAGCTTATAAGTTTTGTTCCAAACTATGAACGAAATTGAATAAATTAGTTACAAGCCTTAAGGAAATGGGCATCCGTATTTTTTTCTTTCCAGCACAGAAGATAAAAAAACTAATTCCAGGGCAAGGACCATACCTTCTATATTTGTATATCCTGAGCATTGAGCACAGTCTTAGCACATAGATAGTTTTGGGGTTTTTTTTGTTTTTGTTTTTAGTTTCAAGTATACAGTTCATTGGTTAGACATTTATATAGTTTATAAAAACAGTCCCCCTAATTGTTCCTTCTCTCCTCTGGTTTTTAGACAGTTATGTTTGAAAAGAGAAATCTACCATAATTGTTCTATCTCAACTAACACAGATTTTTTTCCACTTAACATAATTTTTCTAAATTTAAAAAAACTGTAAGATACTTGGCATATATACTTTTTGGCCTTTATTTTCCTATATGTGCAAAAATTGGGACCATAAAGGCATGTTCTAACTGGTTGTTCCCCTTTACAACCCAACTGGGGTGCACGTTCTTGCCCAGGCATCTCTACTTCCACAAAATAAGTTCTAAGAAGTGGGATGGAGGGTTCAAAGACAGGTACAGAACTTTTTACCGACTTGCTTGCTTACCCTCGTGTGTGTCTTTCTCCCACAGAAGAGCGAACGTATTACCAGTGCTGGAAGTTTGACAATTGCAATTTCGAATACATTTCAAAGGCCTTAGGGGAGAACAAACTAGAGTACGACTGCTGCCAGAAGAACCTGTGTAACAGAAATGATGGGGCGCGTGCATCAGGGGAAACGTTTCTGCTGCTGACTCAGCTGCTTGCAGCATTCTGGAAGTTCTTTCTCTAAATCAGTACCCGGAGAGCTTCTCAACTCCCTATTTCTGTGTATCCCTTACGTCCGTCCTTTACTGCTGTGTTCCAAAAGCTTTGTATGTTCCAACTGGATCCTGATGGGAAAGATTAAAACTAGCTTGAGCAACATGGATAAGAGAGATACTCAAGAAACTCCGAAGACCAGTCCTGTTTGCAGAGCAGGCCCGTTTGAGAAAAGAAGTTTAAGAATGAAGGAAATGACATGTGATTGGAGCTAGGTTACATGCTTCTTCCTCTGCTCTTTGCAGTGACAGCTTGACTAACTTCTCTGAAATCCTGTTATTTCCTATCTTGCTTCTTGCATGTAGTTAAATAGTATAATCGATACTTTTGGAAGACTGGGACAAGGGGGGTTCTTTTCAACAGTCTCTCACAGGGAATGCTTTAATGCAGTTTGGGACCTCCAGATGTCATCATAAACAGAAACAGGTATGCAGGGAAGTGTTTTATGTGCTGACATCAATCCTCTCGAGTCCTAGCGGACTTAGAACAGATTGTGTAAAATATCTTTATAAGATCTGTTTGCATAATCGCAGATGTTGGGGCTTTCAGAACCTCAGCCGGTTTCCTGAAAAGTGATACACCTTTTCAGAAGGATAAAGTTTTGCCTTTTTCTTGTAGGTGCTAGTGAATAAGTCTCAAGATCCTGTAGACTTAATGACATTTGTATTCTTATACTTGGCAGTATTTAACAGAATAGCCTGACTTCTGCAGATGAAAGTGGGATTTCTTAATTAACATTTAAAAAAAAAAAAAAAAGCCCTTGATTATGTAATCTGTCAGACAAACTGAAATGAATGATGCCTTTCTGAAAATAAAATCCAATCAAATGCTAGAGTGTGGTCGTTAGCCAAAGAGGATAATGGCATATGCAGCATGCCCCGTGACAGGAAAGAACTTGAGCAGTACCAGTTTTCTTCTGTTGATGCTGTAGACAAATAAAGACTTTCTCATCCAAACCTAGTGCATCACCTTGGTACTCTGTGTTCCCTGTTGGCTCAACGTTTGTCTTTACATCATCTTTAATTCTGTGTTCCAAGACAAAATACCAGGTGTGACTCTTTCTGTTACCGAACTCAAAGGGGTTCATTTGCCTGCACATGTCAATAGCCAAAAGAGACATGAGACGGGAGTTTGCAGCAAAGGAAGTAGAGGTTTACTTAAGGAAATGGTACCAAGCCTGGAGACACAACAGAGCTAGCGCTCAAAGACCCAGGTCTCTGATGGCCTCTAGGGAATAGGTTATATATGGAAACACTCATTAGTTTCTAAGGGAGTTGGGGTTGTGGGCTCTACTGATTGGTCGGCACTAGGTTAGGAGGCAGTTGATCATCAGGTCCTGATGTCAGTCATGGCATGTCCTACCTGGTTTCAGGGGGATGCTGGTAAGATCATTCCACTTTCATAGGTGTGAAGCTGCAGGATGTTCTCTTTAGTTTGACCAAAACTTTTCTCTGGTCAACAGACCTGAGGCTTTGTTCCTAAAAGTAATGCCGACCTAAGGGCTTAATGATTAAGAGAATGGTCCTGCAATGTGCAGAAAGATAAGGAAAGAGAAGAAGCAAGTGAGTCCAAGGCCTGTTTGAGTGGAGGAGAAAGAGAAAAAGTCGTTTTAAAAGAAGTGAAGATTTACATGGTCACAATTCCTTAGCAGGACTTTTTCAGCCTAACTGTGCCCATAGCTACCATCTGAGCAAAGCAACTCATTTCACGTAGGGCTTTTTACTTAGGACCAAGAATCAACTTTGCCTTCAGCAGAAAGTGAAATTTGGGACAGTTTAAAAAGGGGATCCGACCAGACCGCAAAAAGCCAGATGTTGGCCAGTTCCGGAACTCTCTCAAGATTGAGATTCCAGGATGAGGCCATCTGACTACTAAAAGTGGTCATGTGCAACTTTCGGGCCAGAGAAAATTGAAAAAAGGGTAATTAAGGCAGAAACTGGGTGCCGCTAAACGGGGAGAGGTCTGCGGGAAGTCGAAATCGGCAAAGGTACAAATGGCCTTAAGCTTCAAGGTTTCTTTCTGAAGAAAGTTGCTATGATTCATACCATAGACTACGGATTGGGTGTCTGGACCCAAAGGCAACAATACGTCAAAGGCCAGATGAGTAGAAAGTCAGTAGCCTTTGCATAGCTTTACAGAAATGTTCAAATTGAATTCACTATTAGGTGGTAATAACCCCATTGGATCTCTTTGCGGGGATGAGCTATGGGTGCACAGTACACCAAGTGGGTGGGTAAGTAGAACTCATAGTATGTCCTGAAGGATGCTGACCCGTTGTCTTATTCTCAAAAGTACTGAGCTTCGAGGTATGGGTATATTCCCGTGTCCTTGCAGTCGGCCCTGCAACTTACGTCATACAGTGTGATCCTCAAAATAAAGGCCAGCCTATGTGTTTTGGACTTCGAGCCTCTTGAGTAAGAACCATGCTTTATTTGTCTGCAGCTTCAGCAGGGCCAGATAATTTATCTCACACACTGTGAGTCCCTCATCCTCATCTGTGTTCAAAGTCTGCTAGCTCAGGTGGTTTTTGTTGCTAGCTTGCAAACATCGGAACTAATAGCAGTTCTAAGGGATTCTTAATGTGCTGAGAAGGCACAGAGCTGGTGGGAGGTGGTACTGACCTGACAATCACTAGGGATACTAGTGATGAGGGGTACCTTCTGGTGCGAGGTTCTACACCCCACGTTTTACATGTGTCTTCATCAGTACTACTATCATCCCACTTTAAGAGGAAACGACATTTGGAGAAGTGAGCTGAAACGCTGAAGGTCACTGAGGTAATTAACGTGTTGGCAAGTCCAGGATTCACACTGAACTTCCCAAGGCAGCCACTCTGCCACCCGGCCTATTCCACAGCAAACATACACCAGTCTGACCTTGGAAAAAAGCCTGGAACATGACCCTGGTGCTTTTTTGCTTTGAAGAAATCAATTCCTGCCTTTTCTGAGAAAAAACATTAAGTACAGTTATATTTTACTGGACAGTTAGGTTACCCGGGCTTCACAAAACCTAGTTAGGCCTTTTGAGAAACAAGATAATTTAAAACTCTGTGTTTGCCACGGTCTGTTCCCAAAGGAGCACTGCTTCTTGTCAGTGTTTCACGGCGGCGTAGCGGTGCTTAAGGGCATGCATGGGTTTTGTAGTTGGGAACCTGAGTTTGATCCCATGTCTTCCACTGATTGGCTATGTCTCTGGACAAGCGTTTTGGACCTCTCTGAGCTCTGGCTTCCTACACCTACCTCAAAGAATTGTGAGGTTTGAGGTCAAGCATTTATAAAGTGGCAGAAAGTGGGCTATCATAAGGATGCAGGTTACACGGAACACTGGGCAAAGCTTAAGGGATCTGAGACTCTACAGGGAACCATGTGGCATTCATTCCACTGGCTTTGACATGAGTAGAAACTGATCAGAGGCCTTTTAAAATTAAAGGATTATTCACCATAAAATTTTTATTTAAAGCTTCCTATTTATGCACACGTTTTATATGGGAATAAGATCAATGACCACACCACTTAACTTCTAGGTGGTGTCTATGTGGGTCCATTGTAGGTAAGGGTATTCTCTTCCCTGGCAGCCGAGTAGGTCAAGAGACTCTGGGTTGGGGAGGGGACGGCATGCACCCTGCAGAGGGAAAGCACACTGAACTGGGAGTTGAGATTCTGGGATTGTGGAGTGGGGAGCTTCTTTTCTGTAATTGGCATCCCTAGAGGTGCTGCCTTTCCCATCCTTGCTACATGCAAGTTAGCCAAACCCCAGTATATTAATCCTATATCTACGACTAGTGCTCATGCTCACTCAACTAACTCCACCCAGTCTGGTTGTAAGTTTTACGGATGTATCACTATCAGTCAACCTAGAATACTAATGCCGAGAAGATGTGGCAGCCTTTCCGGGCATGCAAGGGGTCTCACGTGTTGCCGTGATATGGGGCTGTGGCCAGAGCTATAACTTAGCGTTATGATTCCCTGAACTACCAGTGTGGACAGAATAGGACCTAGCACTACTTTTTTCAATAAGGAATGCAGTGATCACAACGTGAGGGCTTACCGTATGCCGGGCACTATTCCAAGCATTACATATACAAGTTCACTTAATATTTCTCAGTAACTATAAACAGTATTGCCTACAGCCAAAGCCATCGGAGTGCTTACAAATTGCAGTTCCCTGTGCATGTCACTGGCTTGGACTGTGTGCCCGGGTGGCTGCCCAGGGGTTCGGCCAGGTGTCTCCATATCATATTCCCTCGGCCCTTTTGTGTTGCTTAAAATAGTTTGAGAAAATTTCTGTTCTTTGCGACCAAATATCTCTGACCAAGACAACTACTAGTGAGAAGGGTTAACTAAACCACCCTTTTCCCTGAGCTATAGGAAGAAGTCTTAAAAAACCCTAAAGATTGGAATGGAAACCATGTGTATATGATGTGAATAAAGCCGTTTTCAGATTTTTTTTAAATTGGGGTTTCCAATAAGATCTTGCTGCAACAGACTTTTACTTAAATGCAATACATTTTCAGAACAGTTATGAAAGTTCCTTTTCCCGTAAAAGTAGAAATTCTCCAGTTTCAGGCACGTAGTATCTCCAGGTGCCAGCCCCCAGGGAGAGCAGTAACTCAGTTACAGGGAGGTGATATCTCCAGGCGCCAGCCCCAGGAAAAGTGCAACACTCCAAGGTGAAGATGATAAAACTGTCTACTAGGCCCTGTTTGATCTGAGAGTCTCCCGGATACATTTATCTTTGTAC
>NW_006433024.1:10497419-10502962 GCF_000325575.1 Pteropus alecto | reverse complement strand
CGCAGCACCAGATGGAGCATGGGAGGGCAGAAAACCTCAAAACCTCCCACCTGGGTGAGGAGGGGGTGGGGTTGCATACATGTGATCTAGTAGGGCAGCCCCAAGGCTGTTCCTGATGGGGATGTCCAGTTGGAGACCCCAGGAGGTGTAAAAGTGGAAATTCTCCAGTTTCAGGGAGGTGATCTCTCCAGGAGCCAGCCCCAGGAGAAGCCCAACATTCTAAGGTGCAGATGATAAAACTGTCTACTAGGCCCTGTTTGATCTGAGAGTTCCCCGGATACATTTATCTTTGTACAAAATGTTAATGGCTAACTTCTGCTTCTTGTAATCTGCTTATTCAAGGATGTAGTAGGAGGCTTTATAAGCTGCCTCCTCTGGAAGCTCGGGGCTGATCTCCTCTAACCCTGCATGGTAGA
Organism: Pteropus alecto; assembly: GCF_000325575.1. NCBI lineage: Eukaryota > Metazoa > Chordata > Mammalia > Chiroptera > Pteropodidae > Pteropus > Pteropus alecto. The sequence goes on along the minus strand of NW_006433024.1, from coordinate 10,502,546 downwards.
GAGTCAGTCACTGGCCGGCTAATAAAGGCTCATAATTAATCTCAATTGTCTCTGTGGGTCTCAGAACCATTTGCGCCACAACATTTCCTGCCCCTATCACTGACTAGCTCTGAGGGCTTGCACATACTGCTTCACCATTCTGACCCTCTGTGTCATCATCAGATGTAACAGTAGTACCTATGATAATGGACATTTTGGTTTTTAGCCACTAGGCACGTTTCCCTTCCCCTCTGATAACAAAACCATAATTGCCTATTGGGGAATTACTTCCACCCACTAAGTGCAGTCTTGGCGAGACCATTAATGAAGGAGGTCTACTCGCCTCTTGCCAAAAGGTGGGCATGTTCTCTCCTGGAATTTAGGTCCTGAGTTATAGAAGGACTCAAAAGCTATTTTAGTTGAAGGTATAAGTCTCTCAGGAAGGCTGCAAGTAACAGACGACCCAACTTAGAAGGTAGGCAGCTGGTGGCATTGGTTCAGCTGCTCAGCAGTGTCTCGGCTGGTATATTTGTGATATTTTGATCTCAAAGTCACTGCAGAAGTCTTAGCATTGCATCTCGGTTCAAGGCAGGAAGAGATGAAGGGAACGCATGCCGATGGAACTTGTTTTTGTCCTTCTTATCAGCAAAGTAAAATCCCAGAAAGCTTGTGGCTATCTCCTGGTCATATCTTTTGGCTGGAAATATCTCATGGCCACCCCTAGCCGAAAGGGAGACCTGCAAAGCTAGTCTTTCATATTCCAGCCTCTATAGGGGAAGTGGAAAGAGTTAAAAATAGTCATTGAGAATAGCCAGCCAGCAGCATTTACTACCTGTACTGGAGAGGCTATTGATTCCTTTCTGCTACCTGTGGTGCAGGACAGGGCAAATTCCCTTGGGTGAGGAGACGAGCCCTGCACTGAGACAGAGGGTTCTTGGTGGAGAGAGTAGAAAGAATTCAAACTCATGCCAAAGTTAGAGTCAAAGGCAAGTTTATTAGAGAAGAGGTAACACTCCATAGGCAGAGCATGGTCTCCTCTCAGCCTCAGAAAGACTCAGAGAGGGGAGGACAGTGAGAGAGACAGAGTAAAGGCACCTGAGAGGGACCCCATCTGGAATTCAGTTTATACATCTTCTTTAGTTCCTGTGAGTTACAGTTTAAAGACTTTGTTTACCCATTTCCTTTGATACAGACATGCAGTGAGGAGGATAGGAGTCCTCAGCAGGGAAAGGCCTGCTGGAGGTTAGTTCCCAGCCTTTAATTCCTAGATTCCCTATGGTGTTAGCCACAGGGAATGAATGATTTTATTTTGTGCAGGAGCAGCCACTTAAAGACTCTGTTGTTCCTGGTTCCCCTTCACAGGTGTGGGAAGTGGGTTGTTAGCAATCCCAGCGGAAATCGTCCTTTGTTCTGCAGGTGTCCTCCTGGCCTGGCTCCAAGGCCATCAGCATATCGCAGTGTCTCTGAATGTAGCTTGATTTAACACTTAAGTTCTCTTGCCTCCTCCCTACCTTATCTGGATCCTTGGAGCCCTCCCTGGTCTCTGAACCTTCTAAACCTAATTCTTACGCTTTCTGTCCCATGAATTATCTCATAGCCTTTCGTATTAATTCTCAGTATTAACCTCTGTTGCTTGTGCACAGAAAATTCTGACAGACCTACCCTATAACTGTTACTGTGAGGATAACATGAGAGCACGTTACAGTAAGTGGTCAATAAGTGTTAACTACAATTATTTTGCACAACTAGTTGATGCTGGTTGATGGAACTTAAACTCAGCTCTCTCATCTTCCAAGCCCCTGCATTCTCCACTCTATTAAACTGCCTCTCAGGCTTCAGTTTATTTAAAAATCTGCTTACTCTGCAAGTGCAGAAGAACACATTTACCAAAGAAAACAAGAATAGGGGCTGGACTGCATTTTTTAGAAACTTTCTTGTAATAGTGGGCGTTGCAGAGGGCAAGGGGAATGCCTGGGCCACCAGCAAGGACCAACACAATGGCTAATTCAGATAAGTAATAAAGAAAAGACTGTTCTGTGCTTCCCAGGGTAGTGGGGACTTGATTGTGACACAAACGACTTCTAGTAAGAGCCAGCCTCTTGCCAGGAAGAGGATGGAAAGCCAGAGGACCCGAAGGTGCCCTTGCCCTGAGAGCCGTGGGAACTGTTGGGAGGCCACAGGAGGAAGTGGGGAAGAGGCTGAGGCCTGGGGCCAGCCAGCCTGTTTGGAAACCCAGCTCGGAGCTAAGCAGTCACAGGACCTCGGGCGAGTTGCTTAAGCTCCTGTACCTCAGTTTTCTCACCTGGAAAATGAGGATGATAACCTACAGCTTGGGGTTGTCAGAAATATAAAATGAATTAAGACAAGTGCCTGGCACACAGTAGCGGCTGTGGGTTTAATTTCACTCAGAGGGAAAACAGGTAATCAGCTTCTAGGGTGTAGGGCTTGCTAAATTATCTGGTTTTAGCCAGTGGCAATGAACGATTGTATTTGGATACGGCAGCCACTGAAGGACTCTGTTGTTTCTGTTTCCCCTTCCGCAGGTGTGGGAAATGGGTTATTAGCAATCCCAGCAGAAATCTTCCTGTTTCGAAGGTGTCCTCCTGGCCTGGCTACAGGGCTGATCAGCATATCGCAGTCTCTATTAATCAAAGTAGCTTGATTAACATTTTAATTCTCTTGCTTCCTCCCTACATTAACTCTAGTCGAGCTGTTAAATTACTAAAATCAAGTAGGTTGAAGCATGAGGAAAAAATTCTGTTTCTATTTTAAGTTAGCCTGGGAACTTAAACGTTTGAATTTTCCAGTCCTTTGTCAATGCCTAGATATATATATCAATTCCAGATAACTCCCTTCCCTCAGTGGATTACCCACCTGAAGGACTAAGGTAACAAATATTCATATCTAGACAGCCTGACATCCATTATCCAGACCACTCGTTACCTAGAGGGTCACTATCTCAGACCAATCCAGAGGCTAAGAATGCAGGATTGATTCTTTTCAAGAATGTACTTTTTACTATAAGAACTCTTAACTCTTTTTTTCTTCTTCAGAACACTCTGGGTTTTGCTTGATTGTGTTTCTGGTTTACAAACTGGAACATGTATTTCTAGCCAAAGCCCCAGAATCTTTTTGAGTTCTTTCAACAATACGTACAAATAAAAGCATGTGATTATATTGCATCATTTAAAAAACATAAGAAACATCTGTTTACCTTCTAAGGACCATCAGTATGTAATAACAAGAGCTAATGTTTACTGAGCATGTACCACGGCCAGGTACTTAGATTGTCTCATTTAATCCTGCCAATCCAAGTGAGTAGTGTTGTGGCGCAAATGATTCTGAGACCCACAGAGCCAATTGAGATTAATTATGAGCCTTTATTAGCCGGCCGGCAACTGACTCTCTACCACGCAGGGTTAGAGGAGATCAGCCCCGAGCTTCTATAGGAGGCAGCTTATAAAGCCTCCTACTACATCCTTGAATAAGCAGATTACAAGAAGCAGAAGTTAGCCATTAACATTTTGTACAAAGATAAATGTATCCGGGGAACTCTCGGATCAAACAGGGCCTAGTAGACAGTTTTACTATTTTCACCTTGGAATGTTGCACTTCTCCTGGGGCTGGCGCCTGGAGATATCGCCTCCCTGAAACTGGAGAATTTCCCTTTTACAGTAGGTACCATTACTATTCCCATTATATAGATGAAAAGCTGAGGTTCAGAAAGGTTCACCTATACAGCCAAGAACATAGTGGATCCAGGGTTTAGTCCCAGGCCTGAGTCCAAAACCCTGACTCTTACCACTACTATGGTTCTGTAGTGGTGGGAAAAAAAAGGTTTCCTCTACTCTCTTAGGTTGTGTAGCTGGCAAAAGATAGATTAACTGGTCTTGAGAATTAAACTGACAAAAACACAGATTAACAGGAGATAAGATTTATTATGCATGCACGAGGTGAGGAGAGGAAGCTACTCACAAAAAAGAAGTGAAAATCTAAGAAGTGGTCAGGCTTGAGAGTTTATAAACCATTTTAACAAAAGGTAATAAATTGTGGACAAATGACAAGACAAAGGAAAAGGGGTTTGGGCTTCTAGGGATTGTAAATTATGGGGGGAAATATATGGGGGAAATTTATGGAAGATAAGGGTCGTTTAGTAAGTTCGTTATACAGACGGAAGTCAGTGGCATCTCCAGCCATCTCTTCTTCCTGGGATGGGAGAGAGGAGGGGGGACCCCTTCACAAGGGGAAATTTATGTTACCTTTTCAGAGGGAAATATATGTCCTGCTTTTAGGCAGAAAAGGAGAGGACAGAGAATTCCTCGTGTCTTCTGTTTCTCAATCGCCTTCAACTTAAAATAATCCTATGCCAAAGTGGCATATTTTGGGGTGGTATATTCTGATCCCTATTGAGTCCTATTATATTCTCAGAATTATAGGATCCTTGGGCTGGATCCAGCTAAGTATAGGAAGAAAAAGCTCAGCATCAGATAGACCCCTGAGTGGGGATAGGCGCTCTTTCCTTTTGGACATAATTTCTAGGTTTACAAATGCTTTACACACACCATTCTGTCTTGTGTCTGATCACCATAAACAACTGGATGAAGCAACTTGGTTCTCTGAAGTCAAACAACTTGCCCAAAGATATCCAGCTTGGACATCTGTCTCTCCCTTTGCGGCTGCACCCTCGGACACACACACACACAGCATTTGCCAGTGGAGATGGTATTGACTCAGGTCTTGACTGGCGGGCAGCCTAAACTAGCCCCTGCCCATCTCTGTTCATTCACGCCAGTGGAAATGGTATTGACTCAGGTCTTGACTGGTGGGCAGTCTAAACTAGCCCCTGCCCATCTTTGTTCATTCATACCAATCACCGTTAAACGTAGGCTCTCAAGAAAATTTACCTTCCCTCAGTCAATGACTAATACGGGCTACTCATGAAAAGATGCTGGGCATGTCCCTTGAGCAGTAGTCCAGATCAATCATAATGAATAAGTGAGCCATTTATGGTAGATTCCTTTGGGGTGGTTAGTTTACTGTCTGTGAGCTCCTGATAAGGAATGTGTTAGGGAGGGAACTATATTTCAGCGAAGACACTCTACTTCATATCTATTACAAACCCATTCCAGGGTCCTTTTTTCCAGAATC
>NW_006433024.1:10486795-10496873 GCF_000325575.1 Pteropus alecto | reverse complement strand
TCGGGACTCCCCCCCCTGCCACTCAGGGTGCCTTTCTCACTTCAGGGGCGCGGCCTGCCGTCAACGGGCGTGGCCACATTTTGGGGCGTGGCCGGCGGGCCCCTCGAATTCCACCTATTCCGGGAGGGGCGGGGGCGAAAGGGTGGGGCCGCGCTCCCCCGGGGCGTGGCCTGTGGAACCTCAGAACCCCGGCGACGTGGGGCAGGCGCGCGTCTACCTGCGCGGGGTTCCTCCCACGCAGCCTCCCATTCAAAAGATGCCGAAGGGGCGGCGCGGCAGCCAGAGTCCCACGATGAGCCAGCGGCCGGCCCCGCCCCTCTACTTCCCGTCCCTCTATGACCGCGGCATCTCCTCGTCCCCGCTCAGTGACTTCAACATCTGGAAGAAGCTCTTTGTGCCACTGAAGGCGGGTGGGGCGCCGGCGGGTGGGGTCTTTTGGTCCCCCCAGGCAGCGCCCCTGTCCCCCGCCCTGGCCCTCGGGCCTGGCCTCCATCCCCTATGAGCCTTTGCGTTTCTTCTACTCGCCGCCGCCAGGGCCAGAGGTGGCTGCCTCCACCCTGGCGCCCGGCCCCACGACCCCCTGGCTTGCCTCTGCCTCACACCCCGAGGAGTTGTGCGAGCTGGAGATCCGGATTAAGGAGCTGGAGCTGCTCACCATCACTGGAGACGGCTTCGACTCCCAGCGCTGTGCGTGACTTCCCTGGGGCTGCGCTAGCCCATCCTTAGCCTGCCTCGGCCACCCCCTTGGCTCCGTGCCCCCTTATCCCCTCCCCGACAATGTGGCCTTGGGCTCAGGCTCCAGCTCCCAGGAGTCCCAGGTCTCAAATCGATCCCCCAGAACCCAGACTCCCCCAGCCTGAATTTCAACCGACTGCTTCCCCGACCACGAATCTGGACTTCAGCGACCCTTTTGTCCCACATTCCATCCTCCCTCCATCCTAAACCCTGTCAGTAATCTGGACTCTGAGCTTCTAAACCTGGAATTTCATCCACGACAGCCCCTTTCCTGAACTTTGAGCCTCCCTCACAGTACTGCTGCCCCTAGAGCTCCATCCACCACAGACAGCCCCTCTCTCTAGAGACCCGAGATTCAGTGTTTATCTTAAACTGGGATCCTGAATGGGAGGTGGGGGAAGTAGGCGAGTGGCAGCTGGAATGTCTGTAGGGGAGAAGTGGGAATTGTGCAAGACCCAGGAGGCCCAAGGACGTTCACTGAGGGGCTTTGGGACCCTCCACTTCTCAGTGCTGGAAGGTAGCCTCCCTGTGACGCCGGCCCTCTCACTGGGGTCCTGGACTCTGCCAGTTGATCTCTGTCTGAAGTCTCAGGAATCCGCATCAGGTGTGCTGCTGTGGGTGGAATTCCTCCAGTGTGCAAGCTGACTGACTCCTCCCTGTTCGAGAGTAAAATTGTTCAATCCAGTTCTACTCCCAGAACAACCTATTGCACTGTAGAATATTCAGCGGCATCAGGCTGTCTGCAGACTTTGTCTTTCTGACCAAGGCTAGCACTTGACCACGGGAGGAAGGCAGATGATTCTAGAAGACCATCCCCTCTATTGTATAAAATGTGCCCCCCCCCCCACCATAGGAAAGTATGAAATAACCTAAATGTTTAGGTCCATATGACATGGGAATGGTCCCCAATTCATTGGACACCCTGTAATTCCCCTTCCCATAGTCAGGGAAGAAACAATTCCTAGAAAATGGGTTTATCTAAATCCTAGATTTCTCAACTACATATTCTCTGCTTATATATGTTTGGGCTGTTAGGGTCCCCTGCCCCCTGTCCCCCGACCCGCCATCTTGGACTCATGTAGAAAACACAATTGCTTTGGCAGTGTTAGAAAAAGCCCTTCTCTCTACTCCAGCTAAGTTTGTTTTGCTCTCCTGCAGATAAGTTCTTGAAGGCACTTAAAGATGAAAAGTTACAAGGACTGAAGACCAGGCAGCCTGGGAAGAAGTCGGCCTCTATCTCCTGAGGAGCTGCCCACCAGAGCCTGGGCAGCCACCTCCTTAGGTGTTAGTGCTTAGATAATGTGTCCTGTTTGTAGTCATTTCAAAAATCGTTATTTTCTGTTCTGTATTTACTGCTGTTCTTGTTGCTCCCAGCACATACTCCACATACAGTGCCCACTTACGTGGTAAATCTCATGGTCTCTCTTCTTCTGTGCTGCTGCTGGGGGGAGTCCTTTCATGGGGTCTGGAAGCTGCCATCCTGCTGGCATTCAGGTTGTCCCAAGACCAGGGGAGGGGTCCCCCAAACTGCCAAGTCAGATGAAAATTGAGAAAAACCAAGGGCAATATATATTTGGTTCTGTTGCTGCATCCCTGCTCAGAAAGGCTGTTTAAGGACTGGAACAGGTGGGTTGGATTGTTTTCAAACAGCTTTAGTCCTTGGAAGTGTTTTGTTTTGTTTCGTTTTAATAGGTTTTGGACCACAAAACTATTTGATATTTGGATCCAAGCCACATTCCTTCCTAGAAATTCACATATTCAAGAAATATTTATCAAGAGCTTATTAAGTGCCAAGCACCCTCCTGGGCTCTTGAGATTTGGGGAGGGGGAGACACAGACAATAAATATAAATATTATGTAAGTCATAATATGGTATCACAGAAGATGATATGGTAAGGGGGAAAAACGAATAGGGTAAGTGTGGCCAGGAGGGTCCAAGGAACGCAGGGTAGAATTTCGAATAGGGTTACTTGAAGAGGTAATATTTAAACAAGGTGTGAAGGCATTTGAGGGTGACAACCATGTGTCACCCTGGGAATGTTCCAGGCAGAAGGACCAATGTGAAGGCTGAAGGTGGGAGTGTGTTGGGATGTTTGAGGGACAGAAAAATCCCAGATGGCAAGAGCAAGAGAAATGAGAGGGGAGTGATAGGGATGCCTGCAGAGAGAATCCGTTCATGTGGGACCCTGCAGCCATGGTAAGGACTCTGGGTTTTCCTCGGAGTGGGACGGGGAGTAGTTAGAGGGTTTTCAGTAGTGAGTGACAGGATCTGACTTGTGCTGTTGGGTTGAGAACCGACTAAGAAAGGAAGCAGGGAAAGCAATTAGGGGCTGTATTAATTAATAATCCAGCTAAGTGAGAAGTGATGAGACAGCACTGTGCGGTGCAGCCCCATCTGCCTTTTCTTTCCTGCTGGGTGACAGATGTCTGTCGGACACCTGCTGCCACCACTGCCCCTGCCCCTCACTACTAGGTGCTGTCTCTATGGTGAGGATGGGGAGTGAGATCTCAGTAACACCAGCATGCAAATTAAGGAAAATATTTTATGAAACAAATCTTCAATCAATTATAACATTTTAATGCTTGGCATCTGGATTCCCGTGTGCCTTCACTATGCCAGCAGCAATTGTAGATCATAGCCGAAGAATGAAGTGTAGGTTTCTTGCAAATGAGAATAGAAAGGAGACCAAGTGAAGGTGTTTAGGAAGAGGGAGTGGCGAGCTGGGACAAACACTGCGGAGAGGCCAAGTAAGATGAGCCTGAGAATTCACTCTTGGATCTAGCAACATGGATTTAGTATTTGTGATCTTGTCAAGAACAGTTTTGGTCGAGTGACAGGGATGAATGCCCGACTGCAGTAGTTTTAGGAGAGAATGGGAGTATGTGACTCTTTAGAGGAGTTCAGCTGTCAAGGAGAGCAGAGAACTAGAAGCGGGCTGAGAGAAGGTTTCATTAGGATGGGAGAAAGGACCATATGTTTGTGGTCTGGGTCGGGGGTGAGCCTGTTAGAGCAGGGGTCCTTAACCCTGGGCCGCAGACCGGTACCATTTCTCCGCCTGTTAGGAACCAGGCCGCAAAGCAGGAGGTAAGCAGCAGGCAAGGGACTGAAGCTTCATCTACATTTGCAGCCACTCCCCAGCGCTAGCATCACTGCCTCAGCTCCACCTCAGATCTTCAGGCATTAGACTCTTGTAGGAGCACCTGTCCTTGGTGCCAGAAAGGCTGGGGACTGCTGCAGTAGAGGGAGAAAAACTGATGATGTAGAAGAGAGATGAGGAACGGTGCTGGAACGGTGTCCTTGAGCAGACGAGAGGGGTGGGATCCAGTTTAAAATAGAGGAATTGGCTTCAGATGGGAGCAGAAACGATTCCTCTGTAATAACAGGAGGTCACGTCTGTGCTATGAGGGTGCAGATGCTGGTAGAGGGGTAAATGGGGTGGTGGGAGACCTGGAAATTGCATTCATGTGCCCCAAAGTTTGTGTAGTGACTTCCAGCTTGAGACAAGACCCAGCTGGAAACCCTGAGCCTGTCGAGACTGGCAAGCTGCAGAGAGCATGCCTGATGCGGGGGGCAGCTACACCCAGCTCTGGCTGTTGTTGCCCAGCCAGGAGTGTGGGCACAGTGTCAGGTGAACATTACTGCTTTCTAAATCTTAACAATGAATTCAAATGTTTCCAAATACAGCGGGGGCCAAATGAAATAAAGGCTGGATGCTCCCCCAGAGTTCGCAACCTCCGCTCTACCCACAGGAGTCCTAGCACCTGGACCGGGATTCCGGGCTCTGTCTGGCCTCCCCAGGAAGAAGCCAGGTTCCTGTTGTCCCAGGTTGGTTGTTATTAGAGAAGCATCCTCATTTCCCCATGCCTTCACCCAGTCCTGTCACCCATCCCCTCGTAACATGGCTTTGGTCATAGGTCTTGTTATCAGGATAGTGGAGAGGCAGGTCATGTGACTGTCAGCCCCTCTAGAACAAAATGGAATGGAAGAGGTTGTTCCTCCAAGAAAAGGAAGCTTGGCAGATGAAAACAATAAGGGTCCCAATTGAGAGAACACCATATGCAAGGAATAACAGATCAATGCAGTGGCATGCTGCAGCCAGCTTGAACAGCTCATAAGAGCCAATTGTTAAAATTTCAGGAATTTTGTAAGCTGGTTGTTAAGTACAGCCATTATTAAAAATTAAATTATATCAACTTACAGTCAAGCTATATTTAAAACTATGGTAATAAATACTCAAAATCCATCACTTCCTAATTACTTTGCTACATTTTACAATTACCTACGTTACCTATTACCTATGTCTAGTATATCTGTATGGTGGAAATCCTATGTGATGGTGTGCTAATGCACGTTACTTCCTAACAATGTCATGCTGGCATCTAGAAATTGGCCACAATGAGAGTGTTTACACCATGGAAACTGGCAAACATACAAATCAGAGTTGTTCTTTCTCCCTCTCTCCCCAACCAAAAGTTGATTGTTAAACATTTACTAGTAAACCATAAGATAAACAAGAAATGAAAGTACCATTTTATTTATAACTGAGCCAGAAGGAAAACAAAGTGCTTTGGGGCTTTCAAAGTTCAGCTGGAGGTATAAACGAAGCTTCCTGCTTCCTGCGGCTTCATTTGCACACTCAGTTACAGACGTGGAAGAAGAGGAGGAAGAACCTGGTCATGTCTGCTCATGCAGGCAGGCTTGTAACAGGCTCCCAGCGAGAACGTGCGAATTGACTTTTAAGATGGAGTAAACTTGCCCAGTGGTGATGCAGGGCCCAAGGAATGTCCTGGACCTTGATCAATTAGATTAGCAACTTCTATTTTGGGGAAATTAGGGTAGAAGGTGGGCAGAGATAACAACCTTTTGGGGGAGGACTGAAGTCCTTCCTCTCCAGTGGCAACAGTTTTGAGCAAGATTGAATATGACACCTGATAAAGCATGAAACCAGCTATCATCACAGATCTGTTAGTCCTGAGAAAAATATAAATTTCAAATGTGATGGGAAAACTTCCCACTATCTTATCAAAGTAATATGTGCCCCACTCTTTGGCCAAAGGAGTAGGGCAGAATCCGGTTCCCGCAGGGGCCTGGCTTCTTGGAACAGAAGGAGGAGAGAGCTGATCAACACTTCGAAGTTTTCTGTCTTCCTGGAGATAAACACCACCGTTGGTGCCTCGTGGGACACTGCCCTTTTTCTTTCAAGTGTCTTGAATCCATAACCAACCAGATATGTGACCTTAGGAAAGTCACCTAACCTCTCTGAGCCTGTTTCTTCATCTGTAAAATAGAAACACTGCTCTCACAGGATGGTTGGGTGGGGGACAACAAATAAGGTGATAGATGTGAACCTGCCCTCGATGGAGAGTCACTATTATTATTTTCCAGTATGTTTAAGACACGGCCCTCATTGTTGAGCTACTGGCGCAGGGAGTGGTGGGGAGCACAGGATATGAGCTGGAAGGAGGCCTTTTGGATGGTGCCCCAAAGGGATGGCTTTAGTCATCACCCGGCCCTTTCATCTTGTCCACACCAGAGGTCAACACGTCCACAAGGTGCCTGTGCAGCAGCTGGAGGGGAAGTGACTAGAGAGCAATCCAGAAAAGGCATCAGTGACAAAGAGCCAGGAAATCATCTACTCTAGGACCTCTTTTGATTGGCAGGAAACAGAAGGCCACTCTACCTAGCTTTCTTAAATAAGAGTTGTTGACAGTAGTGTTCTTTGTCTACTAGCGGTAGAAACTAATGTAAGAGAAGCCAAAAAGGGAAGCCTCCAGGCCTTTAGAAGGAAAGGAGGGGCTTCCCCTGGACAACTCAGCTCCAACTCTACCATTCCTTGGAAAGGAAATGTGATTGGCTCACCTGGGCTACATGTCCATCTCTGTCCCTGTCGGGGATGGGAGGTCAGGGTCCTGTGATTACAGTCCCACCAGAAGCATTTGGAGCAGGGGAGCAGCTACAAGGCTACATGTCCATCTCTGTCCCTGTCGGGGATGGGTGGTCAGGGTCCTGTGATTACAGTCCCACCAGAAACATTTGGAGCAGGGGAGCAGCTACAGAGATACCTCATGTCCCCTCATGGACCTCATGCCAATTGGCGCCAGGGCCTGGAAGCCACCAGGATTCCCAATAGCCGCCTTCCACTGTCTCTTTCTTGCTCTGTCCATCTGCCGCACCCCTCTTGCCTTTTCCAGTCAGCTTCTTCATAACTTAGCAACTAAGTGACTCACAGAAACCACGTCAATTGTCCACAATAAACTCTTTGTTCGTTCTACTTCCTAAGAATTGAGTGGCTCACCAGCTGGCCTTGAGCCAGGTTACAAGTTAGGGGAGAAGAGAGAGAGAGAGACAGAGCAGGAAAGGCCATATAATCAGCTGGTGATTCAACAGGGCTCTGAGAAAGGACTCCGCCAGCAAGAGGAATAAAGGTTAGCTATTCCACTTGTCCATTCACAGGCTCACCCAGGATTATTAATCTCATCTCAGAGTTGATCTGAATGCAATGTCTAATCTTTTCCGAGCCCTTTTACTCATCAGAAAACTTGCATGATAATCCCCCCTGCCTGGGTTGTTGTGAATTAACAGAAGTAATGTGTGTCCACTGTTTAGCTCATGACCTGACACGTGGCCTATGCTCCCCATCATTTTACCTTATAGGGTCTGCAGGGCCAATTTGCATCAAGGTTTCTGGTCGTTAACACAATTCCTCCTTTTTCTCTCGTGGCGGGATCCACCAGGTGGCAGCATGGATTTAGAAGTGGGATAAAACAGCCCCCTTCCCTTTTAAGTCCTCTCATATCCAGGGCTGGCTGGCATTTATCAGCTCGTTCGTTATTATCTAGAAGAAAATCAATTTGGCAACCTTTCGGGAGGAGACACTGCAGCCATTAAAGGCATTCATTGCAGAGATAAACACAGGTGCAGTTCTGGAGGCTGCAGGTGGCTGCCTGTGGAGAGACACGTTTTCTCTGCCTAGGGAAAATGTCTTTTCTGAACCAGTTTCAGGGTGAAAAGTCCAGTTTACATAAATAAAATAAAATGGACTGAACTAATTATCTGTATTAGTCTACTCGGGCTCCTATAATAAAATCCTATAGACTGGGTGGCTTAAACAAGCAGACTTATTTCTCGCAGTTCTGGAGGCTGGGAAATCCAAGATCAAGGTGCTGGTCAATGCATTTCCTAATGAGAACTCTCCTCCTGGTTTGTAGATGGCCACCTTCCTGCTGTGTCCACGCATGGCAGAGAGAGCCCTGGTGTCTCTGCCTTTTCCTATAAGGACATTAATCCCATAATGAAGGCCCCGCCCTCATGACCTCATCTAAACCTAATCACCCCCAAATCTGAACACATTGGGGATTAAGACTTCAACACATGATTTTTTTTGAGGGTGGAAACAGAGAAATGCAATTCAGTTCATAGCATATCTACAGTGTTATTTCTCTCCTGTTATTTTTCTGCCTCGGTCCTATTATTCATATACATATATTTCATATAGAGTCATGTACCATATGACGATACAGTGACAGACTGTATATACGACAGTAGTCCCATAAGATTACAATGGAGCTGAATTTCCTGTAAGAAACAGAAAGATATGTGGTTCAGGAGCAATTTTTTTCTCTGACAGGTGCAATATCTGTGGGACTTAGCAATAGATTCCCTCTTATTGAAGCACCTCAACTTTGAGTGAACAGGTTGCATCCCAGTCAGTCAGCCACTGACCTGTTTGAGCACAGAGGAGCCTGCCCTCCAATGCTACATATTCAGAGGCTGCTGCAGCTCTCCCAGATCTACCCTGATGGTCTTCAGAGTTACAGTGCTGCAAATTCTTTGTTGAGGACTTAAGATCTTATAAAAGGACGCAGGCCCACAGGAGCTACCTTAACAAGCAGTGCCACTGCGACTTTAGTAAAATCTTTCACAGGAGCTACCTTAACAAGCAGTAAGTGCCACTGCGACTTCAGTAAAAGCTTTTTTTGGCAGTGTGGAGCCAGCCTGTCTCTGTACTTTGGGAATATTTTCGGGTTGTAATGATGTAAAGCATAGATAAGTTTTATTTCTTCTATCAATTCAATGCCAGCGAGAGCCCTTTGTGCACATAGGGTCAGTGGAACCAAAAACAGATTTCCAGAGTCAAAATACTGAGTCCTCAATTCTATATCCTTTACATGTTAAACACCCTCTTTTTTATGAATACCACAGAATTCCTTAATCTGACCAGTGCTCCCATTTGCAATAGCCAAAACCACATTGCCATGGCAACCGCCTATGTTCCTTTATCTCTCCAGCTTGATTTCTTATTCCTCCTGATCCTCAGGCACCTTTCACTCTCTCCTGACAGTCGGTTTCTCCTCAATAATTTCCAGCCAGTTTCTCCTCGATATTTCCAATCAATCCAGCCCACATTCCTGTGGAGCAGTACTGACAGCCTCAATGTACTATTTCCGACCCTCTCAGAAGGAAGGAGGGGGAGGCCGTGGGCCGGTGTTTATAAGGTCTACGGAAGTACACAGGAATGTCCTAGGCCTTCACATGTGCTCGCCACTCACTGACTCACCCAGAGCAATTTCCAATCTGCAAGTTCCGTTCATGGTAAGTGCCCTATATAGGTGTAGCATTTAAAAAAATCTTTTATATTGTATTTTTACTGTAACTTTTCTATGTTTAGATATGTTTAGGTACACAAATACCACTGTGCTACAATTTCTCACAGTATTTAGTACAGTGACATACTGCATAGGTTTGTAGCCCAGGAGCTACAACATAGCCACATAGCTTAGGTGTGTGTAGGCTATAGACCACCTAGGCGAGAATAAGTGCACTCTATGATGTTCACACAACCGCAAAATCACCTAACGTTGAATTTCTCAGAATGTATCTCAATCGTTAAATGACGCATGACTGTATATATAAATAGGCCATTCAACCATTAATGGATACATAAATATAGAACTCATTATCTATGGACTGTTGGTTATATCTACTTATCTATGAACTATTATCTATCTGCCCGTTTATTATCTGTGATTATTGTTATCCATAACTGGTTGGATGGTCTAGATCTATTTTGCTTATAGAACTTTCTGCAGTAAGAGAAATGTTCTATATCTGTGCTGTTAAATATGGAAGCCATTAGCTACGTGTGGCTATTGAGACTTGACACGTGGCTAGGACTGAGGAACTGACTTTTAAATTATATTTCATTTTAATTATTTAAATTTAAGTTTAAATGGCCACATGGGTTTAGTGACTACCGTATTGGACAGCTCAGGTCTAGATAGAGGTACGCAGACACACACACACACACACACACACACACACACACACACACTTTTATTTCTT
>NW_006433024.1:10476120-10485927 GCF_000325575.1 Pteropus alecto | reverse complement strand
GGCCTCCCTCCAGAAATTGGCGGTTTCCAGGAAACTCATTAGACTAAGAAAAAAGCACCTTTGACCTTCCCCACTAGTCTCTCAAGGACACACACACACACACACACACACACACACACACACACACTTTTCTTCCTTATTGAATCAATTCGATTGTGTTCCATTTGGAAAGAGGGAAAATTTGGTTTCCAAAGTTAACTGATGTGGTTGCAGGTAAAAATAGTACTTCTTTATAGACGAGAACACTAAGGGTCAGAGAAGCGAAGTCGGTACCTAAGGTGTCACCATGAGTCAGCAGCAGAGCCAATAATCTGCCTTCTCCAGGTGGCAGCTCCTTCCTCTGTGTAAGCCTCCAGGAATTCAGCTGAACCACGTCCACACCAGTTACCTCTGGAAACCAAGCCTGCATTAAACCCCCAAATTTCCCTCTTTCCTATGCTGTACGTGACACCCTTGTGACTCGTTTATTTTATAACTAGAAGTTTATCTTCATTTCCGGATATGGCTCAGGAAGGGGACACAACATGCCCACGGGAACACAACTAGAATGTTGTAAAGATGAGGTTTGAATCTAGGTCTGGGCAACCCCAAGATGGGGATCCCTTTAAAGTGTGATAACGGTGGTCCCAACATAGTTCAGAGCGAGAGCGAAACATTTGCAGGCCCCAAACTGAAAAGATTTTGGTGCCTTCCCACCTCTCACGTCCTTTAAACTAAAGACAGTCAGTTCCTCCTCTCCCACCACATGGCGACCAAATTACCTTTTTCCAAAATATCAAATTATATTTAAAACCTCTCCATCTTCTTTTCCTCCTTTAATTCCCCTCCCCCTCATTTTGAGTACATGCCTTGCCAAAACCCTAATTCCGCTTAATCTTTCACCAGCTGAGCCAACATCGTGTACACAGGCCATGAGGTTTATCCTGTTGATTACAGGGTGTAAAGCTGGATAATTTCCCCACTAAATTATCTTTCAACTCGAAGAGTCTAGAATCCTATCATTTCAAAAACAGCAAGGTACATCATTTCATCACGTGGCTATTTCTAATACTCTGAGAATTTGTAAATGCTTATTAAAATCTTTTTCTTGTGGGGAACAGAGAAATACTAACTAAGAAAAAAGACAAAATGTGAACACAGTATCCACTAATGTCTTGGAAGGAAAATTACAAATAAGACAATGTGCTTTATCTCATATGCAAAATTTCCAAGGAAAAAACAACCACAATTTCATTTAAGCTAAACAGAGTAATGCAGCAAAGAAATGGTATCAATGCAAAGATCTACCTGGTTCACCTATTTAGATTTGCTCCGTAAAGCACTATATTTCAGAGGCTGAATAAAAACCAAAACTCATTCACTAATCATCCAGTGTCTGAATGTCACTTGATTGAAATGAACAATGCAAAATGAGAGTGTTCAGTGCACTGTTTCATTCATAAAGTATATGGATTCTGAAATTTTCATTTGTATTGCACTGTATAGTTCCCAAATTGGTTATTCCTTTTCTTGCAGTTTGGGTTCCTGATTTCATTTGGTAGTGACGGCTCCGAAGTTTGCGTTCGTAACGCTTGTTGATTCTTGGCAGTTGGCAATTTGTTCTCTATCCCCGTGGGGCTATTGTGGGCACCTGATTAATTGATTAAAGATCATTGGGAAGGAACGCTGTGTAGCTTAATCAGAAGACACAATCGGAGAGTCTGTCCTTTTCTAAACCTAAATGTTTCCAGAAAGAAGGAGACTCCACTTATCATTTGGCTGGCTCGTATGAGGTGAAAAAAGCACTGAATGAATGGTGAGTCCTTCATATGTTGGGCTTTGTGTCTCAAGGATGGATCTTCCTTGACTGTGAGTTCTGGGAGGGGCGGGTACTGAGTCCTGCTTGCCATTTAATCCCCATCACCTAGCACGATGTCTGGTGCATAGTAAGTCCTCAGGAAATGTTTGCTCTGCCAATGAAGAACTGAATGAATGGCTACAGGGAAGGTTCTATCAGTGTTTCCCTTATAGGTCCAGTTAAATAAAAGATTAATGACCAACAGGATAAAATGTCACCCAGACATACATGCCCTTGGCAGAAAGATAGCCCTGCGTCCCTTCTCTAGGCCTCATGTCTGCCCAGTCGCGACATCTGGTTTCTGGCCACGGCCTTTGGTTCTCTTTTACCTGGACCCATTCTAAAGAGTGAGTCCCTGGGGCACAGAGGCTTGTTTGGGACCTACCAGTTTTAGAGACAAATTTTTAAAAAGAAGTAAACTTTTAGTTCCCAAAGCGCATGAATATTAATACACAAAGCAACTTGGGCAATTTGGCGGCCCTTTCTTTTCAGTCTTAAGACTATCCAGGCCTTTTCTCTTGATCTGACCTAGAAAATAGACTTTTGCAGAAACATGCAAAAGCCTCCCACTTTACCACCATGAATCCCAGCAGGTAAGATGAAGCATGAGAAATCCAGTTCAACACCCAGCTTATTGGTAGACCCTAGGTTCTAAATCTGTTTCCAAATGTTCCATAGGTAAGACATCTGGGTGGCAGCCTGAATTTTTATTAGGTTATGTTGGCATCTCTGAGGATATGGCCTCAAGGGGTGTGGCTTCCACAGGCCCTGTGGGTCTCCCTAAGGCTCAGCTACCAGGACTGAGGAGCTGGGTGATGGAGGGAGCACCAGGGGCAAACACAAACTCTTTTATATATTCAGTAAAGGCCTATTAGAGTTCAGAGTAAGCTCATATAGCCCGTTTCAGAGACCAGGTAACCAGAAGCGTTTTTACCTTAAGCATTTGCCAGTGGTCTTTGACTTGGAGGAGAGGTTGGTGGTGAAACTATTATGCTAATAAAATTTTATTTCAGGTCCAAGGAGTCAGCTGGCTTCTCCCTATATGTGTACTTGTCCATGTGCAAACACAAACACTGAAATGTTAAAATAAAGGGTTCAACTGTGCAAATCAGTATTTGTCATAACTATAACTCCAAGAAGTCATAGAGTCAAAGCAATTCTTTCCAACTGTCTGTGCATTTTATAAGTAATGGACCATTGACAGCACCCTCACTAATGGTTTCATTACTTGGTCCCATGCTCCTTCCTAGGCACATTCTTTCTGTCTTCAAGTGGCCAGCAGAGCTCATGAGTTGGATACATGACGTTTACGCAGAGAAGTCTAAATGTCATCCTTTGGAATACGTTTGCTCTCCTATTTCTAATGGGGACCCAGCAAGGAGAGCTTGGTTTGCCACATGTCTGTTCCAGCTCCCTAGGTCTCTGTCTGCCATTTCTGGGACTGAAGAAGCCACCACCCCTTCCTTTCACTTGATCATTTCATTTGTCCTGAGAAATAAGAGCAGCCAGAGTCTAGGAGGAAAGATAAAGAAAATGGAGGAGCAAGGAACCCCTCAGTTCTAGGGCCCACCGGTCCTGTTCTCTGCAATGGTCTCCACTCCATGGGGAGCCCCACAAAATGCTTTTGTTGGGCCTTCGAGTTTTTTCCACATCACTGCAGCAAGATAGTGGCTTTGCGGGTCTTTTTCTGTGCATATTTGAGCCCTCTTTACAGAGAGACAGAGAGAGGAGTAAACAATTGCTCCTTCCGTCTCTTAAGTACTTTTGTAAGTACTTGCAGAGAGCTTCAGTAAGTTAAGCTCCAGCGGGAAACAATACTGCATTGCTGCCTGAGCTGCCCAAATGGGGCTTGGCACATGGGGCTCATGTGCCATGGGGCTCCCTCTCAGTGGAGGCACAAAAGCCCCAGGGTGGGGCATAGGGCCTCCTGAGAGACAGGCTCCCTTTCTTGTCCTCTAAATCTCCTTGGCCTCAAGACTACTTCTTATTCAGTATTTCTTAGACCTTTGCTTTGAATATAGCCCATCATGGCCTCTCTGAGTCCTGACCATTCAGTTTCCATATTTCAGAGTGAAAAGACTCTGTTTCCTGGTATTTCCTAGAGAGAGAATCCCGTTGGCCTAGCCCCATGTGCCAAGCCCCATTTTTTTTTGTAGCTGGTCAGTATATGAATTTGTAGCTCTTGGGTTGGACGTCTCTCCCGTCCACTCAGCTTAGGCCAGAGGCAGAGCATGTAGTACAATGCGTGGTCTCCGACAGGGCTGAACCTAAGGCAAGCATCATCAGTACTGGGCGTAGCGCAGGGTGGGAGAGGTAGGCAGTCATATTTTATCCTTACAGGCAGAAGAGAGGTCTCGGGAGTGTCCCATACCAATGTCATCCCTGGACTCCTTGGGAGCCACTGACCTGGGTGGGACGTCTTCATGTTCTGAGAAGGGCCCATGAGCAGACACTGGCTTTTTCTGCCCTAGGATACCATCTGCCCCCAAAATATAGTCATGGTTGGGCTGGAACTGCTTCTCTGGGGCCTGTGGATGGCAAGGGGTCAGCTCTTTCTGGCCAATCGGCTCATGCCCCAGGCTGGGATGGCTTCTGAGACCGCACAGGGTCCGCTGGGCCTGCAACTGCTCTTTGCCAACCCCTGGCAGGCCCTGCTGTGCAGTTGGGTTGGGAAGGGGATTCCATCTCACCACCTGGGGAAGGCAGAATGAGAAGTAGGCAGGTTTTGGGGTATAAAAGCCTTTGCCATTTTATTTTACAATAAAAAATTCTAACAGCATATGAACACTCTGTTCCTGGCAGAGGCCAAGGATGTACAAAGTTAATTAGAAAGCAAAGCATTAAATGACAACAGCTACAGTCAAAGCTTCTGTTTAGTACTTGTCTTTGCTCAATGTGTCTAACGTGGTTGGTAAGGAGTCACCAGTCTGAGTTTTCCACCCAGAGTGAAAGCACACATATGTACAAGTACTTACATATCCTCCAAACATCAACGATGACAGCAAAATACAGCTTCAGATGAGTCTGGCTTTGGTGGGCAGTTCCAAACTTAGGAATGTCTGTTTGTTTTTTTTTTTTAATTTTATAGAATGTATATTTAAAAAATTTTATAGAACATGTGACAAATTAGTTCAGTGGATGGAAGGAGCTAACATATTTTACTAGATAAAACTGAATTATGAAGCTAATACTTCATAGTAGAAGTACCTTCAAATATACTTTTCGAAATATTTTCACATACATCATGCCACACGCAAGAGGTAGGAAGTGCTGACATTGTTACACCCATTTCACAGATAAGGAAGCGGAGACTGGTTCCTCCTGAGCTGACCAAGGCCTTGACTATTTATGCCTTTTTCAAAATTTTCAGACCAGTGATACTCCTCCAATTGTTTGCTATAAAACCTTCTTAAGGTTTGTGTATGAGTTAGGGATGAGTTTAGACATAGGTGCAGATGGGGGAAAATAAGGCGAGGCCACAGTTAATTTATGTAAAACATGTTGACATCTCCTTCTATAATTTGCAAAAGTTTGGCCAAGGTCAGACAACAAAAATGATCAATTTCTAGATTTCATTACATAACGGCTTTCACTAAAGTGTGGGTTAGACGTATGGAGATACATTCTGCCACATCCCAAATTTTCCTATTTTTTTTTGAAACTTGCATAATCAAAGTAACTTAATATCCTCTAAAAGAATTTATTTCTGACACTATTAATTCTATTTCCTAAATATCCCTTTCCAGGAATACCTTACATGTTAGCGCTTAATCACAGGCTAGGATTCTGTAACAGTTCATTTTAAGAAATCAAGAGACCTTTCAAGTCTTGGAATACTAACTTATTATATTTGGAAGGGCAGAGCCGCAAGAATATCAATTTCCCTTGACACCAGTTTTGTTTCAAAAGACTCTATTGAGAGGCTCATGAGTTTTCTCATCCATGCAAGTCTGTCGCCATCCGCCACGTTAATAGCACCTGAGCTGAGATCGTGCATTTCAATTTACAAGTATTTATTGTCTGCTGAGCAAGATGCTGTGTGCTAACTGGGCCTTGGTCAGAAATCACTTCTTAGACCCAGCAGCAGCAGCGATAGCACTGGTGGTGGGTGGGGAGTGGTTGGGGCAGGTCTGGCCAGTCTGCCCACCGCCTGCGGTTTCAAGCTCATGCATTCTCACTAATGCACAAGTCTAGGATGCTCTCCTCTCTCTGTGGCAGTATCCATAGGAACTGCTCACCTGCTGGCTGGCATCTTACGAATACTGGTCAATTTCAGTCTGCAGCAAGTTCCTGTTGAAGGCCCTGCCCACTCATGCTCCCTCCTCTGGGTGCTAGCCCCCAACAAAAGCCGTCATTGAAAGGGTCAGTCCAAGAGGCCATGCTCATATTACATGACCCTGCCTCCTTGGTCACAGCTGATTGGATAGACACTTGACCCAAGAGTGCCTGATCCCTAGGCAGATGAACTGGACCAATCGGACTCTCAAGAATTTGCCTTAGGCGGTACAGAAATGATAGTCAGAGAGGGATGGGTATTAAAAAGGACAGGTTGTGTGGAGGAGGTCCGAGGGTGGATTTTCAGCTACACGTACACTGATGAGAAAACAGAGAAAGCTATAGGCCAAGGGAAGGAAGATAACTGGGCAGACAGGCAGAGAGAAACAGAGATGAAAGCTCATATGGAGAGAATAGGAGAGCAAAAGAGAAGACACCGTCGCCATCCCGTTCCCATATGGGAGCTGTGTTTTGTTCCTATGAAATGGCCTTGTACCTTTCGGTCAACCCCTGAAAGTTTGAATTAGTAAGTGTGAATGGGTTTCTAGTCCTTGCAAATTTCCTTGACTAAAATACCTTTAAGGTTGATTCAGTGGCAGAATTTAATTTCCAATACCTGCATCCAAGTCGGTCACTGCTCCAAACTCAATCACTGTCTTTCCCGAGTGTTTGGCTGTATTTTGAAAGGAAAGTCCAAACTATTTTCTGATGTGTGGCAGAAGGAATGGATTAAGTTTAAATTCTCTTCTCAAACTTTAAAAATAATATGTATTGTTTTATGCATTAAACATTGAGTACCTGTGTGTTATGTAGGAAAAAGCAGCTTATTATCTTTAATCAATATTTATATCTTTTGATCCATTTCTGCTTGTTAGAGAAGCGTTTCTTTTAGTCAAGTATTTAAATTCTCTTCCATATGTACTCTCAGATTTTTTTAAAATCACAAATCTAACAATTTCTTATCCATTCTTCCATCAAGATTGCTCAGAGATGACAATTCTTCTGCTGAATTCTTAAATTAACAAATGCACAATAACTTTGTGTACCAAAGAATTGATTCTTACATAATCCACCCTGTTTTTGTCAGCTCAGGTTGCCATAACAAAGTACCATAGACTGGGTGGCTTATATACAACAAAAATGTATTTCTCACAGCTCTGGAGGCTGGAAGTTCAGATCAGGATGCCAGCACAGTGGGGCTTTGGTGAGAGCCTTCCTCTGGGTTGCAGACTGCGGACTTTTTATTTTATTCTCACAGGCAGAAAAGAAGGCAAGAGAGCTCCCTGGGGAAGGGGGTGGGGGTCTGTTTTATAAGGGCACTAATCTCATTCATGAGGGCTCTACCCACATGACCTAAACAAGGCCCAAGGCCCCGCCTCTAATACCATAACAAGGGGGGTTAGGATTTCAACATATAAACTGGTGGTAATGGGGACACAAACATTCAGTGTATAGCACACCATGAGAGAGGCAACTTCCTGCTCCATAGGTAACAACTGCTATCTCAGATCACAGGTACCAGGGCACACAACAGACTTTTTCCTGCATCACCAGATTGCCTCCCCCAGTGCAGAGCATGGAATCTGCTACCTCACAACGACAAGCGTCATGGTCTCCCTTCCTGTTTGGATCCATGGCACTGAGAGAGGAATACACCCCTAGTCTTGAACAGTAGTGGAGAACACCATTTCCCTGATGGCATTCTCTGGAAAAAGCCAAAATGCGTGTCTTTTCAGAATGCAGAAAACTCACATCAAAACTAGTTCCAAAAAATGTTTATTATGCCACAAATGCACTGTCCTCTATACACTTTATTTGAAGTTCTTTACATAATCAATCATCTTTTTCTTTACGAGAACGTAGGGAGTCTCTCACATGACCTTTGTCTACTTTTTAAACTTCCTGGCATAGTTCAAGAAATGCATCAGAGACAAAGCGTGCAGGCAGCATGGTGAAATGGAAAGCAGGCTGGATCATGAATCAGCAGGCTTCGGCTGGAATCCTCAGGCGGGTCACTCTGCTTCTCTGGACTTTTGCTTCTTTCTCCAAGTCGCCAAGGTCCTTGCGGCTTCTTCAACTGTCTGGAGGGTCGCGAGGAACACAAAGCCTCTGGGCTCCCATGGAACTCTGTTTTCACTTCCACGAGGCACTTTGGACCATCTGCCTTTTCTCAGAGCCAGCTGTCCAGGTATCTGTCACTTCCATGAGGTCAGGAGACTCTTCAGAAAAGGGATGACATCTGAGTCACAGAAAATCAAACAACGGCGGCTGTCTCCCCCACTGGTGGGAAAACATGAACAGACTGACTTCAGGTTTTCCTCCCATATATACTCTTCTTAAACCTATGGTGTCTAGTTGAAGGGAGTATCTGATTATCAGGCTATATCTTTACTTGTCTCAGTTGATCAACTTAATATTTCACGGGCTTCTGTAAAGACCGCAATAATTTGTTTCTCCATCCTCTGAGGAAGCTGGAGCCATACCACTGCAAACCGTAGGCTCATTCTCTGTAAGTCACTGGCACATCCGAAGCTCAGACACTGTCTTTGAAGCATGTGCATATATTATAATTACACTAAGCTCTTAAAACTCTATTTTCACATACAATATTTCCAGGCATTTACCAATTCGACAAAGTACTGGGTTGATGTCATTGCACTGATGAAATATTGATGTTATTGATAAGGCGGGACAATGTAGCTGACTTTATCAGACTCATACCGTTTACATGAAAAGGCTGAGTTTCTTTGGCTCTTTGTTCATTCGAGTGCATTGAATACCAATTTGGACAGACTTAGACATTGTGTTAACCTGTCGATAAAATCTTGCACTGTCCACTGTGTTTTGCGAGCTGATTTAGGTTTTGGATTACAACTGGCCATTGGTAGAAATATACCGTATATACACACGGAAATTACAAAAATACATTTTATTTATAGCTGATTTTTTTTTAAGTAACAAAAAACTAACACTATGAAAGATCAACCAGCATACCAAAAGGACACTACCTAATATCACCTGAACAAGAGACTTGTTTGGGGATCCCATGACATATCATCTCCAGAACATTCCAGAAAGGGCAATTTGCCATTGGGAAATAAAAACGGCTTCTTTGAAAAGTCTGTGCTTTGACGGTTTGAATCTCCCATTCCAGTCAGTTCCACCCCTACTCTTCTCTCAACTTTTAAATTTCTAAATTCTCTCAGTAAAGACCAAAGAAACTCATGAGGAGAATGGAAATATGGGCTCACAGGGAATGGATACAGCTGAAGCTACATGGATCCTGGGTGAAGGCAGAACAGGACCTTGTTCCCCAACAGATATCGAGTCCCCAACATGCACAGCTCCCAAAGTTGGCGAGGGAACCAGAGTGCTTCCTCCACCAGGCTGCCTCCAATAAGCAGCTGTTTTGCTTTGCGTGGACAGTCTGTGGCTGGTGACTTGGGGCTGTGTGACAGTGTCCACCCAGAGCTCTGGAGGCCGACTCGCCATGGCAGGGAGGGTGACTTGCAACATCACCTTCCCAAGGTCAGCGGCCCTGCTGTTTCAACAAACGTCCTCGTCCTCCAGCATCCATTAACTACAGGGGGTGGGGAGGGAGGAGACGGGCTGACTGTACACTTTTAAAATGTTATTTACATTTAAATGTAAATCAACAGATTTTCTACATTCAGAGGCTTCTATAAACAGAGGCT
>NW_006433024.1:10471085-10476106 GCF_000325575.1 Pteropus alecto | reverse complement strand
TAGCAGGCATCGTCATTATTTCCTTTTGTAACATTCAGCAGCACAGGCTGGACATCATTGCTGAAGATACAGAGATGGTCTCGTAAAAGTCAATGTATCTATTATGCCCCCCAAGACAGAAGCTTCATTCTCAGGCCACCTTCATTGCCAGGCAAAGAAAAAGCTCCCCCAATGATTGTTTTTCTTTTGTAGGATCCTAAAAGCTCTTAGCACCGCTTCTCTTTCAGTTAGATCCCAACCTGTAGGGTACCCCAGTTCCAAAAGGACAACCCCTTCTCAAAACCTGGCAACACAAATCGACCATTCCCTCTCATCTTCTCTCTTTCTTGGCCTTTGTTTAATTAGTAGGGGGAAAAAGCATCAGGATGACTTATAGGTACAGTCATTGATAGCACTGATTTTCATCCAATGCCTCTGACCTCAAATATGAATCTTTAAAAGAAAAGGACTCAAGTTTCTTGGCTGGAGTCAGTGTCTCCCTTACAGACTGGAGGTGATTTTAATGATTACAGTCATGGCTGAATGAGAGACAGCACAGTCTGGTGCTTAATCACACGCCTGCACTGCCTTTAATGCAGAAACAGAGTTAACATGCAGAGGTCACCGAAGACAGAGCTATGTTCTCCCCTTTCTGGTGATTTATTGAAATGTGGCATTGAACAGGAATCTGTAGATTAACTAGTGTCTCTCGTGACTAAGGCTCCATCGGGAAATACACCCACAGTTCAGACATTCGACATAACAGAATATCAAATATATGGTCCCAAGTAGGGACTTCGTGACATATAGTTGAATATTAAGCTGAGAATCTAGTTGTTCAAGTTTCCTCCATTTCCCAGAAGCTCCACTGTTCATCTTTTCAGAAACTGAGGGTGAGAAGGACTCACCCACCGTCTATGCCTCAAGTCCCAACACGTGAGGCTCGAGAAACCTGAAGACTGTCTCCTCGGAGTTTGGAAGTCCTCTGTGGCTAAGGAATTAGACCTGGAACTCAAACATGTCTGTCTGTTTCTTGGCCAGCTTGGCCACCTCTTCCCGGATGGCCTTCACGAGGGCCGCAGTGGAGATGTTGGTCAGGGGTGTGTCAGACGGGTCGTTCTCTGCCAGGCTCTGCTGGGAGGCTGCTGTGGAGGGCACTGGGGCCTGCTCCAAGCTGGGGTGCATGCCAGACGGCTGGCTATACTGGCGAGGGAGCCTGGAGGGAGAGTTCTGTTGATAACGCGACCGGGGGTAAGCCTCGATGTACCCGGGTAGGGGGACCTGCAGAGGACATTGGGAGAGAGGAGAAGGGCCTAGGATTAGGAAGGGGCTCAAGTCAGAGGACACGCCTGACACTGGGAGCAGGAGGGGACTGAGGACAAGGAAAGAGATTCAGAAGAAAAGAGAGGCCACGCACCACTGTACAGCTACAGAATATGGAGTCAGTTTGTTTAGAAAGTAGGTAATTTGGACTCGCTGAATATGCTGAATATCTTAGTCTACCTCTGAATCTACCTGGTTACCTTTTTAATATAAACAGAATCCAGCAAACAGAAGTGTAATAATAGCCATTGTAATAACTACAAAAATTATAGTACTTTGGAGATATTTGATAGGGGCAATAATCCTACAAACCATCAGAGACCATCTTACAAATGTCATTTTAATATAGTGAGGCATAATAATGATTCTGAGTCACTTATTAAAGACAAATCAAATTATGTTCCCCTCTTAAAGAAGAAGGGGGAAGGATATAATTCATTCCAGAATTTTAAAAATGCCAGATGGTATATATTTTTTAAATATTTTAGAAATTAAAGAAGTAAGCTTTGGTAATCAGGAAAATGAATATACATAGGCTAACGTCACACCTGATGTCATGTAAATGTGGCATCACTGCAATAAGAATAGATACCAACACTGAGGTTGAGTTGAACCTGTAGGGATAGAAAGTATGGATTCCGGGAATTTGGACAGAGGGAAAAGATGACCCAGGCTTTGTGCGTCAATGCGCTTCCTAAATCTAGGATGTAGTTCAAATGCTGAGGCCAAACCCTAAAATGCATACAGCACTAGGGGCCCGGAGAGGCAGCCTGCCCTTTCTAATCCATGTTGGATGATCTTACACAGGAATTGAGGCAACCAACCCCGGGGGCCATCAATGTGCTATTTTTGTTTGCTTGGGTGTGGGGTGGGGGGAGTTGTTGTTTTTTTGTTTGTTTTGTTTTCACAGAGCAGCCCTTGACAGGTATGAATATCCAGGTTCGTCTGGTTGCTTCCCTTCTTTGGTCCGGGCTGGGCCGGGTCCACTGTGCCATGTACTCCTAGTAGTAATGACAGGAAAAACCAGGGGATGATGACAAGACAGCCCTCAGCTGGAGTCGGGCAGAAAGCCTTAGGAGAGACGTGCAGAGTAATTTAGTCTTGAGTTTCTAATACTTCAATTTCTGGTATTTCATTCAAAATTTCTTATAGAATTTTAAAGCTAACAGGAATAAATTTAAAGAGGCAGGTTTGAACTGTGGCCTTAGCACCTTACAAAATCCATGTGGCTTTAGATTAGGCCTCAGTTTCTTTATGTGCAAAATGAGATGGATCTTGGTAATAATAATAGCTACTTGATAGGATGGTTGTGAAGATTAAATAATATAAATAAAATATCTAAAATGGTGTCTGGCACACAGAAAATATCCCAAAATGGTAGTTATAACAATTTATTTGATTAAGGTGATACCGCTAGGAAGAGGTGGAACCTGGACTAGAAGACAGGTCCCAACTTCCTCTGTCAAAGGACATCCCAGCTTATCACACTGTCTGCTCTAAAACGGCTGACTTTCGCCACTTGGTTGGTGGATGGGGGCTGAGATAATACAACACCCAGTCTCAACCTCTCCTCCATGTTCTCCCTAAAGCGTGCCAAGCAAGTAAAGTTGTGAGGGAATCAGCAAGGGTCTCACCGAATCAGCCCACTGGCTTGGGAGCTCATTCTCTCCCGCATAGGACATCCAGGCCTGATTCCTGTAGGACGAGGGAGGTGTTGGGATGAAGTAGCCAGTGAAGCCAGGTCTGTTGGCAGCTGGGATGGCGAACACGGCCGGCACCGTATTACCTGGCACGGAAGAGATGGATGGGGGAGGTTAGGTCAACACCCAGTGGGCTGACCCTGGCACAAGCTGGGGAAGCTGGGACATAGGAGGACTCTGGCATTGGGGGAGGGGATCAAAGGGGTTAGCAGACCTCCACCTGCAGCCCTAGCCCTGCTCACCTGCTCCATCAGCATGGAAGGCATGATCTGCTGTGACTCAGACCTGGGTTTCTAGAGAAGTGACGGCCTAACTCCCCTCGCTGAGCCCTCAGCAGCTCCCCCACCCCCACCTCAGCACTGTAGACCTACTGGCAAGAGGAACTGACATCAGTGTCCAGGTGTTTCCCTCCCAAGAGAACAGGTATTTTTAAAGAGCCAAGAAAAGAAACCAAAGGGAAAGGATTCCACTGGTGAAATTTCTGGACCCAGTGAACGCTTTAACAAGTGCTGGCAACTGCGTGCTTGCAGTTTTAGCCAAAAAGGTATGGTCTGAATAAACTAAAAAACCAGTTGGGGCATGTATAGACCTCCATGTTCATGTCAGCATCGTTTGTAATAACAAAAAACTGGAAATAACCAATATGTCCCTCCCTTGGGGAAAGGATAAACTTGGTATATCACACAGTAGAACACCCAATGGAGATGGGGGTGGGTAGTTGTACCTGTAGTGCTTTAAAAATATGTAATAATAATAATAATAAGAAGAAGAATAGTAGTAGTAGTAATGATGATGATGATAAAAATCCTGAAGTCTGGCAAAATTTTAAAAATATATTTCGGCTGTACCACATCTTAATGTTTTGTCAGATTTCAGATCTTTTAAAGAAATAGTAGCTCTTCTAGCCAGGGCGACTGAAGGCATGAGGGACTTGGATTCCTGAGGACCGCAGGTAGCAGGTAGAGTGTGGATTTGGGGCTGGAGTCCAGCGCGGGCTTTTTGCAGGCTTTTCTCCTCTTGCCCACCTGAGTAATTTAAAGCCGACTGATCCAACTGTGCCACGGACACGGGGCCTCTGGACACCTGCGCGAAGGAGGAGCTGTCGTGCATCTGGGTCGGCTCCGGCCCGGCGGACTCAGCCATCCTGGTCTTGCTGCCGACGTCAGAGGTGGACCTGGGTGGGCAGAGGGGCCACGTTAGCCGCTTTCCCAGCCTGCAGCGGAGGAAGCCGCAGTGGGCTCCAAGCCTCACGAGGATGGAGTCCTCAGGCCTGGATTTGCCTCTTAGTAACAAAGGGAGCCAACACGCCGACTGGTAACAGCCATCGTGGCAGCCAGAGCTGGAGTCATTTTTAGATATTCAAGGTCAGTGCTCCCCCTGAGGATGGCTCTTGTGTCTCTGGGGAGTAAAACACTCAATTTCTACATAAAACTAAGCCAAGCAATTAGCGCTGGCTATTAGCTGGGGATGGTCAACCCAGGAGGTGATGACATCATCGGCAGCCAATGAGAAGGCTCCATTGGGTAGGGGCGCTCCCCTCTTCTGACACCAGAATAGGTGACCTGGGAAGGCCAGAGGACCACGTTCCCTGCTGCTACTGGCAGAAAACATGGATACTAAGATTCTGGGAAGCTCCAAGGGCAGGGACCTTGCACTTGAGCACTTCCTGGGTATTATGAACGCGAGAACACATTTGTTTTGGTCCCACAGGCAGGGAGAGAATTGGCCTATTTAACACATCATCATATTTCCACTCAGTGCTCAGAAAGCCATATAAGACGACGGCAGCCTGGGCTCAGCTGCACGGGCCTCTCTCCTTATTATAAAGGGTGTTTTAGCCACAGCCTCTGTCTTCCTTTTCACAGAGGGAATCCAGGCTCCCCTAAAATTAAAATAGCAGGGAGGCAAAGGCAGCCATAACAGGTGGCAGGCTGCCAGCCCACAGGGCCACCCCAGAGGAGCTGCTGTCACTGTCACTTAGGAGCAGAATAGAGCCACAGCAAGGGAGCGGGAATGCGG
>NW_006433024.1:10426980-10470910 GCF_000325575.1 Pteropus alecto | reverse complement strand
AAGATATAACATGGGGGGTGACTGGTGATTAAGAGAAAAAATGGAATGGATGCTGGCCTTCGGCAAGTCTGCCACAAATGGCGGATGTGCAGCCCCTCCCAGAACCCTCAGGAATAACTAAGGAAGCCCTGTACTATTCCCCAGGGAGGGTTAAACACAGAGGCTGTGATGATTTGACTGTCTATCAAGGGGGGTGCTGGAGGCTCAGCGGTCTCCCTTTCTTTCTTGATCTCTCTCTCCTCTTCCTGCCTGCTCACTCCCACAGCCCTGGCTTCACACATGCGGTTCCCAGGATTTGCTACTCCTTCTGCAAACCCTTCTCAGGAAAAACCCTGGGTCCTGCTCCATACACCCAGCCCCATTCGAGGAATCCCAGAGCCTCTGAGATCATTTCAGTCATTGTCTTCACTTTATAGATAAGGAAACGGAGCAGAGAGGAGTTACACAGCAGGTTATCTACTTACTGGCGGATTACATGGAACCCTGGTCTGCTGTTTCCCACCCCATCCCGCACTCGGCTGGGGCCACGGGGTGGTGTCTACACACAGCTCACAGCTCGTCATTCTAAACCACTGGAGATGAGGGCAGGGTTGTTTCTGAAGGTTGAATTTTTCACAAAATTCAAACCTGTGGTGGTCCATAGATAAGGTGTGACGAGCGTGTTGAGGGGAGGCTAGGGGAGGAGGGCCAGGGCAGCGGCCCATACGCATCCCCAGGCCCAGTTGTTCCTCCCAGCCCTGGACATGTTGACTATTCCAACATCTCGACATCTCCCACTGCTCATGGCTTGTTTTTTCTTGTCTATCCTTATCAAAAACATGTGTTCTTTATATCATTACAGAGCAAAGAGAATGTTGGACATGTGCTGCATAAGGGACATTTCAGAGTTCATGTGTGTTCAGCCTGTCCCTCTTGAAGTCAAGAGTTGGGGTAGATGCCCAGACACACTGCTCCACAGCCTCTTGGACATCACCCCTGAATAATAAAGGGATTTCTGGGTGCGCACACATGGCAGGAGGCGCCCAGACTTGAGGCGGCTGTTGTGATGGCCTGAGCTGGAGTAATTTTTACATGTTTGAGGCAAAAGATGGGGCTTTTAGGGCACGGGGTGCTGACGTTGGTTTTCTTCAATTGTGGGTTCTACAGGACTTCTATTTAAAGTGTCAAGAAAGTGAGTCAACCTTCTGTGGTCCCCACTTCCTTCATGGTCCTCAGGGTGTCGCAAGCACATGACTGTCTGTACAGATGATGCACCTGGAATGGGGCAGGGCGTTACGGGAAGTCTGTTGGGTGGGGGTACACAGGACCAACTCCTTCCCAAGTATTCCCAACAAAAAAAAGAAAGGAATGTGTTACCGCCGGAGAGAAGCGACAGCCACGGGGCCAGTCCTGGGAGGTACAGGCGGAGGGGGAGAGCCCATGACCATTTCAGGAAGCTGGGAAAACCTGTAGGCCTGTGAAAGGGACAAGCAAATAGAGGGCGATCTGTTAAAACCCAGAGCCAATCAACAGACGGGTTCTTATTTAAAAGGGAAATTTTCTGAGGGTCACTGGAAAGGGTCACTGTCCTCAAACTTTTCCTATAGATCTTCTTTAACGGGTTTCCCCAGCCCCTTCTTCTAACTCATCTCCTACCACTCTTCCTTTTGCTGGGGCCACTGTAGTAACAGAGTCCTTTAATTGCTCTTTCCCAAGGTGTCCTGGGCAATTGAATACGCCAAGTTCTTTCCCACCTGGGCTTTTGTACATGCTGCGCCTTCTCCTCAGTGTGCTTTTATCACTGCTTATTTATTATCTGCCCCCGACTAGACTAATGCGGGCAGGGGCTTTGTTGTCAGGTATATCCTCATGCCTGGAGCAGTGACTGGTATATCACAGATGATCGATAAATATTAGATGAATAAATGAATGAACCATTGATTGCGTTTTACTCTCTCACTCATAGAAAGTAGGTTGAGTGGGGGAAAGCAATGGGTTTGAAGTCAGGAGTTAAGGGTGGTGGACCTGGTTTGTTGATGAATAGACTTTATATCCCTCGTCAAATCAGGTGACCTCTCTGGGCCGCAGTGTCCTCTTCTGAAGTGGGGCAAGGATGCCTTGCTCCGAGGGGTGCTGACAAAGATCAGGCAGGTCAGTGTACGTGTAAGTATTTTGCAATCTATAAAGCACTATTCAAAGATAAAGGATTGGAACTGTCCTCCAGTGAAGACTTTAAGCAACACTTGAGGGCATAAAAGGACAATAGTCAGTGACAGACAGGACCAGAGAGCCAGGCTAGTGCCTTCTTTAGCAAGAGAAAATCTAGAAATGCTCTCTGGGAAAACACAGCTTAACTTGTGCTTCTCATTCATTCTTTTTCTTTAAGTATCATGACCTGCCATCTCTTTCTCAAGGAACCAGATGACAAGACTTTAAACCTGACAGCTTCAGGACTAAAAGCAGCAGTAGAGGGAATCCATAAATAGGATTCTTTAAACTGAATGAGTCTTCTCCCTCCAGCATTATGTCGGGGTACATACTTGTAAGGGCCAGCCCACTAAATAACAGCTAGGTCCTGGGGAAAACGTACTTTTTAATGGACCATGAGAATTGTGAGATGTAAGGGAAATATCAAGGACCCCACCCTTCCCCGCTCCCACACACGTGTACCTCAGCAAACTAAAATAAAACCATGAGCTGAAACTAGACGTGGAAATAGTGACTAGTAAGCAGATAGAAAAGGTGGGGTTGCCTGGAAGACATAAATGACATATTAGCAACTGATTCAGAGATTAAGCCTAGGGCAGGGCAAGGTGAGGCAGGTGAACCTCAGACACTCACAGCCAATCCAGTCCCTCCCAGGGAGGGAGGCTCGTAGTGCTCCCAGGCTCAGGCAGAAGCAACTATAAGTCCTCTCTGGGGGCAAGTATCCCTAAACTAGGGGTTAGGAGGATTAGCAGAGATGAAGATGAGGCAAACAGGAGTTCATTGTCAAAGACTAGAAAACATGAGTGAAAGTTGGTAGGAAAAGCAAACAAGAGATTTAGATCTTTAAGGACTTTAGAGTCTGAAATATCCAGATGTAAAATAGAATATAACAATGTAAGAAATTAAAAAAAAAAAAAATCTGACCAGACAGAGATACTATCAGGAATAATCTGGATGTGAGGGCGATCTGGCTGCAACATCTGTCACCCCATTGATTGCCAGGGTTGATCTGGCTGATCTGGCTGGCTAGGCGGGTGTCCCCTTCCTCCCTCACCACTCCATGTGCGTCCCTCCCGCAGCTGCGTGCCCGGTCAAAGAGGACAACCTTCCTTGATAGAGAAGAGGGCCATTCCTCAGTCAAGGGTATACAAGTAGCTGCGCTCCCCTGCTAGAACCTCCAAACAAGCTCTCAAGGAATAATCTGGCAGATTTGAAAAAGAACAACGACAACTTTTTGCAGTGAAATGTAATGACTGAAATGAAACACTCGACATGGAAGAATTAAGGAACAGATTCATCAGATGAAGATAAAAATAAACCAGAAAATGAAATTGAGGAAATGATTAAGAATGAAGTACAGAGATACAAGGAGTTAGAAAATATAAAAGAGAAGTAAAAGATATGGAGGATGAAAGAAGAAGGTCTAATATGCAGCTAATCAAAATGCCAAAGGAGAGAAATTGGAGAAAAGAGAGGCAACATTTGAAGAAACAGTGACTAAGAATTTTCTGGAATTGATAAAATCAATAAATTAATCATTTCGGGAAGTACAATGTATCCCAAGTAGGATCAGTAAAATAAAACAATTGGAGACATTGTAGTGAAATGGCAAAAATACCAAAGGCAAAGAGATCTTAACAGCAGCTAGAGAAAAAGGCATATCATCTATGAGGGAATTACAGTTTGACAGATGACTTCTTAACAGCACCCAGAAGACCACAGAATGCAAAGTGCTCAAAGAAAATAACTGTCAACCTACAAGTGTATCAGCAATATCAACTTTTCAGAACAAGAATGAAAGAAAACACCTACCCAGATCTAGAGTTACTAAGTCAATACGGAAAGCTATATTACCATGCCGCATTTTCTTTTTCTTTTTTTTTTTTTTTTGAGCACCAGTAAACTATGTATGCTAAAGCAGTTTCTAGGGAACCAAAATCTGAAGTTCCACTAGA
Source organism: Pteropus alecto (assembly GCF_000325575.1). NCBI lineage: Eukaryota > Metazoa > Chordata > Mammalia > Chiroptera > Pteropodidae > Pteropus > Pteropus alecto. The sequence goes on along the minus strand of NW_006433024.1, from coordinate 10,466,768 downwards.
CCCTAAGCTCCTTGGTGTTCAGCAACTCAGTCTCTCTCTTCCTGGTACTCCTACCTTACCTAGCAAAGCGCTTTGCACCTAGCGGTGCTAAGTAACTGTTTGCCGAATGAATGCCAAGTGAACTAGGAATCCGAAGACCCAGGCTCTAGTCTTGATTCAGCTATTCGTTTTGTGTAGATACGTCATTTAATCTCTCGGCACTTCATTTTTTGACCCCTTGTGAAAAAAGGCACGGGCGTAGCTCATAGGTTTCAGACAAGTATTTCTTTACCCACGAAACCATTTTGACATAACCAGAATACATAACCAGATTAAAGCAGAGCTTCTCTGGTTGAAGTTGGTGGTGGTGGTGGAGGGGTATCCTGACGAATTTGGCTCTGCGCTCACCTGCACGATAACACCATAGAGAATTCCCTGAACCCTAAGGTTTTGCACTGAATTTGAAAATCATTGTCCTGGACGTCCTTCCAGCTTTGCATTCCATTATCATCTATAAACCAACAAGTAAGGACATGCCTTTCCCAAAATACAGAAAAGGGTTTATAGCCCCTCTTCTCTCTTCTGGCCTTTCATGATATTCAGCAGAAGAGACGACCTATTTTTAGCTCTGGTTCTTGGAAGGCTTATTTTCTAGTTAATACAGTTTTCCAGCTGAGATCAAGCTTTCTATGCCTGTGTCTGTCCCGTAGCAGTTCACCAAAAGAACTGATTAGAAGTTTTGAACTTTTGACAAGTACCAAGGGCATTCCTTCTTTGGAAGATTTTTTCTGGTACAAAGCAATACTGCACAGGAAGTCAGATGTCTTCCAAGGCCTCAGGAACCATAGGAGGTTCAAGCTGGAAAGAGCAGGAGACACTGAGATTATACCCCTTACCTGTTAAAGGGGGACACTGAAGCCCAGAGAGGTAAACTGACTAGTTGAAGGTCACAGAGCCAGTTAAGGGCACTGTCTTGCAATTCTAAGTTAAGGGTGGCATGGTACAGAGGGCATGGATTCGAAGTCAGACAAAACTGGGGTCAAGTCCTGGCTTTGATCCTTATCAGTTGCTTGACCTTGAGCAACTGACCTTCTCCGTGTTGGCTTTCTCGTTAGATGATGAAGGGCACAGCATCATACCCTTACTTTAAAGGTTGTTTGAAAGACTCATTTTGCATGTTAATGTACTATCTAGCACACAGTTGGTACTTGATAAGTGATAGTCTCTTCTTTCTGAGACAGGATAATATTTTGATATAGTCAATGTAGTAACCAAGACTTTTTTCCCCAATAGTTTGTTGAATCCAGGGCCCTTCCCCTACCTCAAGCAGTGACAACATTCCACCTTTCTGTCCCAGAGAAGCAGGGCCACAGCCACTGAAGATGTTCCAAGAGCCAGTTCTTATTAGAGTTTCAACAGCCATTGAATTGCAAAGGTTTAGGATTCTATCAAATATCTAAGTTCTAAAGCACTTAAGGCCTAAGATCAATGCCAAAACAAGAGATTTGGAAGAAGCAGGGTACATTTAGACTACTCTGCCCCTAGATTAGGTAAACACCCTTTGGATAGGAAGGAACAGAGAGTTGGAAGGAAGCAAGAGAGTTTAGATGTTGATGGGTCTGGAGAAGGGGCTCTGTGTCCTGCCTCAATCTGAGGGGAGAAGATGGGAGAGGGAGAGAAGAGGATATAAATACTGTAAACATTTTGGGAATCTGAAAGACAAAGGACCTGTACTCACTTTTAGAAAAGCCCAGAATCAGCAACAGCAGAGAACTCCCCCACCTCCCCGAGGATGGAGGGAGACAGAGAGAGAGAGAGAGAGAGAGAGAGAGAGAGAGAGAGAGAGAGAGAGAGAGAGAGAGAGAACATGCTTCAGCATGGGAGAAAGGGAAGGAGAGGTCTAGAGAGAGCTTGTTAGCAGTAGGACCAGGATACAGCTGTGCTCTACCTAGCATCTAACATCTGGAGACTAGATGGAAACAAAGCCTTCTCAGGGACACCAGCCAGAGTAGTGAGATGAGGACAAACTGGGACTAGATACTGAACCCTTCTCACCGCCCCCTCACCATGCTTTGCACCCCCTCTGCCCCCCCCTTTTTTTTGCTTAATCTAGGGATAGAGAAGGAGATCCTGAATTGACTGACACTGAGCTTCTGGCATGTGGAGAAGATTATATAAAAATATAGAAAGTTACATGTCTTACACACCTGAGTTTATGGGTTGAAATAAGTATTCACACTTCCTCTCCTCCCTCCCTCTCCCTTCCTGCGTAGCTTTCCTGTATAAGCTATGGTTTTTACTCACTCAAATGATGTTTCTAAACTTAGAGGGGTATGCATTTGCCAGATGTTGGGTACTCAGTTGGTTTTCAAAAGAGATTTCTCGGGGCAGCCCAAAAGCAAAGGTCCCATGCCCCGTCTGGCCCAGGTATGACAGAGTGACAGACTTCAATGACTCCTGAGATTTGGACAATGCCTGGGGTAGACTCTCTCCCAGTGATCCGACTTCATCAAACCACCAATGAATTCGGTGTAACCTGAGGTAGAGGGAGCCCAGTAATAGCTGACATTGAATTCCCCACACACCTGGAGCTCAGAACAGATTCAAATTTGATTGGGAGAAACACACAAAGTGTAATATTTCTTGAACCCAAGTACTGAGGTGGATGCAAATGCATACCTGCTATGTCTGCATATCTCATCAATAGGGAGGGATCTTTTTGTTTTGTTCTGTTTTTGAAGGGAGAGGAGGAAAAAGAATGTAGAATTAATTTCATGCTAATAGAGATGTCTCTCTTATAAGGGGCAGTGACAGGAATGGACAAAATCCCCTCAAACTGGGTAAGCTTCCTTTTGAGAAGATCACACTCTCAAGTTTTGGGGATTCAAGTTCTCATTTGAGCCTGAAGGCCTTCCCTGTGGCTTGCTTGGCCAGAGGGGTAGAATGAGTGTGGGCTCTGAAGTTAGACAACTTCAGGTTCTAACTCCCGTTCTGCCTTTTATAGCTGTGTAACCTTGAGCAAGTTTCTTTACTTCTCCAAGTCTGTTTCCTCACTGAATACACAGGGAGAATAATACTGAACTCCTAGGGTGGTTGTTAGATGAGAAGAGATAACGTCTACACAGCACTTAGTGTCAGGTACACCACGGGAGCCCAACAGATGGCGACTCTTACTGTCATTATTATTATTACCGTTAGTTCCACCTATAAAGCCTCTAGTGGGGAAGATGTTTTAACCCCACTGGCTTTCTCAGAATCCCTTACTCTGATACCAATAGGAAGGCTATAGGACATTTTCCTTCTACTTGGCACAGACCCATTATGGCTGCGAGCAAAATTCAATTGGTCATTACATGTCGAGTCTACTTTTTTCACAGATTCAAGGGGTAAAATATGATCGAGAGTCTCCTAAAATGCAGTGCAGAAATCCCAAGCTGCCAGCAGTAACCTTTTCTGTGCTATAAATGCCACTGGTCTGGCCTTGTGCATTTAAAACCACCAGCTTCCAATTATCCTCTGGCAGAGTTCAAAGCGCTTACTTTTGGGAAGCTGAAAAGTAATCATAGTTATCATTCTAAATTGCCACCTTTTCTATTGATTTTCTTATTATCATAGCACAAGGAGGCTTGGCAAGAACTTGGGTTAAGAACCACCATTTCTACTGTGTATTGTTAGCTATTTTCTCCTTTCATGAAAATAGGGGCCACATGTATTGTTGACAAAAGGAAACTTTAATAACAAAAAAATTGCCTTTGATATAACCCATCCCTGTTGTGTTATTTCTCAAGCCTTTTCTATTTTCGGGTGGCCTCATTTAAAAAGTATATCATGCTGATGTTTTTGCGCTTCTTGGCACAACTGCCAACCTCAAATTCTAACAAATAGAACCATCTAAGTTTTCATATGTCCCATGATGAGATTTTTATATGGTTTTGTCAAATCAAGGCACAATGAATGTGGCTTGTGGCATCTTCTTGACTGTCATTGGTTGGAAGATTCATCTAGGTCATTTAAGTTTTTCTCTCTGAAACCTAAATCTCTTTACAGATCCCCAAAATCTGGCCTCCAGTCAGAGGGGTCAGTCAAGTTGTTCTTGAGAATCATCTTTAAACACAAGTGCAGTTTCTCTGGGACTCTGAGTTGGGGCACCCAGAGCGTACTCTTACAGGAATTTCACAGGGCAGGAAGAGGAAAAGATGTAGTTTCAGAACTGTCAGGCAAAAGGGATATAACTAGTAGAATCCAATGAAAAAGAGAATATTTTTATAATAATGACTACCATTTTTTGAATCATTTGATGTGCTAGGACTAGGTACCATACAAAGCACTCTAATTAATAACAGGCAAACAAGTATTGGGCGTTTACTATGTGTCAGGACTGTGCTAAGCATTTTACATGAATTTCATCCTCATGACAGTCCTCTTATCACCATCGTTTTATGGCTGAGGAATCCGGGCTCAGGGTAGCAGTCACTGGCTAAGGTCATTCGGCTGGCAACTGCCATTCTACTCCGGGCTGAGGGAAAATCCAGGGACATGGTCAATGTATGGAGATCAGGAAGTATGAATCATTGAAATTAAGGTCAATGTGAATCAATATGGACTAGATACAGGTAACTTCTCTCAGGGGACAGACACTTGAGAAGTCTGTATAAACGTGATAAGATTGGGAGTTTTCTAAATCTCAGTGTGAAAATCCCTTCGTCTCCCATAAAGGTGGGTATCAATTTAATGGACAATTAGTAAAAATTATAGAAACTGTAATAGGACCGTCTTGGGAAAGTATTTTAAGGTGGTAGATTTATAAGGCTCGGTGAGAATCTAACTTTCTGAAAAAAAAAAAAGTTTCGATTCTACACTGATGGGAGCATGGCTGGTGGTGGCCCCAGAGTTCCTGACACGCTTCTAGAAGGCAGCGCTTCTTGAGCGTATCCAGCAAAATTCCCTGCTAGCAGAGGCAGAGTTGTATTCCTAAGATCTGAGCATTGCCCCTAAGTCTTCTATTTTACCTTAAAAATAAGAAGAATTTTACATTAATCTACACATATCTTAGAAAATGGAATGCAAAAAAGATGCCCTGAGTTCACTCTCTTTCCTTTATTGACTGTACTCTCTGGATTTGCATATCACAGACTGAGAAAGATGACTTTAAACAACCAGTTCTTCGATAATGCCTTTTCCCAAATTGGCTTTTACTTCATGTAAGACCTTGTTGACCAGCAAGCAAATATGCTGGCCCACGTGGTCATCCAGCTTCTCAGTGCTGGTTTGGGAGTTAGTATTCTTAATAATAGAGCAGTTGTGAGCTTAATCAGCATGAGTCACAGTCCCAAGATTTAATCACCCTGGAGCTAACAAACAACATAGAAACTCTGCACCTCCTAAGTCCCTGCAGTGATGACGACCCCACCCAAGCACAGCCACCCTTGCCTCAGACGTTCAGTTTGAAATAAACTTTGGTCTCTCCCACTAAAGCTTAATCAACAGGGAAAGGTTAGGCTAGAGAATGACAATCAAAGAGAGGGCACCGACAGAGAGACAGAGCGGCAGGATTTGGAGCAGTGTCCAGGAAAGACATCTCAGTGATCCAGGGTGGGGAGGGAGCGGGGGGTGCAGGGAAGGGGATCTGCAGCGAAGAACAGTAAGGAAATGCACAAGTGTACAAACTATATTAGTCAAATAATAGAAACTTTTTAAAGCACCAGTGTAGTGTGGACTTTGAGGGGGCAGGTTGGGGGGTTGATGTTATCATAAAGCTCCACAAGCCCATAGGTGTCCCAAATAGTCTATTGCAAATGAAAGAAATTAAACAGATGGAGAGGCAATGTAACATAGCACAAGGCAGAATAGCTGGTTAAGAATGTGGACTTTGGCGCCACACTGCCTGGCCTTGGGTCCTAGCTCTGCCCCTTGCTGGTTGTGTGACTTGAATAAGCTCTGTAACCTTAGTTTCCTCATCTGTAAAATAGAGATAAAACTAGTATCTGTCTCAGAGGCTTGTAGTAAGAACTAAATAAATGAGAGGACGTACATATGACACCTAGATCAGTACCTAGCAACAGTGCAACACGCAATGAATGTAAGTTTTATTATGTAATTACATAACACAACAATTTATAAAGCTCTATTCATGAATAACCCTTGGGGATAGGCCATTAAATATTACAAGGGTAGAATCTATAATAAAGCATTGTCTATTGTGGTCTATGGCTCATAAAACTAAGTCTGCTTTTTAAAAAGATATGTAGATGCTACGGTGATGAATGAAATGCAAAACTAATTAAAATTGTTAACATCATGGAAGCTTTTAGTCATTGAATGCTTTCTCGGATACTCAAGTGTAGTTACCACTAAATGAAATAACCACAACTAATACTTCTATAGCATTTACTATGTGCTCAGTGTTCTTCTAGTACCTCACACATATCAACTCTCTCAATCTTTACAACGGCCCTAGGAAGTAGATCATTTTTCTTATTTATTGATTTTACCTGTAGAGAATTTAAGTAACATTCCCAGGTGACAAAGCTAGTGAGTGGTAGAGCTGGGATTCAAAGTCAAGTCACCTGCCTCCGGGGCTTCTGCTCTGAACTACACGGGCTACACGGGCCCCTAACATGCAGCTCTGCGGTGCGTACTGACATTTAAAGTGAGTCCTCACACCTGGAAATGTAGGAAACCATCAGTGCGTGAAGAATGAGGTCAGCCCTTCGCAGGAGGGATAACAGGAAAGGCAATTCATCTTAAAATGTATTACGGTTGGACGTAGGGCTTCCTGTGCGCCTGTGCCCACAGGACTAAAGGCTTAGGCTTGGCTCATGGGTGGAGGATGGGATGAGAGCCCAGCAAAGTTCATCTCCAAATCCCAAGGTGACATAATCACTGGAAGTCCCAGCTCTGAGAACCCTGTTGGAACGCCTTGTGTGGGAATGACCTCATGATGGCAGGTGGGTGGGACGTCTGACTTACTGGCCGGGGCAGACTGTACTGGTACATTTCTGGGCGGTAGGTCGGCACCCACTGCACCCCAGCCCTGGGCCGTGTCATGGTCCCTGGAGCGCTGGTCACCACCTCCGAATAGGGCAGGTGCTGAGTTGAGCCGTAGGCCTCCTGGTGCCGGCTCTGGCCTGCATGGCCCGCGGATGCCAGGCTGAAGGCCTCCTCCAGCAGCATGTGCATCTGTTGCCTGACCTCATCGATGGAGGGCTGGGAGCTCAGCGTGGAGGTCTCCGAGTGGCCTTTCACCTGTCTCGACCTGGCGTAGCCCCGGGGCTCGTTAACTCTGTCAATGTTGGTTTCCTCTATGATTTCAGGCTCAGTCTGTGGGAGCAAACAAACACCCATTAATGTTAATTTCCTTCCCATTAATGTTGCCTGTAGTGTACTGAAAATGTTCAGCTTGGACAGGTGATATTTGGCATATGTGCTAATTTGTTACATCCTGGATGTCCTATCCAGGAATTCACATGACGGCGATAAGCTCTGTATTATCGGTAGGGCACAGCTTTCCCTGTGCACTTTGGCTATCCACGTCGCAGGCTTTGCTAATTAGCGTAATGACCACGAGAAATGTCTCTCCATTGCCAACATGGACGGTGTTCGCTAAAACCTTTTAGAGACGTTCTCTGCCCTTATGCCTTTTAGGTAAAGGAATCTAGAGAATTCCGTAGTCTACACCACATAGGTTGGTGCTCTAGATTCCAGACTAATTCTAAATGGTCCAGCCATCGGTTAGGGAATTGCTGGTTGCCTGATGCCAGTTTCAGAAAGAGTAACAAAACCCTGCCTCTAGAGTGCTAATCTCAAGGTGTGATGTACACCGATTCAGAAGCCTGGGGGGCAGGGCTCAGCAATCTGTGCTTAACAAGCCCCGCAGGGGATTCTGATGCCTGCTCACGTCTGAGACCCATTATCTTGAATGTTAACGTTCTCCTGCCTTCTTCCAGTGAACCTTTCGTTTAGGGAATAGCTGCAGTATTTAAGTGGGCACAGAGCTAGGACTTCGTCAGCTTCCAGAGCAGGATGCATGGACTGTCTTATGCTTGCCTGCTAAAGAATGCTTATTTACTAAGTCATGGCAGATTTTGGTCTGAGACTTGCTTTTGTTATACCTTGATGGTGAGGGAGTGGGAGAGTAGTTAATCCACGGTCACTTTAAGTATGCCATGGCTACCAATGTCTGCTAAAAGAACGTGAGACTTCTGAAAAGATACATTGGCATAGGTCAGTTTGCCACCCTGCTCTCCATCCATCACATACATGAGTACAGTGGTGCCCTCTTATCCGCGGGGGATACGTTCTAAGACCCCCCACGGATGCCTGAAATTGCAGATAATACCGAACCCTATATATACACTGTTTTTTCCTATACATACATACCTATGATAAAATTTAATTCATAAATGAGGCGCAGTATGAGATTACCAACAATAACTAATAATAAAGTAGAACAATTACAACAATATACTGGAATAAAATTTAAGTGAATGTGGTCTCCCTAATAACTCATCTGATAGCCTAGCTGGCTATTAAGTGACTAATGGGTGGGGAGCGTAACAGATTGGATACACTGGACAAAGGGATGAGTCACATCCAGAGTGGACGGAATGGGACAGTGCGAGATTTTATTACACTACTCATAACGGCAAGCGATTCAAAACTTATCAAATGTTTATTCCTGGAACTTTCCATTTAACATTTTTAGACCACGGTTGACTTCCGGTGACTGAAACCATGGAAAGTGAAACTTCAGATAAGGTGGGTGGTCACTTCAGAAAAATCAGAAAATACAGATAAGCAAGAGGAAAAAAAACTCCATTAACATTTGGTATATTATTCCACTCCCGAGCCTATCTGAGTGTGTATGTACATTCCTCCTCCATACACACGCACCCATTTGAAAAGATTGGTGTATTTATACCCTGGTTCTGGATGCTTATTATTATTTTACAGAGTGAATATTCTTCTACCTGGGTTCCATAGTTTAACAGCTGTGTAACGCTGGGCAATGTCTTAGCTTAGGCTCCTCCTAAAACAGAGCCTGAGACATGTTTATATACAGATAATTTATTTTGGAAAATAATTCTAGGGTATAGGAGTGGGGCCTAGGATGAGTAAATTGGGGATAGAAGAAATGCCAGTCAAAGGTGGGGACTAAATTAGTAACTGCTGTGAGCACTGTGGCTTACTCCCACTGGGGACCCTCCAAGAAACTATGTAGAATGCATGTAGGATTGTATAGCGAAGTTTCTTCCACTAGCTCTAGTCCCCTGTTAGATAAGGGTTGTCCTAAAGATGTCCTTGCCCTCTGAAATCTGTGCAAGTGCCAGATGGGCGGAATGGGCTCCCACAGGTGTCCCACTGAACAGTGTGGCAGCTAAGCCTCAGGGCAAAACGAGAGATTAGGGACTGCTAAGGTGACACAGCCAAGCTGTTGCTGTGCAGGGAAGATGACTCAGCAATGGGCACATATCACAGCAATGGCCAGATCTAAAAGGTGTGCGGAGAACATAAAGAACAGGGCAGAAAAGATATTCCAACCAGGAAAATTACTTAACTTTTTGATGTTTCAGTTTCCTTATCTGTAACATGAGGATAAAAATAAGACCTGCCTCCAAGGGTTTTATAAGGATTAAAAAATACAATATATGTAAAGAGTTTAGAAAAGCAGTATATGGTAAAAATACGATAATAGTAGATGCCATCATCATCATAATCATCATTACTACCACTTTTATTAATTCGACTGTACATATTTCTCATGTAATGACTGTATAAAGCACTCATATAAGAATGAGCACAGCAAGAAAACATCATTAGGGAACTCATTCATAAAGAGGAGACCTTCTCTTTACAATCTATATATGGAAGGTCAGAACTTTGTTATTTTTCACGTCTAAAAGTTTTACTTTTCTTTAGTATTTACTATATGCTCATTAGAGAAGAATCAAAAATACAGAAAGCACAAAAAAGAAATTAAGACATTTCCTGTCATCACCCAGAGTTAGGGCTTGGCTATAGCTCAAGATCAAAAGACAAAGTCCTTGTCGACCTTCAAATCCAGATTTATCAACAAACATCTCTACAGTAAGTAATTTAGAATACTATTTTTATATTAACACAAGCAAAGATAGATTATGGAGTAGAATACAAAATTACCTTTATGACAAAAAAACAGGAACTCAGAGACATTTCATGTCTGGGTGGGTGCATGCCTGCAAACCCTGGGCTAGGGGTACACTGGGGCTTTTCTGAACTGGGGTTCTTTAGGAAAATGTATTTCCTGAAGGCCTGGTGACACCTTCTAGGGTAGCGAATACAGCTTCTGAAAAACATTTTTTTCACAATACACAGAATATTATGAACTGAATTTCAGAGCCTGAAGGGACTTTAGGAGACCATTTAATTCAAGCCCATTTTTCAGATGAGGAATTTGGGTCCTCTAGCCAAAGTCATGCAGAGACGCCAGTGGCAGAGCCTGGCTCTCCTAGCCCCTGCCCCTTGCATGTTCTGCTGTACCACACTGCCTCTTACATTTCCGTGTCAGTGCTGGTTGCTACCCACACACTGCCCTTCCTCCCTACATCTCAGTCTCCATCATAAATAATGGATGCTTAATGCTAAACTATTCCCAGGTGGAAGATTAATGGCACTGGGGTTAGCTATGGTTTTTTTTCCCACCCTTGAACTGTGCTATGCATTTCCAGTCATACTAGTGGATTTTTATTACGTGAATTTATAGTTGTGCCTTAAGCAGGGCAAAAAATATACTTCTTAGCAATAATTGCCTACTTTCCCATTCTCCCAGGAGCCTTGCAGTGGAGCTGGCTGGGTTGGGGGCATTTCTGAGAAAGGTTGGTAGAGAGATACTACCTCTGCTAGGGATGTGGAGATACTTTCTCCAGGATCCCACTGCATCTACCCCATGACACACCAATGGAAATTAACCTCTGCTTTCCCCCATAGAGTTTCCATTTTGCATGGGCAGGTTGGAGAGGAGGCTCCCCTTAACTGGAGAACCCAGAGTCATAATCCAAGTATGACCTCAACAGGTTTGGTCTACAGAAGTGTTTTCCCATTGTTCTCACTTGGTTTTTCAGTTTCTTGACATTTGTAAATGAAAACAAGACAAGCTACCATTGTTCCCTGGGCTTCCCCCTCATAACACCTGATTTGCTTATTTAATGTCTGTCTTGCCCAAGTCTGGATGCTCTGTGAGCTCATCTCACCTCTGTCTTTCATGAGCTTAGCACAAGGCACCTGACATTCAATAAAGCTTTGTGAAACTGAACCAAAATTAAAAAAAAAAACAACCTGTCCAATTGCCCAGGGTGTGGAATTTGAGCTTAAGATAAAGGGCCCACTTTCCCTAACAAATTTCCTCCAATGCTAATGAGCCACACTGCCACAGGCAAGTCACATGAGCTCCCTGAGCATCAGCATCCTCATCTGTAAAATGGAAGAGTTGAACTACGGTCTGTGAAGTCCCTTCTGGTTCTCACGTTTACTGTTTCTTGGACTCCATCTGCTCTACAGGGTCCAGATTTCTCTACTATCATCTTTCTGATGTCTACCTACTCATGAAAGGATTCCACCTCCCTCCTCGCCTTGAAACACGTGAGCGCTAATAAGTTTGTTCTTTTACTCAGCAGGTAATTATTGATTTCAACCCCATGCCATGCCCTGGGTTGAGAGTTGTGAATACAACAGTAAGTTAGTGACCCAGCCCTCAAGGAGCTTCCAAGCTATAGGAGGAGACAAATAACAACAACAACAATAACAATAGCAGCTAACATTTATTAGAAGCTTAGGAGCCAGACACTGTTCTAAGTGTTTTATACATATTCACTCTTTTCCTTACAGTAACCTCTGAGGTAAGAACTAGGATTACCCTCATTTTACAGATGAAGAAATTGAGGCATTGAAAGATCAATGATACATAATTGGTGGGGCTGGGATTTGAACCCAAGGAGTCTGATTCCAGCAACCAGGCTCTTATCCATGAGGACAAAGACAAACAGACCCATTACCATACCACAGATATGGGCTCTGACAGAGGAAGGAACAGACTTCTGTAATCAGGAATACCACTATTAAACATTTATTGAGATAATCTATCTCATAGATTACTATAAGGATGAAAAGCATCGATATGTAAATATAAAGTACTTAGAGGAGTGTCTAGCACATAATCATTTAATAAATATTAGCTGCTATCATAATTGTTATTTACCTCCTCTTGTAGACTGGGAGGGAGCTTCTTGAGGGCTGGGTCAGCGTCTTATCATTATATTCACAGCTTCTAATCCAGGGCCTAGCCGAAAGTTGAAACCAGTAATTATTAAGTAGGAGAACACAGCAAGTGCTCAGATCTACTTGAGGACCTGTGATGTGCCAGCCCTGTGTTGTGTTTGCCACATGTGTTACTTTACCAATCTCTGAGGGCCGTATGGCTGTACCCATTTCTCAGATAAGGCTTATCATGTCTACTGGTTTTACTTGCCCCAATCCTCCTTAATTTGCACATTTCTGAAAATACCTTTTGCTTTCATTTGGCAAAAAGGGGGAGAAAGGAGCAAAGAAAAATCTCCCAATGTTGGCCGACAGTTGGCATGGGTACAATGTTGGGGGCCATATCTGAGACAGAACATATATTTTTAAACCTCTTTAACTTAAGTTTACCATACTTGCTCCTCCAACCACACACTCCTGAGAAGCAATGAGGAACGATTATTTTAAAAACTATTCTTATAAACTAATCAAGACATACTTCAACAAAAATTCTAAAAATTAATCAGGGAATGTCTGTTCATGGTAGAAAATTAGAAAATACAGAAAAGCAAAAGGAAGAAAGTTAAAATCCACTCTAATCCTATCACCTATGATATAACTGTTAGCATTTTGACCTTTGTGCATAGCCTCCCAGATGTTTCCTATCCTTCTTACTCCCACACCCTACGCACCACCCCACCCCAAGCCTCAGCGAAGAACAGCTAGTCTGGGCAGGGTCAGTTTCCGCTTCTGCTCTGGGAGACCACTATTTGCCACAAAGATTCTCAGGCTTTTGTGATGGAGAATAGGAAGTGGGGGAGGACAAAGAGGCAGACAGGTGTGGGCTGCGGGATTTTTGAGCAGATTTCGGAGAGAGGTACACAAACAGCTATGGCATATGAATGAGAGAGGGAATTTTAAATTAAATTAATTTAAATAAAACAAAATTTAAAAGTATTACTGGGCAACATGAGTAAAGAAGAAGTATTTTATAATTAGTTTTGTTGACAGAAATATTCTCTCAGACTGAGACATCTGGGTCATAAACCTATGTGTATATGTATGATTTTTTATAAAATAGGATATATATATATATATTTATAACCTTGTTATAAAAATGTTATAAATAAATGTCACTGTCAACCAATATATGTATTTATAGGGAATAACTTTGAATGATTTCACAGTATTCTGCCATATGCAGTTTCCAACCTATATTTAACTGTCTACTATTTTAGGTGGTTTCCCAATATCTTTCTATAGAAACAAGGCTGAAATAAGTATACTCATGATTAAAACTTTGCACATAACCATGGATTTAGCCTTAGGTTAAATTTTTAGAGGTAGAATTACTGAGTGAGGGAATATGCACACATTTAAGACTTTGGTTACTTATGATGTACCATAACTTAGCAGCAAAGAATACAGGTATTTAGGAAAAATTAAGGCTATTTCTTCACACCCTAACACAAAAAGACTCCTGGGTTTGAGCTTTATGGTTCCCACTGGATAAAGCAAGCATCTGTGGTCTTTTCAACTGGTAAAGATTATGCCTGAGACTTTAAATGAACATGGGTCTATGGAAGAGCTAGGGCTTATGGGAAGAGTTCTTGCAGTCCAAGTCATCGCGAGAACCCAACAGGAAGAACTCCATGCTGACAGTAAAGCTCTGTGGTTGTTACCTGTCCCTCCCCTTGCTCTCTTTTCCTGTCTAATATATACTTCTCCATTTGGCATCTTGCAATGTGAGCGTGTGGCTTGTCATGTCTGCATGTACTGGGTTGAGACCTTTTCTTTTTTCCCAAATAAATCCTTTTGCTGGTGAAACACCTTAGTTGCTATTATTTTTCAGCTGATACAACGTTGTTTTCAAAAGAGCACACCAGTCCCACACACCTAGGGTGACCTGCACAGCGGCTAAGTATCGATGTGATTTCAGCTTCTCTTTGAAACACCACAGGAACAAACTTGAAGGAAATTACAGCCCTGCTGGGAATGTTAAGTATCCTCTTTTTGGAAAATATTCCAACACGGCTTAGTTCTAGTTCCTGGTCCTGAAGCACATACTGTAGAATTAGAACTGTCACATTGCTGGGAGTAGGGTAAATAGTACACATACTTTGTAAACCTGTTTGTAGTTTCTTAAAAAGTTAAATATACACCTACCTATAACACAGAAATGCTACTCTTATTTATCCAAGATTAATGAAAATATATTGTCTTAGTCTGTTTAGGCTGCTAGAATAAAATAACAGACTGGGTAGATTATAAACAACAGAAATGTATTTCTCATAGTTCTGGAGGCTGCAAGTCCAAGATCAAGATGCTAGCATGGTCGGGAGATGGCTCTATTCTGGTCTGCAGACTTCACATTGTAGCCTCATGTGGGGTAAGGGAGCTCTGTGGGACCTCTTTGATAAGGGCACTAATTTTATTCATGGGCTCCACACTCATGACCTAATCACCTCCCAAAGGCCCCGCCTCCAAATACCAACACATTAGGGTTTAGAATTTCAACATATGAATTTTGGAGGAAGGCAAACATTCAGACTATAACATACATATTCATAAATTTTTTACATGAAATTGTTGATAGCAATTTTTTTCTAGTAGCTCCAAACTAGAAACAACCCAAATGTCCAATAATGGGATGATGGATAAATTAATTGGTATAATTATACAATGGAAGAGTACTCAGTAAGAAAAAGAATAAACTACTGATACACACAACATAGATAGATATTGAGCAAAAAAGTCAGACACAAAAGTGTACATACTGAATAATTCCATTTATATAGTTCGAGAAGAGGTTAAACTATGATGGTAGATATCAGAAAAGTGGCTGCCAGCTGGAGGTGGTGGTAGCAAAGACTGCCCAAATGGAAGAATGAGGCACCTTTCTGGAGGTGATGAAAATCTTCCATGTTTTGATTAGCTTGGTGATTATAAGAGTATACACATTTGTCAAAGCTTATCCAATTGTACACTAAAGACCTGTACATTTTATCACATATAAATTTGATTAATAAAACAAACAAAATGGGTTGGGCAATAGGGCTAGTTTGATGGGGATGAAGGCCTTTCAGAAGAGAAGACATTTTTGAAGACCGTGAAGAAGAGGTTTGCCATGTGACAATCATAGGAAAGCTTATGAAAAAGTCCTGAGATGGGAAAGAGCTTGTAGTATTTGAGGAAGAGAAAGTTGTCTGTTATGAGCTGCATTGCATCCCCAACCCAAATTCAAATGGTGAAGTTCTAACCCCTAGCACCTTAGAGTGTGACTGCATATGGAGATTGGACCTTTGCAGTCCAATCTTAACTTAGTTAAGTTAAAATGAGGTCATTAGAGTGGGCCTTGATTTGATACGACCAGGGCCCTTATAATAAAAGGAAATTTGGACACAAACGTGTGAAGAGAGAAGACAATATGAAAATAGGAAGAAGATGTCCATCTATGAGCCAAGGAGAGGGGCTTGGGACATATCCTTCCCTCATGGCCCTCAGAAGGAACCAACCTTGCCAACACCTTGATCTCAGACTTCCAGCCCCCAGAAGAGTGAGAAAAAATTTTCAGTTGTTTTAAGTCATTAGGTCTGTATTACTTTATCATGGCAGCCCGAGCTGACTAGTACATGGCCTATGTGGCTGAAACCGATTGTCAGGGGATGAGGCTGGAGAGGCAGGCAGGGGCCAGATCACTAAGGTCTTGAAGGCCATGTCAGAAGGTTAGATTGTTTTCAAAGCGCAATGGGAAACCCTTGAAGAATTTTAAGCGGAGGAGAAATGTGACTGGAATTTACAGGAGGCCAGTTGGAAGACTCTTAAGTAATCCAGGCAAGAAGAGATGGTAGGGGCTTGGGTTAGGGTGGGCACGGACAAAGAAGATGTCGATGAGTTCAGGATATATTTTAGACTTGATGGAGGAAATACAGAGATGAAATAAAGGAAGGAGTCAAAGCTGAGATCCTTAACCAAGAAGAGGCATCTTGCTATGTGGGTCTCCTTGATATTCTCGGGGCTCCCCAAGCATAGGTCTTCCTCTGAGCCCTTCCACTTGCTGTTCCTTCTGCCCAGAATGTTCCCTCATTTCAGAGCTCTGCTCAAAAGTCACTTGCCCAGACAGCCGTGGTCGGTCTCTAAGGAGCCCTGCCTGTTATTCTCCATTGCCCTGCCTTGCTCCTTGCTCCTCCATAGCACTTCCCATGTTGTGCTGTATATCTGTGTGGTTAGGTGTTTGTGATCCGTCTCCTTACTGGAATATAAAATCCATGAGGGCAGGGACTTTGTCACGTTTCTTGCAGCATCTCAAAATGGCAAACAGTAGGACTTTATCAAATACTTGTGGAATGGATGAATGAGACCTAGTCTTAAAATAGAGCCTGAAGAATTTCTGCTCAAAAGTCTTCAACAGTAAAAGACACTTCACATGTTAAAATGAATGAGACAGTCTTATTTAAAATGGAGTTGAAGAGAAGGAATGGATTCTTGGAGCCACTTATTCTAGAATTTCTTGAGTTGTGAGTTCCAAAGTGGACAGATGTCTTACAAGGTCATACTTTTTGGGATCCACAAGTGTGATTATCACCTTGCCTCACCCAGGCACTTCATTTCTGGAGCAGAAAAATTTGAAAGCCCTCTCCAAAATCTGCCTCAAGGCAGTGATTGTCAGCTCAGTGTCAATCACAGTTTCATCCAGCAAGGAGAGAAGATTCCGAACAACTCTGCCACTTCACAGCCAGGGCCCAAAGACCAAGTGGGGGAAGTGGTTCAGCAAGAGAGAATTCTGGGCCTCTGGCCATGATGAATTAATCTGGCTCCATGTCCATTTTTTAATCTACAAAACAGTGCTGCTTCTCTCCATTTAACACCTGCTCTGGCTATAACAACCCCACTGCAGGTGCTGCCTGTCGCTGAGGAAGCAGAGACGTATTTACAAAGCTATTTCTGAAAACCAGACTTCAGTAGGTTTTCACCTTCTCTTGAGGGGAGAAGAGTTATCTTGGCTCAAGGGCAGTCGGCAGCTTCCTCCTGAGCCTACATCTCAAAAGCTTCTCTGACAATAAAGGGAAATTGGTGCCCCTTGGAACAGGTAGGCGGTTCAGAATAATGGTTTGATGACGTCTCCTCTGCGACAGGTGTGAAACTGGAATTTTTAAAAAATCTCAGCAACTTTTTAATTTTTCTCTGATTGTTTTCCAAAGGATGACCCATAACTACTTCAAAGCTATAGGAATATGTAAACAGCATGCTGTTTCTGTATTTTAGGTGAGTAGAAAAGACATTATAGGGCCTCTTACAGATTTCTAAGCAGAGGGGCATTTTAAAAAATTTTCCAAAAAGTGACCCATAATTACACTGAGATTATGGGGATGGGCAGTCAAGGATAAAAGAAGGTGCTTCAATGTCCTCAGCAAATGGACAAGTCTCTCGGCATTACTTACTACTCCCAAAACAAAACATCTTCATCCTATAGCAGGAGCGTCAGGAACCGATTCCATCCTCTTGCCTTTTTCCCCCTTAACCTGGTGCCCTCCACAGAGCAGTGAAAATTCAATTACTGAGCAAGTCACCAGATCCCATTTACCCTGAGTTACGACCGCTGACGGCCCTGTGCTTAGCAAAGGGTGACCTTAGAGGTCGCCTTTGGAGGTGTGGCTTGCGTTGAGGTGATGGGGGGAAGGCCTTGGGCACACTTTACAGAGTCCTTCTCCAGCCACGTCACTCTGGAGAAGGCGCCCTTTGAAGAATACAATCCTCTCTTGGGTGTGTGACAGAATTCACAGCAGCTCTGAGGTGTCTAATGTGCTAAAATGAAAAAGAAACGGAAAAAAATGTATCCCTCTCTCCCTCATGGAATCCGTTAGCCAAAGTTAGAACAGCTAATGTTCACTGTATGCTTTACCTGCATTAACCCATTTAATTCTCGCAACAACCCTATAGGTGGGGACCATGTGTATCCTCATTTTAAGATGGAGAAACTAAAACACAGAGAGGTGAAGTAACTGGCCCAAATTCACACTGCTAGTAAGTAGCTGAGCTGGAACTTGAAAGCAGCCTAGCTCCAGAGGCCATGAGCATAACCATCCCACTCCATTTGTGAATGCTGAGAACAATATGAGCTGCAGTCAATTAATTAAATATACCATTTATAAAGGAATCGACCTGAAAGTCAACACATAAGAATAGCTTTCTCTCATGGAAAGCTATTTTGCTTTTGACTTTTGAGGTGAGTCATCCCCTGATTTTTCTCATCTCCTTAGCTGAGCTGGCACTGCAGGCGGCACGGAGACAGAGAGATCAATCTGGAGAGATCAATCATAACGAAACAGGCTCTCCCCACTGCCAGCTCACATCTGCTTTTGCTCCTTTCGCCTCCTGAAAAAGCCAGACAGACGCACGAAATCCCTCTTTGTCACTCTATCTGCCTCCAAAACACAACCTCCAACCGTAGCCAGGACTTCCAAGCCACGAGAAGAGTCATCGCTGGCTCATTGTCACGCTGACCTTTCTCTTCAAGGAGAGCCAACCGGAGAGATGAGAGGCTGAAACTGGAGGGAAGAGTGACAGGGAGGATTATACTGGTTTTGCTCCTTAAAAATCCCAACCTCCAATGTTGGGACTGCGAGGGTCTCAGCACCCATCCACTCCTCTCCCTGTTTCTCAGCTAGAAGGTCTGGGGGGAATAAGCCTGCCCCAGCTCTACTGGTGAAGTCTGACTAGGTTAAACCAATCAGTTTAAGCCCCCTCCTCTCCTCCTCCTACCCCCACTGCTACAGTGATCGATACAGGGGTGGGCATTTAACCTTTGGTGGCTCCATTAGAGTAAAACCGTAAACCTCGTTTCCTAATTGGGAAAAGAGAAATTCTCTCTTGCATGGGTCAAAGCCCTATACAGATGTGCTGCAGCCATCTCCTACCAGAGAGAACCAATCTGTAGATGAGGCCAACACAGGAAGAAGGACAGTGCTTCATAATGCAGAGAAATGAACTGGAGCCCCAATCAAACCATGCCCAGATTGACTGTATCCAATACATCCCATACACATTTAAGACATGATGAGCTGAGCTGGGTTTTCTGTTATTTTAGCCAAAGCATCCTAACTGACAACCACCATGTAGACTGAACTTCAAACAATAACATACATTTGTCTACAATTTTAATAAGCCAGTCAAGTCAAATGTTTATATGGCTCAAAGTTATAAATCTGCCCCGTATTTTTAAGTCTCAGCTCAGGAGTCACCTCTTCTGGTTGACACATTTGTTTGTTCATTTGCTTAACAAACAGAGACACTTCATTTCCTATGTGCCGGTTCCCATTCCGAGTACTGAGGTCTCCAGGATGAATAAAACATGATTCCTGTCCTTGAAGAGTCAATGTGGGAAATGATATGCATAAACCTACAGACGGAAGACAGAGAAGTACGGGCTTTGATTGGGGTGAGTCCCAGATGCTACTGGAACACAAAGGGCAGGCATCTAAGTCAGACCCATAGATATGGGGTCAAGGAAAAGATTTTGGAGGAGATAATGTTTAAACCAAACTCTGAAAGCACTGCTTGGACAGGTGGTTTCCAGCTGGGAGTGGGTTTGCCCCCAGGGCACACGTGGCAAAGCCTGGAGACATTTTCGGTTGTCACAATCAAGAGGTGCTACTGGCATCTAGTGCGTAGAGGCCAGGGATGCTGCTAAACATCTTAGAATGCACAGGACAGACCTCCATACAAAGAATTATCCAGTGTCAAATGTCAATAGTGCTGAAGCTGAGAAACCTTGGCCTGCATGAAGCAGGTGGGAGAGAATGTTCTGAGCAGAGGGATGAACACATACAAGACACAGAGATGTGAAACCACATGACAAGTCTGGGAAGGACAGGCAGGCTGGAGCCAATGGGTAATTAAAGGAATGGCAAGTGTCAGCTGGAAGAGCATGCCTAGGCCAGCCAGGCAGATAAATCCTGAGCCAGAAGCTTCGAGTTTGATTGTGTCTTATCCCCAAAGCTACAGAGAGCTACTGAAGGATTTTAAACAAGGGTGTGTGTTTTAGAAGAATCCCTCTGGCGGTTGTTTGGTGGCTTCCGCAGTGGTGAGTCATGGGGACTGGACCAGGCAGAGGCTGTGGGATACACAGGTCAAACCTTCGGGGGGGACTCCCAGCTCCTATCCCTGTTCACAGCTATGGTACACTGCGTGCATCTCTACCTGTCTCTTCTACTAGTTTGTAAAAGCGCCTTGGGTAAGCACTGGTATTAATCCATCTTTCTCTTCTCCATAGAGTCTCGCACAGATAGCACAGTGGAATTACATGTGGGCCTTAGATGCTGACGCCAGCAGAGAAGGTGAAACCTGTATATAGTAAAACCTTTGGAAATCCTTTACATTGTCCACATAGTACAACACACGTAGCTGTGTATTACCTTGTAGTCTAATATGTAAAAAGAAATATATAATCTGTAAGGTATAATATCAACAGAATATATATAAACGCTATTTTTTCACAATATTTAAATTTTTTTTCCCCTTTGTCTTCCAGGGCCTATGTTGTTGAATTTTCCTATGTTCAATGCACTCGGTAAATATTTGCTGGAGGAAATGAAAGAGGTAGCAATTCCTAAGAGGTGCTCTCCTCTGTCCGCTGGCTTCCGGCTCCTGCAGGGGCCAAGGAGAACCAGGGCTGGGAGGGACTAGTGTGGAGAGGACACTGTGCGGTGCTGCTCAGGACTGCAGGACATGCTCCCCCAGCTGCCGGGCACGCTGCCAGCCGCAAGCCCTCGGCTATCAATTGGGAATTGCCCTTGTTCTCTCTGGGCACGGCAAGGATTTCGCAATGCCAATTCTCACACTGGGAAGTGTCCTTAGCGACAGAGAGCTGCGTCACCCAAGGACACCCGGGAACTGGTCATACTATAGCGTACAAAAGCCCAGATGCTTCGTGCAAACTCAGGACAACTCTGCAGGGTCACGGGAGCTCCAGAGCTACCCGTGGGTCAGCTGAGGCCTTGCAGTGTCTGTATCACAGTCCAGCTTTTAACTCTGACCAATCCTGCTACCTCCCCTTCCCCTACAGGTGTTCATACCAAGAACCTAGCCTGTAGTAAGTGGCCACCTTGGTCAAGAGGCTATGAGGGCTCTGAGTCCAGGAGAAGCAGGAGGGTAGGCGGGTACTAGGAGCAGGCATCCAGATCACAGGGCATCAGAGAGAATGAACAGGCAGATGGCACCTGTGTGCTCACAGCAGAAGGGAAGTTGTCATCTTCTGCCCAGTGGGAAACTGCCCGCATGTGAGGTTAGTCCTGGGCCTGCAGGGGGGCCTGGCTCCGAGTGAGGGCACTAGGCCATCCTGAAACTGGCCTGCTCCCTCTCGAACCTGGCAACCTCCGCTCTTGCCAAGGGGCCTCCTTTGCGGGGTTAACGGGTACTTTACTGAAGAGCTACCAGCCTGGTGAGATCTGGACTTATACCAAAAGGCCACCATCACCACCAAACACCTCCATCTCTTTGCCTCAGGCTCAACGAGGTAGCCTGATTTCAGACGATCAGATGTTTCCTTTGGATTAAAAGCCCCTATTAAAATACAATGTACTATAAATTAACTTGAGATAACAGATCGAGCCAGGGTTAATTGTTTAAACTAGCAGGCAGATGTAGAACGAAGAGACTAAAGGCTGAGATGGGAGACACAGGTAAGACAGTTCTAGGTGGGATGCTAAGGGGATGATGGTGGTGGAGCAGGGTCGACACAAGAGCACCTAGTTCAGAGCACAATGAACACGCTGAGGTGAAGGACGAAATCCCCAATCCAACCATTTGCTTCTCAATGAAACTCAAAGTTGGTTGTACCCTTAACTGGGAAAATCACGCAGTGCCGAGGGCATTCCTATGCTTCGCCTTGGTCTCCGCTATCATGGCTGAAGCTGTAAGATGCTGAGGGAGGACTGGGCGTGGGTGAGCAGGGAAGACTCCCACAAATAACAGAATTTAGAATTTATCTAGAAAGCCCCAGCCCCAGACTTGCTATGAGCTATCGCAGGCAGTCAGGGGCTTTCTGCGTCATATTTCATTCCCCTGCCAATGGAACCCATCAAAACAACTGTTCAGATTCTTTGGCCTCCTTCCGGTAACCACCGCTCAGCTGGAACAAAGGGAATTAGCTACACCGTCAGCCGAGAGAGGCCAGCAAGATAAACACCCCATCGCATGACACCATGCACCCGGGCCTTCAGCAGGTGTCTGGGGACTAAGCTCTGGGCGATGCCTCCATCTTCCCCTTTGCTATACTTTCCTCCATGAGTTCCCCCAACTGCTTCGTGAGGCGGCGGCTGTGGTTAAAACATTAGGTTCTGTCAGTTGGGTGCACTAATGTGCAATTGGGACAGAGGACAGGAGGCAGGGCCCATCTTTCCACTTCTAGTCAATTCCAGGGCAGCCTGCTTCCCCACCTTCCTGCTTGGGGCAGAGACAGCAGCCCCTCCTCAGGGCCCGCCCAGTGGTTTTGTTCAGTCTTTCTTGGAACATTCCTCCAGGCCTTTGATGACGTTGGGAACACCTAATCCTCACAATTATTTTTTGTCTGTTTAGATGACTTGATGTTTTCTGTTTTCTGCAGCTGACTCTTACCCCTTTTTGTAGATATGTATACTTTTCAGATGTAAAATCATCCGGTTTTCACTAACATTTCAAGACATTTCCCTGAAGAAGACCTCCGGAATGAGACTGATGGCTGTGATTGCTATAGCAGAGACTTTAATATTGCTTCTGAGATTTGCTGATAGATCAATCGCTCTTATTTTCAACCCAGTGCCCAGATTTTAGGGTCTGAGCCCAGCGGTCTGCCATGAATGCTCTCTGGGTATCTTCTGGGTGTGGAACCTTTGACAAAGCGCAGGAGAGGGACCTGAGGGAAGGAGCTTGCAAAGGTCTCTACTTCTCAGAGGTCAGCATTCATTTTCAAAGTTATAATTCAGACAATCCATTTCAGAGTCTCCTTCAGAGCCAAAGTACATAGCTGACCCCATTCAGGATTTGTGTTTTAAACTCCAAACACAAATCAAGGTTGAAGAGGTGTGTTTTTATTTCTGGGGAATGATCTGATTACTACTTGCTCTTCGGACACAAAGGCTGATTCATCAACCACATATGAAAGTTATTTATTTGGCTGATAAAGGAAAAATTCACATTTGGGCCATTTTCTTTTCCTCAGCACTTTATTATTTTCTATGTGACTTTCATTTGGGAAAAAAAAAAAACATTTAAAAAATACTCTGAAATAGATAATTTTGTTTTTAAACATTGGGCTGACATCTCTTCTACCAGCTTTATGTTAGGGTGACCAAGAAGTTGACAGTTCTTGCAAAACACAGTGATTTCTAAACCCCACGGAGCTAAGAGTCTCTCTTCTATAGGCCCTGATAACTCCTGCTCTATGGAAAAATTTTGAAACACTCCAGACTGCCATCAGTCCTGGGGCTAAGATTTGTTTATGGAGCATGTGTTTGTTTGCTCATTTATTTATTCATTTATTTTTACATGCAGGTTTTCCTGCTGGGACTAAAAATTTTTCAACTTTTGAAAAATTCACAATTAAATCAATCTCTTAGTGCTTTTGTTCCTACCAAGTCAAGGAGCAGGTCCCCCCGGTATTTCCTAATCTGGCAGAAATGACTAGAAATTTTGGCCTGGCTTCAAGATACCTACACCCAGTAGGAAGATTGACATGTTTCCAACCGCATGACCTGTTCACTGCTGGGCTAATGGATTCTTTCGCCAGGAGTGCCTCGGCATTTCTGGAAAATCAAGAGCTCAGAAAATGAATGCATTGTTTAAACTAGGACTCTTCTCTTTTTCTACTTTAGCTGCCGTTCCATGTTTTGCTTGTGTGCAAAAAAAACCCCGGAAGAATTCTTGTGAAACCTGACATCTAGCCTCTTCGAAAGACTCAGAAATACAAAATACATATTATGAGATGTGAGGTCAGATGTACAGTGTGGTGGGTGTACATGAAGCCATACTGCATGGTGGTTAAGGGAATGGGCTCTGGAGCCGGGCAGACGAATTATGTAATTGCTCTGTGCCTTGGTTTTCCCATCAAGACAAGGGGCATAAGGAGAGTACCTACCTGACTGGTGACTGTGCAGATTCAATTAGATAATACACATGAAAAGACGAGAACAGGGCCTGGTCTGTAGGGTGCATTCGATGAATGATAGCTACTTTTCACATGATTAGGATAAAAAGCACAGGAGGAGATATAGGAAGCAATTTCATTCTTATAGGCAACAGTCTAAATTCTTAAAATTGCTCCCTAGATGATCATTTTCTCTTAAGGGAACTTATATTTCCGTATGTTTCTGAGAGCACATGCCTGTCTCAAAGAAACATGCATTTTAAAAAATCTATTACTGCCTCCCTAAAGTAATCTGTGACTGGAATATTTACACAGTTGTGAGGGATGAGCAACCTCTTTTTAAAATCATCTCTCTCCTTCTGTTGTTCTAGGTAATTTACTAACAAGTCATTCCAAAAGCATTAAGCGAATACTCTAAGTCATGGCACAGTGGTTTAAAAAAATCTGCCATGTTCTCTTTTCAAGACTGATAAGCTAATACCTCTAGCTTATTTCCTCAAATTGTAAAAACGTCTGTGTCTCGAATCTCACAGGAAACCCATAAATACTAATCTCGAAATAAATTTAGAATCCTATCATACCTCGGATATGCTGGAACAGAAGAGAAATCTCCCCCAACGATAAGCATCCAGGAAGAATTTTCACTGTTGGTAGGGAGAGATTAATTGGAAAACTCAAATGCCCAATATTTAACCACAGGATGATTATCAGATTGATGACAGAGTTTGGTATAAGAAAAACTTTTATGAGGAGAAAAATTCATGTCGAATAAATTTAACCTGAAGAAAAAAAATGATTTGGCCAAAGCATCTAGAATTTTATAAAACTAAACTATCTAAATGTCTTAAATAAAAAAGGAAAAAATGAAAGATAAGGGTATCACCACCAACACAAACATCAAGTTTAAATCTAAGAAAGGTAATTAGAAATTCAAATTAGGTAGAATATCTATTTTTAATTGGACCATTAAAGAACCCCATTTTAAGCTTTTGTGGAAAACAATAAACCTATCCTGAGGGGGGAAAAAATCTTGCCTTCAAATTAGCTCGGTATATTTAAGAACTCAAGTGTCATTTTCAAATTACAACCTCACAAATTATACTAAAACTTTATCCAGACATATTTGAATCATAACCCTTGTTACAGAAATTTTTCTATTTGTAATAAGAAAAACGTTTTAGGAGACCGGGAAATAAATATTTTCCATAAGACCAAAGAATACATTCCAAACCGTTTGAAATTCTGGGGCGGGATGAGGCTGATTGCATGTCTCAGTAGGGTACCATTCACGGGAATGCAACTCATGGGTTCTAGGACACATGGCAGGATGTAAACAACTTGAGAGGAGGCACCAAGTTGTGACTCTGGCATCTGGGGAAGTTTTATGGGATTAGAAGAACTTTTGCTGTTTGGAGACATCCCCGCACATAAGCAGGTGCTCCATCATATGAAATCACCAAATCGCTCTGTTGGATATCTCACTGTTTCCATGGCATATTGAGGAGTTATGAAATCAGGAACAAATCCAACTTCTCGACATTGCTATGAATTAAAAGAAGACTGTTTTTAAATGAATTCTAACCCATGGCCATGGTTTCTACTGAGTTCCTAAGGACAGAGGGAAAAAAATTAAGGTCATTTAGAATAGCTGTTGATTTGAAGGTCAATAAAGCACTATTTATAAAATGATTGAATTTAGAAATCGATATCTTTTTAGCAATAAATTGTTACTCTGGCAATTCCAAGTAGTCTTACTTTGCAAAATAGATAATAAGGAATAATAAAACAGAAAAAATTTTACTGCATTTTAAAATTCCACGAATATACAGTAAGTAGAAACATATGGGATGTTCTGTCCCTTTTGCTTTCAGGGAAAGCAAAGCTGGTATCCACCTTGGCCCACCAGAGACTTACGTCGTATCCGCTGTTACGGATTCCACGTCGGGGTCGCTCCCGAGTCACCAGAAGGTCCATTTCTGTTTCCCCTGGACTCGGGCTATTCAGAGACTGCCGGCTTCGGTAGACAGAGTTCTTCGTCTGTTGCCTGAAGAAAATTCAACAACTGTTATGATGCAGCAAATGCCCTGACAGATGGAATTCTCCACTGATCCAAACTACAGGCAACCAATGAAGGGTTTGGTTGGATTTGCCTCTCAAATATCAGAATTGATGGTATATGTTCCCCAGCCATCAGGGGCCATAGAAATAGTGGAATAAAGATTTGTTTTCCAGATGCTGTAACCATTTGGCTGAATCGTAAATGCTCTTTCATATGGTAACTACAATCAACTGCAACACTGCAACCTCATCTAAAATCCTGCTGATGGCAAGGCCAGGGACTTGCCCTTGACCCTCTAAAACAGCTAACACTAGAAGAACAAACTTGCTTTTGTTGACTGTTGACTCAGCAGCCTCCTGTTCCTTTTGATCTTTCTGATTCCACATGCAGGGTTGCATGATGTGTTAATAAACCCTGTGTCTAATGGCTTAATGCTGCCACTGTTGATTTTCTTTTCTACCTTTCCCACAACCATAGTAGATTCCCTTCTGGGCTAAGAAGCCATAAACTTGGAGACAGTTTGGGGCTGTTAGTCCGTCTTTCTGTCTATCTGTCCATCCGTCTATCCATCTGTCCGTCCGTCCATCCATCCATCCATCCATCCATCCATCCATCCATCCATCCATCCAACCATCGACGCATGCATCCATCCATCCAATATTTACTGAGAGCCTACTATGCTCCAGTCACTGGGGAACATAATGAAGATCCACAGTGAGCAAGACAGAGCTTACATTCTAATGAGACACACAGTCTACATAATAATTCCAGAGCGATAAGTGCTATGAAGAAAAACAAGGACATGTCACAGAGGGTAATGAGGGTGGAAATGACTTTAGATAGGATGGTCAGGAAAGGACTCCTTGGGGAGGTGACATTTCAGCTGAGACCTAATTAGAGGTGGCTGCATGCCCATCTGAGCGCAGAGCATTTCAAGCCCAGGGAGTAGCATGTTCAGAGGCTCCACTCAAGGCCCCCCGCCACCCCGCCCCTTGGGAATACATATTTGTCACCACTGTCTTGTTTCCATTGGCATTACGAGAATTTTGTTGAGGAGGGGTAAGAAACAGCAACAAATGAAGGTTATGGCTATACTTTTTTTTTCCACAAGAGGCAACCCTTATGAGTGGGGAGTGAGGTCCAACGGGAACAGGTGACTTTCACGTGATCCTGCAGAGTGACAAAGGTGGTATAAAATCACTGCCTTCCTTTTCATCCAACAATAAATGTCTCTTTGTAAATAACTTGCACTTTAGAGCATCTATCTTGAGTGAATTCCCCAAATACCACCTATTTTATGCCTCGGTTCTAAGATTCTATCCATTCATGGGTTGAAAGTGAAAAGGCTGCGTGATTTATTCTCAGAGATTATGTGGGAAGCCAGAAACCTGGCAGGCACACATGCCTTTTCATGACCACACACCCAGTTAGTCACAGCATGACAGTCACATCCTGTTAGTCTAGAACAAACATTAAAACACCCAAGGTAAAACGCGACCCTTACAATTAGCCCAGGGAATAAAACAGGCACCAATGGACCTACTCTGTCACCACGAGGAGCTCACACCTATTTAGAGAGCACTTGTGTTCTCTGCTTGCCTGGTACCCATAACCACCTTCT
Source organism: Pteropus alecto (assembly GCF_000325575.1). Taxonomy (NCBI): domain Eukaryota; kingdom Metazoa; phylum Chordata; class Mammalia; order Chiroptera; family Pteropodidae; genus Pteropus; species Pteropus alecto. Next base: position 10,438,718 of record NW_006433024.1, on the reverse strand, counting down.
TTAGCAAAGAGCACTATGATGTTCTAGGGGCCCCTACCCTTCGTCTAGGAATTGGCATGTGACCCAGGCTGCACAATCACAGCATTGTATCCCCATGGCCACATTGATTGGTCAGAAGGTAGGCACATGAGTTATTCAATGAGACTGAGTCCCAGGCTTTTGCTAGAGCAACCAGGAAAGAGGCATTCTCTTGGAATTGAGGTTTCTAAGAAGGTAGGATATGAGCCTAGAGGTGCTGGCAGCCAGTATGCCACTATGAGGTAAGAGCCTGCCTGAAAAGGAGCCAGCAAAGACTGAAGAGAGAACAAGATAAATATGGACGATGTCGTATGATGCCTTGGATCTGAAGCCATGCCTGAAGCCTTGACCTTTCAATTATATTCGATAATAAATTCTCTTTTTATTTAATCATTTTCTGCCAGATTTCCATCATTTGTACCCAAAGGAATCCTGACTAATATAAGAGCTTAAACTTAATAATAATAAACCGTGCCCTATAGTTATCTGCAATTAGAGACTTCCTTTAGGAAAGGAGCACAACCCTGTGAAACAGAATTGTTCTGAGTGATTCACACTTTAAAGCAGACCCCAAAGAATTTTCTTCCTTGACCTAATTACAAATTGTTTTTTTTTTTTTTAAAGGAGACTTCACTACCGTCCTGAGATTGCCAATTAGCCCATTTAGAAAAGATTTACTAATAAGGGTGGTGGGGGAGTAAATACTAGGATTAGTAATTGACATTTAAGTAGGTTATTTTGGAAGTATTTAGAATACAGAGTAAGACTGTGTATGCCCTTTCAAGAACCATGAATGTGGGTGAAAGCTTATACACTGGAGTGCAATTCAGTCTCTTTTTCTATCAAAAACAATGTTCCACTATAACACACTGCTTGAAGGCTGCTGTTTACATGGATCTCAGTTGACCAGACCATCAGTGTGTGCACAGTATGCAAGCAGCTACTTAGAAATAGATTAGGCTCTCAGGAAGAGGAATTACTTATTTTAATCAAATAGAGAGTCATGAGGTATATTAATTTCTTGTTGGTATTTTGCTATGTTCTTTAAAAGTTAATACATTTTGAAACTTACAAACTTGAGAAGTAAGTTTTTTACTTCTGAAAATACTGCTGGGTGGATAACGATAGATTTCATTTGGATTTTTAGAGGCTTTTTAATCCCACTATAGTTCAAGTAAGTTCCCAGACTGTGTTCTATGGAAGCCCAGAGCTCCATAAAGATGGACTGGAGCCACTGAGAAGGAGGAGGGGGAGGCCTGCCTCCATCAGAGCAACTCCGTTTTTATAAGTTATTGCCTTAGGTCAGGTTCTCCCAGAAGCAGTCTCTGTGATGATTTAAGTGCAAGTGCTTTACTTGGGAGAGGGCTGCGGGAAGCACAAACTAGGAAGTGGGAAGATGATGGCGGGAAGGGAAGGAGGCTAATAAAAGGCGCGCTATAGAGCAGATTAGTGTTTGGGGCAACTGGGGCTCCAACTCACTGGAGAAGTGTGGGAGAAAGTCATTTTAAAGTGTAGATTTTATTTTAATCAGGCATGGCAAGATCAACAGATCAGATGAACTGCCATTGAAAAGATAGCTTGTTATATTCACAGATGCCAGGAGGTGGGGGGCCCCATGGGGAAACAGCAGGGTCAGTCACAAGGCAGACAGAGGAGAGAAAAATGTGGGCAAGAGCCCTTATTGTGGTGTCCACGGGAAGGAATGGACAAGGCAGGCTAAGTAGGCTTAGGAATGGACCGTCTGACTATTTCAGCAGACTCTGGGGCACAGGGGCTGTCCCTAGTTGTCTTGTACCTGGCTGGTACCTGGCTGCGATGATTAGGACAGGGTGATTAGGGGGCAGTTGGGCTATGGGCTCTGGCTTGTTGGTTTGCATATGAAAGGTGTATTTGCAGATGAGCCCTCTACTTTTTTTAGGAATTGGCTAGACAACCCTGGGAGGGGCGTTTTCTCCAGGGTCAGCAAGGCCCCAAATGTCAAATCATCGTGCAGAAATTAGAATGCCGTTATTACAACAGTGTAATACTGTTTACATTCTGGAATTCTCTCGCCAAGGGTATTTATCCATCAGTTCCTCTTTGTCACTGACTGAGGCTGCTACAGAGCAACCTAGCTACCCGAAACTTCTGGTCAGGGGATGCCATGAAAAAGCCCTCAAGTCGGAGCCGTAGATGCTCACAGTAAGTAGGATGCTGCCCGCCTGCAGGGTGCAGTGGGAGCCGAGGGGGCCCGTGGGAAGTGGGGCAGGGTGGGGACTCTGATAGTGTTGGCCTCAGTTATATTACATACTTTGTGTCTTGGGGTAAGAGTTCATAACATAAAAATGGGCTGTCTGCTGGTTTGAAAGAAAAAGCTGTGAAAACTCTTCTAAAAGATTTTGAGGTGAGTCAACATTGGAATCTAAACTTTGTCTTTGATTTGATTTATTTAGGTCTCAGGGTAAAATTCTAGTACTGATGCTGTCTCTGGAGTAGAGAATGATTCCATCACTTGTGTCTTGAAGTGGCTGGATTATAGAGAGCAGAACCTCTGGAGAGCTGAACTGCAAATACCAATTAACAGGTAGCTCTAACCTGCAATAACAGATTAACACACAGTAGGCAGCCTCTGGAATCAACAGCGGAGTGTAACAGAAAACACCACAGAGCTTACTGAGTTTTTGTCACTGTCTTTTTCTCTTAAGCTTTCCCTCCCAATCCCATCACTTGTCAGTCTCATTTCCATTCCCACCCGATTTGTGGTTGTCCCTATTTTTTCTTTAATGGGTCAAAAAACTTTTTATTTTTGGTGCTTTAGAGTTATTAAATCACTTCTTCAACAGACATTTACTAAGAATTCGCTACACACTCACAGATCAGCAGGCCACCAAAGGGCCTTAAGAATCTGGCCCGAACCTATGTTAGGCAGTGGACATGCATCTCTACAGAAAAGTTTTGTTCATTCTCCTTATAAAAAGCCTCAATTGAAATATTTATTTTTCAAATAGCTTCCAAGCTAAATTCCTCTGATTTGCACATGATCATTGATTCATTTTCTGAATTTTCCGTACTCCCCTAAAAAACCCCAGCTTCCTGCACCAGTCTATAAAAGGCTACTCAAGAAAAAAGTCTCCAAGTGCAAAGTGAAAGCTAAAGAAGCTCCAAGCAGCCCATAAAATCCATCTCTTCTTTTCTTTTTTCTACAGTTATTAACACAGTGACACATGCATTGTGATCTCTGTCACAATTTTATATCAATAGCTTGTTATGCCCACCGAGCCTAATTAGAAGCATAGTTAGTGAAGCACTGGTTTAGAATTCCTTCTTTTTTTATATCGCAAATAAATTATGTTTATTCTATTCATAAATTTAGCCCCACCTCCCACGGCTTGATTTTGTGGCTTCCATCCAAGCCTGTCACATAGTCATTTTTGCTTTTAATAAATACCCACTCAGGCCAGGAACTGCCCTGTCTCACCCAGTCCATGTAGGGTACATCTGCCAAGGCTATGTGGTAAATACTTACTGAAACTGAATAAAAAGGTGAGGCATGAAATTTACTTTTCTTGTGTAAGAGCCACTAAAATAATTGAAAAATATAATGTTCCTTGATCTGGAAGTTGCATAAACAGGTAGGTGATAATTACAAATTGACCCACCTCTGAAACAGCCAGCCATGGTTTGGAAATAGCATTAAGCTAAAGGACAAATATTGTTTGCCCAAGTATTTTTTTCAGTGGCTTCAATTATTCTCTTCCAGACTCATTTACGGAGCACCTGCTCACACAGACCAGCATGGTCCAGATCATCAGCCTGAAAACATGACAGTCCTAAGGTAACAGATTAAGGGGCCAGGACTATATTGCACCCTCCGCCCTCATCCCATCAATGATACAGTGACCTTCAGAGAAGCCTGTAGCAACTGCACCTGTTTTTAGATTCAGTGAATGGGGCACACAGTTCTGGGTCTGCATCCAACACGTGTTCGATTTCCTTTGGGGCTTTTTCATACATCTTTTTCCTTTCCGTCTGAGCCTTGTTTGCCTCCACTACAGGGAAATCGTAATATCCCTTCCTCTTGGCTTTGAGGCGCAGCTTATTCCGATAGTGCTCGATGTCTGACTTCTGCTTCAGGGCTTTGTTCACCTAGAGAAAGAGACAGTGTTAGGCCCACACCTGACCCAGCATGATCAACAGATGGGAGGCTTTTATCAGAGGGTCATAACTCCAGGAAACGTTGTTCTAGGCTTCATGTCTGGTCCTTTGAGCCAGCCAGAGTCACCTGCGAACCATTCCAAGATCAGCTTACACAACAATGGGCCACGAACACTGTGGAGTCTGACACTCACCTAAGCTGCTTGAGCCCTTCCATCAGGGCCTCTTTCTCCTTAGTCTACCTGAGTCTGCTCAGGCCTAGACCTGACTCCATGCTGTTAGCTTTATGGTGTGGGCCTTCATTCCACCCAAACCCTTTTGGTTCCCCTGTACGGGAGCCTCGGACTTGGCAGCGCAGCTAGATCTTGGAGCCCTGACTCTAGCTCCAGCTCTGAGGAACCCAAAGGCCTTCCCTGGCCATTTAGCTGGTGCCCAGATGGATAAGACAGCCAGTTTTTGAAGAGGTTCAGTTGGAATAAATGGGGTGGGGAGAGGGAGCAGGCATCTTGCTCTCGAGGTCTCTCCACTCTATCAATCTGCATTTGAGAGCTTGTATCTGTCAATCTATATCATTCTTGAGAGATAGGAAATTTTGAAGCCATATTTATATGGCCACTAATGCCAACTAATTCCTGCTATATAGGGCAAATCCAGTCTGGTCTTAAAGAAAAGAACATGGCAAAAATACCTTCTGACCAGCTAAAGATAAAAGCAGATGACTGGGCTAAATAAGTAACAAATGATGAGGATGTTATACCCACGAATGGAGCCAAAGGGTGAAATCTGCCTGACATTCATTGGATGATATGGAGAAACATTAGTGCTGTTTGTAATCAGACTATATTAATATAACTATGTATAGTGTTATGTTTTCTTTAAAATAATCTTTAAAAGAGTTTCCTATAATTTACAAAAGGAAAATTCACCCAGTGGTAAGATACATATCAACCTATAGTCTGAGGCCCAAGTTTCACTAGCACAAGGCTGTATCTTAGATTTTTTTAATTTTTAAAGCATTTGAAGAAATATAAACTGGGGGACATATTTTTTTCTAACTTTTGCAAAGATCTCTCAACCTGAGCCCTAATGGTATTTTTAGGCTGGCTGGATTTCACAAGTCTTAATTGTTCCCTCATTCTGCTTGCTATTGAGAAAACTAGTTAAGAGAAGAAGCTAGTGTGGCATCCTCTGAGCCAGGAATCCCAATCCTGGAACCTTTCCTAAAGCAACATTCCACGAGAGGTTCAAAGTCAGAGATGAAAGTTAATATCGCCCATAATCAGATATAACAGCATCAAGTATTTTTTGATACGATTCCCACAAAAGGGCACATCACTTCCATAGTAATGCCGAAAATACGTAACCTCAGTTCAGTCATAAGAAAACATCAAATGCTAATTGAGAAACATTCTACATGATAACTTGCCAGTACTCTTCAAAAGAGTAACAGCTGTGAAAGACAAAGGATGGTTACAAAGAACGATGGAGGAACTATCTCAGACTGGAGGGGACTAGGAAACAGCTAAATGCCATGCAGGATCCTGGACTGGATCTCAGAACAGGTAAAGGGCATTAGTGGGAAAACTGGTGAAACTCAAATGAAGTAGATTAGTCAATAGCATTGCACCAATGTTAATTTCCTGGGTTTGATCATTATTCTATGGTTCTAAAAGATAATAACATTGGGGTAGCTAGGTAAAGAGCGTATAGGACCTCTGTACTATTACTGCAACTTTCTTGTAAGTATAAAATTATTTCAAAATGGAAAAATTTTTAAAAGTCATGCATGATATTATTAATTGCAGTGTTATTTATAGTAACCGAAACCGAAACTAAAAACAAAAAATACCTGGAAGGTTTGAACAACGGGAGATGAGTTTTCCAATCGATGGTATACCTTCTCAACCAAGCCATTAACAATGACAATCAGAAAGACAACAGCAACACAGCAAACGCTTAAGATACAAGATATAAAGTTGTCTGTATATAATGAGATTCTAAAATATACACGAGTTTGATCAAAAGCTTGAAGAGAAGGTGCAAAAAGTGAAATCAGAGGATATGTTAGGGTAGTGAAATTACAGTGATTTTTCTCCCTTATTTTTTGAACTTTCTACGTTGTTATTATGTCTTCTTTAAAATAATCTTTACAATAATTTCCTGTAATATATAAAAGAAAAATTCAGGGCTGTGGGGCTGTGCTTTCTTCACTTAAGCCACCCAGAAGAAAGTTGTAAGACAGTCTGCCCCAAACTTCACGAGACGGCAAATTACAGAGAACAGTTCAGGGCTCTTTTGCAATCCTAATGCCAGCAAGGGCCATTCCTCTAACTACCAAAATGTAACAAGTATCCATTTCTGGACAGGGAAAATGCTCATCTGTTTTTCTTCTGTGACAGTGTGCTGGGCCTGGCAGGAAAAGAGAACAGTAAATTGAATTTAGTTGAGATTTAGAATTTGTCCTCATGACATTTATATCACTAAACTGGGATGAAAAGATCCAGGCATGGCGGCCATTGCCCGAGTCCATAACTGAGCAGAGGGTCCGGTTCAAGAGCAGTTCCCAGAGCATTAACCACAGCCTCAGAGGCTCTAATCACTGGGCTTGTGAGTCTGGTGGTGGAACTGTGCCTAAAGGAGAGATTCAGTGGGCGTGATTGAGAAGACATACAGGTTCCTAAATTGTAGAGCCGGGGGCAGAAAGTATACGACTGATGAATCCTTGCTCACTGGCTGACTAATTGATAATGAAGATGATAATGATAATAATAATGATGTGCTTATTCAATGCTAAACACTATTATAAGTGCTTTACATATATTAACTCGTTTGATCCTCATAACAGCTCCATTTTACAGATGGAGATACTGAGGCACAGAGAAATGAACTAACCTGCCTAAGGTCACAGATAGTAAGGAGAAGAGCTGGGATTCCAATCCTTGTAGCATGTCTTGAGAATCCATATTCTTTTAAGCACAATGCTATTTTTCATTGATGGACTATAGTAAGTCAAAGAAAGGGAAGGAATGCTGGACAGGGAGCCAGGTCTGTCACAATAAGCTGCAGTATGACTTTGTGCATGCCATTGACCCCTCTGGCTTCAGTTTCCTTAAGGAAGTATGTGTGTGTCTATATGTGTAACGTAAATGTTCACGTGCAGGTTTCATATGCACATTCTTAAAGGTTCATAAACACCTTTAGCCCACAGATCGTTCTGCTGGAGAAGATGGAGGAATGGTAGATAATATTCACCCAACTTGCTCCCTTGCTCTCCCCTAAACTATATCCATCCATCCATCCATCTATCCACCCACCCACCCTTCCATCCATCCATCCACCCACCCACCCACCCACCCATCTGTTTTTCTTTGTTGAAATCATCATTCTCTAGCATATGTTACAATTTTTTTTCAGACTCTTAGGAAAATTGATTACCATCATGATATATACAGATACCCTCCTGGAAGCAGGTAAACAGTTGTTTTGCACTTGCTCAAAGGAGTAAGTCATTTCGAAGCCTATACAGTGGGCCACATCCCTGTTCGAATGACAGTATCTTCTCCAGTTTCCTCTCAATGCAAGCCCCTTCCACCCCCACTACAACTGACATCCCATAATGAACAGTTTAGGAATGCATATGTAAGAGGTGAGAAAGAATTTCTGATATTTCTACAGTTTTTAAAAAGCCCCCGTGGGCTTTCGAATGAAGGTAAAAAATACTCCGAAAACATCACCCAACAAACTCGTTTTGGGTGACATGTCTTGACTCATTCTGCTGAGGCCTGCATATGCAGAGGTAAAAATGACCACCGGAGCCCTATGCCCACGGACATGAGCTGCCCTCAGCATTCCGGTTGTTACTGCTGGCTGCCCTGGCTCTCTCCAGCTCTGGGTCCTCAGGCGCTCACCTCACCGTTGAGGACTGCCAACTCCTGGCTCCTGTCTGAGGTGGGGTGCACCATGGGGAGGGCTGTGGGTTTTATAGCGATGAGCTGCACAGATCCTGAAGACGTGTCAAAGGGATCAGCAGCCGCCTTGCCGGAGTTGTCAAAAAGAACTGCTCCTTCCTCTTCATCACTTGCTGGCACTAAAGCACAAATAAACACATCGATTTTATGGTTGCTGGGGAGCTGCACAATCATGGGGGACTTTACATTTAACGCTCACAGCCTAAGGACATTACTCAAAATGACCTGGAGAATAACAGCGTCTGGTTTTGTGCCAACGGCTCACTGCTACTCGTGTATTTCTTTTAAATTCAAGATCTACACCATTCATCCCTCCACTGCATTATCAATGGGTAGAAAAGAATTTTAAAGGTTTAAATTTAAGCAGTAAAAGCTATTCTTTCAAAATTGTGACAAAAAGCTTTTATTTAAAAAAGTAAATTTTTTTCTCTGTTTTTGAAAAATGCAATTTGGCCAAACTTGGAGCTATTCGTAAACTGTGGCAATCAACAGAATAATAGCATTCAGTTCAGTTTCTGCCTCCAAAGTTGCCCATTTTTGCACGATGTTAAGATAATGAGTCTTCCCCGGTCACAGTAATTGCTACTGGCACTTTATTTTTCTCCTTTCTAAAGGCTGCTTCTCCAATAATTTGGGTTTTGGTTTCTTTCATTTGTCTAAAACAAAAGAAATAACTACCAGAGAAACTAATTTAAAGCTACAGACAACTCCTCTAATTAAATAGAGCAATTTTCACCTACAGTCTTTTAAATTAATTCTCGCCTCTGACAAGATAATTCTACTGCGATTGCTGAAAGACACCAGCCTGCCTTGTGCTTCCATAACTAAGCTGACGGAAGAAGTTCCAGGGCCAGTGGTATCTTGCTGATTACTTATTCTTAAAGCATATTCCCATTAAGAAACTATAAGAACAACAGTTTATTGAGCATGGCTTGGCAAGAGATAAATTAAGCCTGTTAAAACAACTAAACCAGCAGGCAATTTAGGAGCAAAGGAGGTGTTATTAAAATATGAATGTAAGAGAAGTATATTTATCTTTCCTCCTGTCTGCTCAAGAGAATGTAATATTATTTAAGTTATTGATAAACACCGTTTGTATCATTCTGTCACTTAGCATAATCACAGAAGATTTGTCAAATTAAGCCAAGTTAATTGTTATTTTACAAAGTGGTGAAAACACCTCAGAGTCCCGTAACGGGCTATAATTGGAATATCTTTTGCTTCTGTGGACTTCTTTGCAAATAGCAGGCCACCAAGTAGGCAGTGACAGAGGGAGGTCTCTATTCAGACATGTTACCAGATGCATATGTCTTTTTAGAGTGGAGTTTTGCTGGGCCACTCTTGCCTGGCCACCAAGATCTTCCACCGGACAATTGCTATGAAAGCCATCTGTGGCAGCCAGCCTCCAAGATGGTGCCTAGTAATTCTCAGCTCCTGATATTCTCAGCCACAATGAATAGGACTGACCTATGTAACCAAAAGGAAATTGATAAGATGATGATTGTTACTTCCAAGGCTAGGCCATTAAAAAACATTGTGGCTTCCACCTCTCTCTCTCTTGGCTCACTTACTCTGGGGAAAGCCAGCAGCCATGTTATGAGGATACCCAAGCAGCCCTTTGGGGAGGCCCATGGGGCAAGAAACGGACTCCTGCTAACTGCTCTGAGTGAGCCATCTTGTAAGTGGGTTCTGCAGGCCAAGCAAAGCCTTGAGATGACTGCGGCCCAGGCCGACATCTTGACTGCAACCTCATGAGATACTCTGCACCAGAACCACCCGGCGCGGTCACTTCTGAATTCCTGACCCACAAACATTACATGAGATAATAAATGTAGATCATCATTTTTGGTCGCTGGGTGTTGGGGTAAAACTAATACACCTCCTAAGCCACCCCACTCCTCTAAGCATCCACTCTTGTCCTCTTACCCCTGAAAGACAAACTCCACCAGCCCCCAGCATGGATTATCTTTCGAAAAGTAACCAGATCCCAGTGCTCCTCTGGTCAGAACCCTCTGATGGTTCCATGTCTCTCAGAATAAAACCCAGAGTCTTTAGTGTGGCTGACGAGGTGCTATACCATCTGGTCCTGGCCACCTTGCTGAGCTAATTCCCTGCTCTCCCCTTATTCACTCTGCTCCAGCTACAACAGCGTCCTGGAGCCCATGGAGATTGTCCCTACCTCTGGGATTTTGCATTAAGCTGTTCTCTCTGCTCTGAATGCTGTTTCTCTAGGTCTTTACATGCCTAGCTCCCTCCTATTTTTCAAGTTGTAACTTGAAAAAGACTTTCCTTATCCACCAATCTACAATAACCTGCCTCATCACCCCATTATATTTTCATCACGGCACTTACCACTGTTGATTTGTTGTACTGATTTCATCTGCCCCAACCCCTGCCACTCAAATATAAGCTCCAATCTTGCCCATCTTTTAAATGACGATGACTATTGCCTTTAGCAATGTCTCACATGCAGTTGGCTTTCAATAAAGATTTGTTGAATAAGTTAATGAATAAAGGAATGGCTAAAATTTCCTGGCTTGTAAAGGAGGTGTTAGTACCTGCGGAACAGGTAAATATGTGGAGATTAATGTCACACTATCACTAAACTGTTCAGGGAGTAAAGAGATGATATTTGCATTTTTACTGCTTCTAGGTTGTGACACCCTCATTTTCCGCCCAGCAGACAGGATAAGGGGAGAAGCATAACTCTAATGAGAGAGAGGGGGGGGGGGAGAAAACACCCTGGAAACTGTACAAGCTGTAGTTCTAGTCTATCTCATTCTCAAAAAAGTCATATTCAGATCTGCACAATAATTCCTCTAGGTTTAACAGAAAAATAATTAGTTATCCCCCCAAGACTGTATGGAAAAATACATTAAAAGGCACTACATTAAATATTAATACATTAAAATGTTGTGTGAGTACAGTAGGTTCCTGGGGATATTTAGTGCATAATTAGTCCCCAAAGAAAAAAGCATGAGAGAATGCTAAACAAAAGGACCACAGTTAAACAGAGGAAGTGTCCTAGATACCATCACATCATCACAGTAAATGCCACCGAACGACCATCCTGGATCTAGGTGTGTATTATCTGCACTGAACATCTGTATGTCAGGCTGGAAAAGGAGATTTCATTTCTTTGTGTTTGAATTGGCATTGGGGGAGCCCTCCCATTTAAGGCAAAAAATGCTCTGAAACGAAGCACGCTCTTTCTTTCTGGAATTTTCATTAAAGCTCAGAGACAAATAATTTATAACGAGCATCACTGCGCTCTGGTGTTGTTTATCAGATAATAAGCAAGTTTTTACCTTATTGGGAAGGCAAAGAAAGAATTAAAACTGAAACTTTTTGAGGTAACATCTCTCGCGAATCCTCCTCCTGATAAGAACATAGTAACTCGTCCTCTCTATTCTCTGATTCTTGTCCTCCTCCAACCCCAAGTGCCCCATAACTATTAGAAGACAAGGTCTGATTAGATTCTGAGCTTTGGCAGTGAGATTTTAGTGTCTTAAAGGTAGGTGCACACTTAAGGGTTTACAGAAATTTTTGCTCTTTAATGACCAAAGATGCAAATACATATAGTATGTTCTCGCGTGGAACTTATTTTTAACTCTCTTC
>NW_006433024.1:10426012-10426636 GCF_000325575.1 Pteropus alecto | reverse complement strand
AGTTTTAGTTCAAAAGTCGAAGTGACTGTTTTTTTGAAAAATTTACAAATGGTTCTGTTTTCAAAATTCTGGCTCTTACATCATCCCTTTCGACTTCTGTTTAAATACACAGTCTTGAAACAGACTCTAAAACTGCCTTGCAGCTACAGTAACTAACGGGGCCACTGAGCTACCGGAACCCATGCCAGCCATGTTGCTGGCAGGACAGTGTCTTTCCCTTCTAAAGTTCTTATTTTCACCAAAGTGGAAAATTAGAAGCTATGGATGCAATAAAACTGTGGAAAACAAGAAAAGTTTTAGAATGACAGCCTGGTACATTATCATTTATTAATTAACCTTAGTCAACCCAAACCTTTAGAATGGATACTGAGCCATCAATAACAGTATCTGAATATTCCATACCAAGAGAATAATCTATTCTCAGAGGCCACAGTCACATGATAGAGAACTATTTGCAAGCTAACAATGTGAAGAAAAGGTACTTTCAGTTTTCTCCACAATTCCATTCAATGTTTTTCCTTCCTTCCTTCTTTCTCTTTTTCCTTTTTTCTTCTTTTCTTCTTTTCTTCTTTTCTTCCTTCCTTCCTTCCTTCCTTCCTTCCTTCCTTCCTTCCTTCCTTCCTT
>NW_006433024.1:10407186-10425986 GCF_000325575.1 Pteropus alecto | reverse complement strand
TTCCTTCCCTCCCTCCCTCCCTCCCTCCCTTCCTTTGCCTTTGATTCATAGTCCAATCCAATAAAATACACTATTGATTTTTTTGGTGAACTCTGGCAAAAAATAAAATGCAACTGAGTACTAAGAACCTGGAGAAAGGATGGCTTAAAAAAAAAACCATAAAAACCTCAACCTGGTACAGTAATTGCATTTTATTCATGTACCCCACTGTTTTTACTTCTGAACCTGCTGTTTAAATAATCAAAGTGACCTAAAAGAATAAGGAAGTAGGCAGAGAGTGTGGAAAAGCAAGAATGGAGAATTTTTTACATGTAGAGCAGACCAGTGTCTCACCAGCTGGATGGGGAGTGACGGGGTCTGAAGCTGGCTCTGCTCCCTCCTCTTTTATGAAATGCAGGGGAGGGGGAAAGGCTCATCTTGTAAATGTGCATATTTTTATGTAAGAAAAAAGACACAGAACAGCATGTACGTTGATCCATTTTGTAAAATAAAACAAAGCAATACAACAAAAAAAGAAAGATACACGTATGTGTTGTCACATGCATAATAAAATGGTCTGAGAAAGGAATATATTAAGTTATTAAAAGTCATTTGAGGTTAGAGGTGAGTGATGGAGCATCTGGAGGAGGGTAGACTTTGATTCGACTGTATATATTTCTGGGAAGGATATAAGGGAAGGAAAGCAAGGAGGGGTGGGGAGAGACAGAAGCAGGGAGGGCATCTTGATTAGGTGGTGATGGCAGTCGCAGTACTTAGTTAAAATAACCCTTCCCTATGTCTTCACTGCCCGCTATCTCTGTGTTGCCTCCTTCCCTCTTGCCCATCTCTCTTAGCACCTCACTCTGGCAAGAAAGAGAAGAAAGTTGCTAAGTTCATGTCCCCTTCACAAGTCAGAGCCCTTCTGGGCCTTTGTGAGCTGGCTTGGCAGAGAGCTGATGGGCAGGATTTCTGGCGTCCTAGGAAAACCCCATGTGTCACACCCTGATTCTGGTGTGAAAAAGCACAGTCTCTGTGTTACAGGGCGTGGGGAATTCGGGAGAAGGAAAAATTCAAGGGTCAAATAAGTATAACAGTTTAAACAAGTGTTTTATATAATGACTGGGAATGGGGACCACATTCTTTCTGCAGAAGACAAATCCATTGTGGCATTATTTCTTTTCTTTCTGTTTTTGGTCAGAAAAAAAGAAATAAGTACATGACATCTGAAAACGAAAGAATATTCTGGCATTAGCTTTAAGAGAGAGCCCCTGAAACGCACTTCATCAAATTTTTTAAAAAGGAAGCACAGCTGTCCAGAGCCCCAGATTGCTTGGCTTTTCACCTGGCATTTCTGTAGGACTCCACCTCCGACCCTTTGAAATCAAAAGGAATTTTCCCCGATCCGAGTGGCAGTACAGGGTACTTGAATCTGGGCTCCAGTAAGCCAGCATCACCCACGAAAGGACTGAGTGGAGAGGGGGGTCACCACAAAGGTACAATCAGGAGAGAGAGGCTACATGATGGGTTCCAACAGATGTGATCTGCAGATGGTGCTGCAGCGGAGTCAGGTAGCTCCAGTGACTTATAAATAAACTCCAACACCAAACCTTTATAAGGAGGGAGAAGATCTGTGTGAGAAAGAATCTCAAGAGTTAAAGGCAGAAGCATAGGCTCATTTTTATGATGACAGATTTATTACTCGGCTGTTTTTCCTAGGAGAGGTAAATTTGCAATATCTGGAGTCATTGACATAGACTGAACCCCTGAACCTTATCAGGGGAGTCAGGGCAAGAAAATGAGGGCAATATCCAAGACAAGCGGCGTTTCAGAGACCTGCCACCCTAGAGGACCTGGTGCTAGAAATGTCGATTCACTCAAGAATTAGAAAAATCTCTAAGCAAACATCAGTTCATTCTGTGTAGAGTTCTTTTAAGGCCCTGGACAATTCCATGAGAACAGAGGGCAGAGGGCACGAGACAGAGTAATTCAGAGAACGGGGTAAGGCCATACCCCAACAGGTAGGCAGGAAACTGATTCTTGGCCTTTGTTGGACACAACAGAAAAAACTGAGGGTTAAAGCAGCCTGGTGTGTGTGAGTGTGTGCACGCCTGAGTGCCTGTGTGTGGGGGACAGGCTCGGGGGCGGCGCTTGGCAGAGAAAGCGTCTCACCATTTCTCTTCCGTGCCTCTTCCTTTGTCACTTTCTGCTGTGCCATTACATTCTGGGGTGAGCGCCTCCCCGAGCTGGGCTTCCCTGATTCGTTGCTGATGACAGAGCCATTCTCACTGGGCGACCTGCTGGAGGTAACCATAGCAACAGGAAGATGGTAAGTTTCATCTAAGCAGCCTCTTCTCAAGGTTGTTTTATTTGCACAGTTTATGTATGTATTCTTTCATTCTGGTTTTATCCACAAAGAAGACATGATATAGGAAAAGAAAAAAAAAAACCCCATACTACAGCATGGGTTAAGTGGCCGGTTGTTCTGAAGTGCATTTGCTGGCGCTTAGCTCTGCAGAGAAGTTCGGTGAGAGCAGCCCTCAGTTCCCACCTCTTTTTCATTAACCCCCGGTGACTATGGAAACAGTAGCGATGGTTTTTAAGCATGATCTTTTTAAAACACAGCACTTTGGATAGTGTCGCAGAATGTTTGATTCACATGGCATCTTCAAGGATAGGAATGAACCATGGTTTTCTTTGGTTATTCTCTTTACAGAATATATCTTGACTACTAAAGTCACTCCATCATTGACTTCTCATTCTCTCTCTCTCTCTCTCTCTCTCTCTCTCTCACACACACACACACACACACACACACACGTTCTTTAACTGTGCTAACTGCTAACTACTTACATATAAAATTACCAATTTGAGCTATTCATTCATTCAGGAAATACTTTCTGTGCACCAACTCTGTGCTGGGCAGTGTGCCAGGTATACAATATATACAGATGTTAAGACGCTACCCATGCTCTCCAAGAGCTCTGCATCAGGAAGACCTACTATGTGCCAAGGACAATGCTGAATGCTTTCAAAACTGTTAATGAATCATGACGATCCACAGATTTGGTGATTGTCACCCTTGTTTAGCTCAGGGAAGTGAAGTGTCCATCCAGGGCAGAGTCGGGAAGTGGCAAATCACCCTGGAAGCCAGAGCTCCCGCTGAAGGGAGGGGCTTTCCCCACATGCCAGGGCAGCTTCCTTTTACTGTCTTCTACAATGTCCCAGACAAAGCAAGCCTTAACACAGGGCCTCTTGCCTTCCCTCAGAGCAGACGCTGGTCTTCCAGAATCTGGTGGGAAAATGGGCTCTTGCGAGCCCCTGCTGAGGTTCATGCTCCCCCAGGCCTCAGATCATGCTAGCCTGTGGGTGGGCTGAGTATAAACATCAGCTGTCTTGCCCTCTGTGGGGAAGATAACCAGGAGGCAGATAACCAGAGGCCTCATCAAACCCCTCGTTCTTGTATTGTCAATTGTCCAAATTTAGCACTTCGTGTCATCTGGTCCCTACACTGGAAAATTGGAATAAAATATAGCACTTGACCAGTAAGTAAGGTGTTTCTTAAGTGGAAGCCTTTTTCCTCCTCCCTTCCCCCTCTTCATCTTCTGGAAATTGAGAATGCTCAGTTCTATATACTTTCATGTACTTTAGCACCCTAAAAACCACAATGAAAAGTACCCACTTGCAACCGTGGGGGTAAGGCAGAGTGTGCCAAAAGCACTAGGGCCAAGTGACATGTTCTTTGGCAAAGTTCCACGGACAAGTATAAGTTTGGGAAATGTTGTTTACTCTATCCCTTCTTTGGATATTCATAATGCACATTAGCACATCGAAGGCTCTGATTTGTTCTGTCATTGAGACTCATCTTGTTTTGTTTAATCCAGCATTTCCCAGTTTATTTGGCTACAGGCCTCTTTTACCACAAAAACCTGTTAATCCTATAAAATTAGTAACATAAAGAATGTAGTTTGGGAAAATATGGATAAGGCATTAATTTATTGAATATATATTATTTACTCAATAGCTATTTGATCACTGAATGCTGGATATACAAATACACACACACAGAGACGACATATGCCCTTTGGTTATTTTCAAAATCTCACAGTTAATGGCACATAATCTTCTAACTGGCTTTATTGGGACAAAGAGGCTTTTGGTGAGGTCCAGAGGAAAGGAAAGAGAAAGGCTTCTTGTAATCTATTTGACATGCACAAAATACTTAATGGTTTTTGCAACATTTGCATATCTTTCTCATTTGATCCTGAAATAATCTTCTAGCTGTTCTTCTTACTTCAAGGAAAGGTGTGAATGAGCAGATATCTAGAGAGAAAAAACCCTATTCTTCTTTACTCTTTGTGCCAGTTTATAGACCTATATTTACATGGGGCCATCAACCCAAAATTTCTGATCCAAAACAAGAAAGACTTGTACATGTGTCCACTCACACAATGGTAACAAACATGTTTTTGAAAGATAATGTCACCTGCAAGATTGCAGTTTTGGGCTACTGAAGAGTCCCCATTCTGAGGATATGGGTGTACACGGAACCTGAAGAACAACTTCAGGGGAGTGGGTGGGAATTAATCAATGGCTGAACAATTATGGCCAATCAGCTCAATGAAGTACCCACTGCAAATAGCTGTCCCTGTGAGGTTGATTCTCCATGCCGGCCCATTAATCCCAGTCAGAGACCAACAAAATAGCATCACCAGGAGACTAAGTAAGGAAAATGACCCACAATATCTGTCTGGTTGTCTGCAAGTGGCTGAATGCTCATTTTCCTCCAGTTTTAAACCAATTTTAAAAATACCTTAAAGACCACTAAATCACTGGTTTCCCCTGTTTTTCCCTTGTAAAACTTTTCAGATCATCTAACAGACCCATTTTGAGAGGTCCTGCAGTCCTGATCGAGTGGGAGTCAAAAAGCTGATGTGGCAAGATGGGAAAGCCAGAAACACAGATGCATGACGGGTTTGCTCTTTGGCTTGGCATCTTAAAATCTTCCCACACGATCAGAGGTTCTGGTCAGCTGAACTTGAACAGAGGTTAGGTTTCTCCCACAGCTCTGGCAATGATATAGCCAGCCCTTAGTAAAATTATACTGTAGTGGTAAAATTATGAGACAAACACAGAAATCACTCAGCACTGTACACATTGTTTTCTTTATCTGTATTTGCTTCATTTGCTAATATTTCTTAATAAAAATCTGGGGTAACTAATTCAATTTGGTTAGCAAGAGTCGACTTCTTGCTAATTTAAGAAGAAATGCTTGAAACAAACTCTTTAAAAAAAAGAATACTTGTTTTAAAAAATTTTTTTAAAGAAATCTTTATGCAATTTAAACCACTCAGCTGGAATGGGTGGAAAAGAATTTTTATTCTTCCTGACAGTGCTATGTTAATATCCTAATTTTAGTAATTCTACTTATTCCTTTTCAGTGTCCTCTAAGGTGATAAGTTGTTAACATGCTTTTATTGTATTTGGCAAAAATCACCATGAGAATAATTATTTAGGTAATATTACTTGCTAGACAACTCAGATAAATCATCTATTGCAGGAATAGACGTATGTGTCTCTGTATATTTCAATTCTGCCTTGCTTAGGCTCTCCCTTGCTGGGGTAGCCTGGTGCAGTAATGGTCCCAGTTTGTTCACACCTCCCTGTAACCAAACTTTGGGGAGTTCCCTCACACAGTGATTCTGGACTTGACCATGTATTTTGCTTTGGCCGATAGGGCAGTAGCAAATATAATAGAGCAGAGACTGAAAAAGTGCTTGCAATTCGGGGCTTATTTTCTTGTCGCCCTTGGAACCTTGTAACCTACCTTCTGAGAAAGCCAGCGCTAGCCTTCTGGAGGATGAGAGAACATGTGCCAGGAGGCCCCAGTTTCCTGGCCCCCCACACAAGGACATTAATCACTACAAAATGGAAAATTCATTCCTTTGTATTTCCATACTCCACCAATGATGGATCAGAAAATCTTGTCAGCCCTTCCTCCAGAATACCTCTAGAATCCAGTTGTGTCTCACACCGCCATCTCTCAGCTGGCCTCCTGCAACGGCCTCCTAGCAGGTCTGCCTGCTTCTGCTCTGCTTCTCTACAGCCTACTTTCCACACAGCAGCCAGAGCGAGCCTTTAAAACTGCAAGTCGCATCATGTCACTGTTCTTCTCAAAGCCCTCCAATGACTTCTGACCTTTATTCACAACAAAATTCCAAGTTCTGACATTGGTCTGTAGAGCCTGACAGGCTTGGCTTTTGGCAACTCCTCTAACTCAACTGCAACTACTTCCTCCTAGTTCACATCAGCCCCTGGGGCCTTCTTGCTCTTCTTGAAAGCAAGTCAAGAAGCTCCCTCCTCTGGGATTTGTAAACGCTGTTCCGTCGACTTGGAACATTCTTGCCCTAGACAGCCGTGAGGCTTACACATCCTTTCAATCAGGTCTTTCCCAAATGTCACTTTATCAGAGAGGCCTTCCTTGACTTCCTGCTAAAATAGCATCATGTCCCCTTCTCCATCTATCTCTGTACCATGCTTTAGTTTTCTTCTTTATACTCATCGTCACCCGACCTACTATGTATCTGTTTCTCTGTTTATTGCCCATCTGTCCCCACCACGTTGTAAGCCCCATCAGAGCAGGAACTTTGTCTTGTTCACTGCAGTACCATCGGTGTCTGGTAAACAGCAAAGAATCAATAACTATGTTAGGTGAAAGGAGGGAAAGAGGAAAGGAGGCAGGACAGATGTAGCTCTCCCAGCCATTGTGGTCTCAAGGCAAAGGAGAAGGGTTGGCGACAGCAGCTGGTTTAGCCAGCCAACAGGGCTTGCCATAGAGTTCAGTATCTCTTTATAAGGCTTTTGCAAAGTCCTTATAGCAAATCCCCTTCCCGTTAGCCTCACCTCTCCCATATATTATCCACATTGCCACCTGAGTCAGCTTTCTGAAATACAGGCTAGACATGACTGTCTGCCTGAAGAACTTTCTGTGGTTTTCTATTGCCTAGAACATAAAAGCCAAACTCCTTAGCCTGGCCGTTAAAACTCTCCACAATTTTAATCTATCTTCTGGTTTCATCCTTCACAACATCCCAGCCACCATGAGCTCTAAACTCCAGGGACATTCACCATTAAGTGAGCATGGCTGTCCGTGATCTCTCCCAGCTCTTCAGACTGAGCGCCTTTATCTCTTCTTACCTACGGACACCCGACTCACCCTTCAAGGCCCAGCTGAAACGGAAGCTCCTCCACGAGCTTTCCCTCAGCAGAATTAAGTTCTTCCTTCTCCCTTTTCCACAGCCCTTTGTTCGGACTCCGCTGTGGGCGCCCACGCATCGTGCTTGGTATTCCAGCTGTTTATCTCTCTGTCTCTCCATCATGAGATCCTTGGGGTCAAGAATCAACCTTAAACCTTTTCGTAGTCCTCTCAATGCCTGTCAATGTACTCTGTTCATAGCAAAAACTCAATAAAGTTTTTTAACTAAAATCATAAACTATTGCGAAACTGTCAGATAAAAACAACTGTTATGCTGAATGAAAGGCACCGCTTTTAAGAGAAGTTTAAAACCACGTTTGACATCAGTGCCAAATTTATTATACTACAAGCTAAATCTCCGCTGTGTGGTTGATTTGCGATATGAAATCTTACAAAGGGTGGATCGTGAAAAGCAGGTATTGTGATTCTGCTCATCTCCCTTAGTCTCCTTTTCAAATATTCAAAATGAGCACAAAGGGGAATTTTTAAAGAGGACAGAGGAATTAACTTGAAGGCTTTGTCTGCTCTCATCATCAATTATTTCTCTTGCTGACACGGAGAGGGAAACGTTGGCCCCGTGCCTACCTCTTTCTGGATTCAGTGGACTTGGCCGTCTTGATAGTGCTTCCATCCTGGGCGACGTCCCTCTCCTGCAAGGTAGGAGCATCTCTAACAGGGAGTGGAAGGACCACCGTCTCCTGGGTCACAGGGATGACCTCCTCATCCGCTCCTTGCTGGCCCAGGTGCTGTTTGGCATAATCAAAGCCTTGCACAGGCTGCAAAAGAGGAAACAGATTTACAGTCATGTTTCTGGCAAAGTGTGACTCTAATGACGGCTTTGAGAGAAGACAGGCAGGAAAGGGTATGTGATGGGACCATACTTAGCTATCTGATAAACAAGAGTTAAATCAAATCTCCATAATTTCTGTCAGCAAAATCAGAGGCCATGTTAATTCCAGCTAGCTACAGAATCTCTATAGATAATATTTATTCAGAAAAATGAATAGTGTAAACAAGATGCAAATATGTGTGTGAGAATGAACTTCGAGAATTTTGGACCACTAATTTTAAGTCTCTAGGTACGGCTAATTAGAAACTCTTAATTGATACATTAACTAACAGGTCCTGTATCATCTCCTACCTAGGAATATTTTGTCATCCCTTCACTCCTGTGCAGTAACAGGTGTGTGACTTTGCCAAGTTACTTGAACTCTGAACCTCAATTTTTCACCTGAGAAATGAAGATATATGTATCTGCTATACCTCCACCATCCCTGAAAACAGAGGGAAAGAAACATGCTACCACATGTGAGGTAGTACAATTATTAACAGTAAAATGGAATTTATGAAATCACTATTTAATCTAGACCTCTCCCTTAAGCAGGCTGGCTTTCCTATAATTCATTACTAGGAAATTAGTAAGGCTTTTATTGCGCAAAGTCTGAAATCCCGAGTGAATAGGGCAGCTGTGAGCAAAACCCAACAGTCCTCTATTAGTGTGGTAATGAAAAACCAAGAGGCATGTTTAAACAGTCCCTGGGAGTGTCTCTGTTCTGCTTTATACCCTAAAGCAGCGCCATACAGATTTGAGGCAGGACAATGGGGCGGTTAAGGGCAACAGCTCCAAAAACAGACTGTCTGGATTCAAATCCTGACTCTGCCATTTGTTAGCTGGGTGACCTTGGGTATGACTGAAATTCCCTGTACATCAGTTTCCTCATCTGTAAAATGGAGGTAATAATAGTGTTAACAGGATAAAAGATGTTTGTATGTGAGAGTGATATTTAACCACCCTCAAAGGGATGCTGTGTGGATCAAATAAGTAGATTCAAATTCAGCATCTAGCTAAGTGCCTGGCACATAGTAAGTGCTCGATCAAAATTCATCACTATCGTTTGCCTTCCTACTAAATCATAGTCCAGGTGAAACAGACATCAGTGATTCTCTTCAAGAAAATTTGGAGATGAAATTTGACCTCCACCATTTGGGTTTTATCAGAACTTGATATGATTAGAAACTAGCTCTTCCTTCTGCAGCCAATTTAGCTGGGAAACATAACAGGAAGGCTCCAGCTGGATTTAATGGTCTAGGACTGTGATCCAACCTGTTAAATCTTGCTACTGTGTTTCAGAACAGAGTTTTATTGCTAAATCCAGCAAAGCTTCTTATTTTAAGCTGTTTGTAGCTCTGCCATGGACGGTTCCCCCAAGTCCATGGGTCACTCACTCTGGGAAGGGGTGTGCGCACCCCTCCCTCTTCTCTGAGACACTCACACTCTGACTCATGCGGTAATCATGACATTCTATGCCAGGATCTGGGACTCTGTGTCTGAAACAGTGTTTGTCTATTCATTTCCCTCCCCTAAGAGTGGAGCTTTAGGATGACTGGATAGTGTTTCTAGAATACTGAATTGCCTGCTCCTCCTATGATCAATTGGTTATCAATTGGTTCGACTGAAATGTTTCCAGAAGCTGAGCTTTCCTCTCCTAGTCCACTGTTTTTATTGACTCCTGCCTTGGTCTTGTTGCTTCTATTCTACTCCTTTCCAGGCCCGCCCTTGACAAGCTCCAAAGTTATCTCCCTTAAATCATATCAGGTCATTAAAAATGTTTCGAGGCCCTCTAAGTCCTTGGCAAGGCAGGCAAGGCCCTTCACATTCTGGCTGAATCCACCTGCCCCATTTCATCTCCTGTTGGCCCCTTTTCTGCAATACCCTCACGTCCCCATTATCCTATTCAGCTTTGTTCCAACTGTAGTTGTTGAGCACTGGCTTGTGCCCAGGACTGCGCCTGATGCTGGCGAAATAAATACGAATAATAACTGGCTTCTGACCCTCAAGGAACACAGTTTCGGCTTCATTTGTTATTACTAGTACGGTATCAAAAACATGACATAAACTTGTCATTTCGTCATACAGTTCAAGAAGGTAGGTACTATTATGGTTTCTCATTTTAAAGATGAAGAAACTGAGGCTTAGAGAGGTCAAGTGACTTCCCCAGGCTCACACAGCTCGTCTGTGGTGGAGCCAGAGCCAGGACCTCCAACCACTGCTGATAATTCTTCCTATGGCCCTTCCTTTCCTTCTGCAGCCTGCCATCTTGGCTGGGCTCTCCTACTGTACTCGGCCTCACTTCTGTGCTAAGACTCCTGGCACATTAGTGAGGAATTAGAAGTCTCCAATGGCAGCTAAGACTTCCCAAGAACCCAGTGAGGACAAGCTGGCTCTGGCCCTCTCCTCCCCGACGCTCTCTCTGGATTTGGCTTCTCACCCTTCACACTGAGTTGAAGTTATCTGTTGGATACTTCAGGGTACTGGGTTGATGATGGGTGAGCAGAAATAGAGACATTAAGGAATTAGAAGCTTAAAACGTGGCCACTGTTATCAGGTTAATAATAATCCCTGCATATGTTCAGTATTTAGAGCCCGCAAAACACTGACACTTCATTTCATCCTCACAATAACTCCATGAGGTAAGCAGGGCAAACATCATAGTCTTCATTTGACAGGTAAGAAGACAAAGCTCAAAGAGGTTCAGTGACTTGCCCAAGATCACACAGCTAATTGGTGAAAGACTCAAGACCAGTCCCTCACTCTTCTGACTGACAGGGTAGTGGTCTTTCAACCTTCAACTTGAAAATTACCTGAGATTAGCTAACTGCCCATTGGACAAACATGATGAACCCCAACCCCATTAACTTATCATCATTAAGTATCTATGGTTACTTCGATGAGTTTTATAAAATTATCAAATCAAAGTCATCTCCAATAATTTCAAAGGTACTCATATTTAAAAAAGAAAGCATGTGTAATAATAAAAGCCAACTTGTACATAATATTTATTATATACTGGGCATAGCTCGAGGTAACTTATGTAACTCACTTGATCCTCACAACAACCTGTAAGTGAATACTGTTATCTCCATTTCATGGGTGAGGAAATTGAGGCAAAAAGAAGTTAAGTACAGGGCATACTAGCATGCGAGGAAAAGGAAACAGTTGGATACCTTTGGGAGTGACCAACCTGTTCTGAGCAGATGGCCAAGCCAACCACTGCAGGCCCTCCAAGTCCATCCTGTGTCTGGATATGGCCCTAACTGGTGTCTGCTAAGACTGCCTATCCCGGGGAGCCATGTTCTCCTCAATTATATGAAGGAAAAAACTGGGCAAAGGCTGTGGACTCAATGACGAAGAGTAAAGGGAAGTGAATTAGGAAGAAAGGAGGTGACAAATGGCACGATGCCTGGCCCTCCTGCATTTATCACCTTCTTTTTTTTTTTTTTTTGAATTAATTAATTTTTTATGGTGACACTGGTTAATGAAATCCAATAAGTCTCAGCTGTACATTTTAACGGTAAGGCAGAAATATATTTACACTGTGTGTTCACTTCCCATAGTTAGATTTCTTTTTGTCACCAAATATTTGACCTCCTTTACCCCGTCTACCTACCCCCAACACTCCCCATCTCCTTCTTGACATTCTATCTGCAGAAGCCTAAATGACAACTTTGGTAACAGGTTCTGCCTTTGACAGACGGGGGGCGTACACGCCCTGGCCTCGGCTCCCAGGACAGTCACACTCCCATCTTCATAGCATGCTAAGTATACTACCGAGTCTCAGCAAGGATGCCCGGGAATGTACTCTGGCACTGCATCCTGTGTTCTGATGACACACAGTGATATCCCGGGAGACTGGGAGACCATCCTTCTAGTCTCTGGACTGGTGGCGAAGGCGAACTTTTTCGTCCCGCCTCATCCCTTGACATTAAATAAATTCTGCTCACACACACAGGTTGTGAGCAGTGAGGCAGGTGGCTCTCCTCTTCCAAACACTGCAGTGTCCCTGGGTTGCAACAGAAGAACTGTGGTAAGAAAGAGGCAGGTCCACCCTGCTCATTTCCCATGATAAAAGGGCTTTGGAAATCAAAGTGTGTAGACCGGCCTCATAGAGGGAGAAAACCACCAGCATCAACACACACAAGCGAATTTAATCATCTTGTGGAACATAAATTTGCTTAATTTTCAACATCAGCCAGGTATCTCTCGAAGCACAATGCATTGGGTAGGGATATAAAAAAAGGGGCTGTGAGAACCCACAAACATCAATCTGTTCCAGCTTCAGATAGTGCTCAAGCCAGAAGGTATGCTGAAATGTGCTGGCCAACTCATCTTGGCAAATTAATAACATTTTGGCTTAATCTATAACACAAAGATGGCATTTATGACCTCAGTATGACATGTTTTGCATTGCTGGACCGGGCTGCAATTAGATTCTAGTGATTACTGCTATGTCTGAAAGGCTCAGGTTGTAACTAAGCTAAGATAGAAATGAAATACTCCTTCCTGGAACAGTTTCATTTTTCACTGCTTGGGTTATTACCAACATCGTGCCGCATCTGGGAAGCGGGCGGCTTGGTGTCAACAGAAACAACAACATTCTTTGGGGTTTGGCTCTTTAGCAGACAGGGTGTCAAATCAGGCTGCAGCTTCTCAACAGGTGAATTGGTTTAATAAACAGTAACATTCATCTGATTACTTTTGCTGAAGCGAGGTGTGATCACCCAAAAAGAACGAGGCCTGTGTGGCTCCCGGCAAGGATGTGAAACTCTGTGCACTGTGTCATTCCTGCACAGGTGGACAAAGCTCTCAAGTTCAGAGCTGGAAGGGGATTCCATCTGCCAAGGCTCAGGGTTCAGGGAGGTGTATAAAGTAGAAAGAGCCCAAAGACTCAGAAATGGGCCTGAGTTAACCCTCTGCTGAGAGCTATGTGACTTTGGACAAGTCCCACAGTCCCTCTTTTCTCTGGGGCCCTTAGCAGTGAAATGAAAATAATAAAACCTGTCCTGGCTACGACCTACCTCATAGGGCTGCTATGATGAGCAAACGAGGCGACAGACCTAAATGAGCCTGGCAAATTGTAAGGCATTCTTTAAACATCGAGTAGCACAGGTTATTAAATTTCCTTCAGGGACTACCACGAAGGGAGCTAGGTGACTAGAAAATTAGCCTTCAGAATTTCTGCAGTCCATTACCTTCCCAGTCACCGGAGGTGGCTGGGGCAGACCTGGGGAGGCTGCGGAGAGTGGACGAGGCTCCCAGCCAAGCTTCCTTGAAGCCACTGGACTGATTTGACAGCCGGTTGGCCGAAGCTCTGTAGCTTGCCCGTCCTGGCAGCCTCTGAAGCCAAGCCACTCCGGCTAACAGAAGAAGGAAAGTTTTGAGGGTCTAATGTTTCCCAAAAGCCTTGCTTTATGAGCCAAGAGACCTGGATCCACCATCAGTTCTGCTATTTACTAACTGTGTGATCTCGGAGTCGCTTCTTCTCCGTAAAAGGAGGGCGTCACATTAGATGACCATTAAGGCCTCTTTCAGCTCTATCTAGCTCCTGGTTTTCTGTGCTTCAGTTACCTTGGTGCAGTGAGGATTAACTGAGTTGCTGCAAGCAGAGCACTCAGAAGCAGTTACAGCAAAGAGTAAGCATTAGGTAAAAATTAGCTATCATGTCCTGATCATAAAGTAAGGTGTATAAAACAACACTGAATTGTTCACTTAAAAATGGTTAAAATGGTAAATTTTGTTATGTATATTTTACTATAATTTTTAAATATTCAAACGGAAATTAATAAAGGGTCTCTCTCCAAATGAAGCTCAGTAGGATGTTTCTGAAGGTACTTGCAAGGGCCTCGAAAGCCAAGGGAGAAAAGGCAGGCAGAGCCCCTGCAGGCTGGGACCCCCGCACCTTTCTTCCCGCTTCCACCATGTACCTTTGCTCTCTGAGGCAGGTTCATCACAGTGTCCGGCTTGAAGTCGTTCTTGTTCTTCCGGCAGAGTACAGCAGTGATGATGATGATGATGACTGTGACCACGGCGATGGGTGCCAGCACCGCGGCAATGATCCACAGGTTGTTGGGCGGGTTCTTCACCACAGCTGCAGGAAAGAGCCAGCAAGAAGCACATGACAAGGAGCACTGGCAAGGGGAAGGCAACCCGGAGATAAACGCCTCCAAGTCTCAAGTCATGAGATTGGTGAAGAGGGATTGGGATCAGAAAGGTTCTTGCCTTGGGCGAGTTACTCAAGGTCTCTGAGTCTGTTTCCTCATCCGTAAAATGGGGCACTCACTTTGCGAGGCGTCAGTGAGACAAGATACACGTGGTGCTTTAGGAGGTGCTCAATAAATGCTAGCCTTCACCATGACTAAGAGAAGGAGGAGGAAGATGGATCTGTATCAATTTTCTTCATTGGTGATGTCCAAGACATCTGAAGATCAGAGCAGTGCTGGAGTCAGGAGGCAAAGGCCACCGAGAAGAGGACTCTAACTATTGTAGTGAAGTCACCCTCTCAGTGAGCAATGATTAAAATATAACCTGGTGGACCTCCCTCCCTCCCACCTCCACAAATGGCTGGCTGGGGAAGCTTGGAAACACCTTGGTCTAATAAAAAAGATCATGTTGTCCTCAGAGCCGGGAGAAAAGAACAGAGTAACTGAAGCCATTGTCAGTAGGAAGAATGTGCTATTAGAATAGTAGGCGCCTCCAGCGGGTGGAGCTGGTATTAGTTAATCTGCAAAGGGCAACAGGGTGATGATCATGTTCTATATCACGGTAGGGGCTGGGGTTACACAGGTATATATACGTTTGTCAGAATTCATCAAATTATATATTTGAGATCTGCGCATTTCACTGTATGTAAATTTTACGCAGAAACATCACAAACGAATATTGAACTCTAGGCAATGATATGCATGCTAAAGTGTTTCAGGTTAAAGCCTACCGATGTTTGCAATTTACTTTGAAATGCATCAAAAAATAAGATGGATTAATGGGTGATTGGTGGGATGCACAGATAAACAGATACATGAAAATAAAAATACAGTAAAATGCTGATTGTGGAATCTAGGTGGTGGGAACATGGGTGTTGGCTGTACAATTCTTTCAACTTTTTAATAAGCTGGGTTAGGAAAGTATGAAAGAGAAAACACTTTCGACATGAAATGGATGTGTGTCTCCCATGATCACTGGTGAAGAACCTTGGAAAACACTTCAGTCCAATCAAAAGGACCAATATGTTCTTAGAACTACAGTAAAGAAAATAGTAAGAAAAGCAATTGGCTGTAGGAAGGAAGAGTTACGGGGAGGGAGTGGGTTCTGCAGGAAATCTAGAAAACAAGAACCGAAGGTCAGGCAAGGACTTGCCCACACCAGGAGAGTGTGCTCCGGCTGGCAGATGTGAGTAATGTGGATAAATGGCAGGTCTATCCTGGTGGACCAGATGGCCACACTGGCTGTTTCAGCTTGGTGACACCCAAGTACCAAGTTCTCTTCTCTCCCACTCCTGAGATGATCTCATAGACTCCCGGCTTTAAATACCATCTCTGTTCTGATGATGCTCATTTATATATCCAAGCTCTACTCTGAATTCTAGATTCCTATATCCAACTGCCAGCTCAAATCTCCAATTAAAAACTTAAGAGATATCTCAAATTTAATATGTCCAGAACCCATCCTTAATTCCTCCCCCCAAAACCTTTTCTTCCTGTGATATTCTCCACGCCAATAAAAGGCAATTCCTTCCTTCCAGTTGCTCAGGCCAATAACTTTGCCGTGAATGTTGACCCTTCTCTTATACTTTCGCCCAGTATCCTATTCATCAACAAACCCTGTCAACGCCATCTTCAAAATATATCCAGAATCTGTTCACTTCTTCCTATTACCACTGTTTCACTGTGGTCCAAGCTATCAACATCTTTCACTTGATTTACTGCCATGGCCTCATACCTTGTCCCTGTCCCTATAGTTTATTTGCAACACAGCAGCTAGAACGATCCTTTAAAAATTCAGATCATAACCCTCTTCTGCTCAAAACCCTCCAGAGGTTCCCACCCTATGCAAAGTAAGAGCCGGAGTCCTTATAATTTCTGTAAGACCCGAAGTGATCTGCCCCTCCAAGCAACTCTGTTACTTCTCTGGCCTTATAGCTCACTGCTCTTTCCTCAACTCATTCTGCTCACGCTTACTGACCTCCTACTGCTCTTCA
This sequence comes from Pteropus alecto, assembly GCF_000325575.1. Lineage (NCBI taxonomy): Eukaryota > Metazoa > Chordata > Mammalia > Chiroptera > Pteropodidae > Pteropus > Pteropus alecto. The sequence continues at coordinate 10,409,723 of NW_006433024.1, read as the reverse complement.
AATGTGCTGGACATGCTCCTGTCCTAGGGCCTTTGCACTGGCTGATTTCTCTATCTAGAACATCCTTCACCTAGATATCCATGTGACTCCCACCCTCACTTCTGTCGGGGCTCTGAACAAGTATCACCCTAGCTGTGAGGCCTTCCCTGTACTCTATATAAAATAACAATCTCTGCCCCTGGCACTCTCCGTGCCCCTCGTCCTGCTTAATTTTTCTCTAAAGCAGTACTTCTCAAACTTTAATGTGCACATCGATCAAATGGGAATCTTGTTCATATGTGGGTTCTGATTCCATAGGTTGGGGTGGGGCTTGAGATTCTGCCTTTCTAACAGGCTACCAAATCGTGTCCATGCAGCAGGCCCCCATGCAACACTTGAGTAGCAAAGCTCTAAAGCATATATCACTGTCTGAAATGATTCATACGTAGTTAGTTGCTCATCATCTGTCACTCTCTACCCTCCATTAGAATGCACGCTCTAAGAGGGCAGGGAATGCCTCCACAGCACCTAGAACAGAGCCTTGCACAAAGTAGGTACTCAATTTAAAGATGAATGAATATATAAACGAATTCCCTTACTCCTGCTGCAATTTGGCTCCCCACACAGATTTTCATACAGGGCAGAGTAACAGCTGGTTCAAAGGTAATGTACCAACCCCTTGGTAGTTTTTAGTCCATATGTTAAATTAACATACTGCCAATCTGGTTTATGTAACAACCTCTTGTAAGACTGGTGAGCATGAGTTGATCCCCCTGATCCTGCTGACTCTGGGGCTACAAGATCAGTGAACCTGAGGACCAGACTCTGGAATAAAAGACTCCACCAGTAAGCACCACATTGTGAGGACCTGCCTGAGGAGCCATCTGTCTCTCGGACGCCAACCATCCCGACTTCAAATGGTCCCTGAGCCAAGACCTGCCTCTTACCAGGCAGCACTTGGATCTGGAGAGCTATTAGAACAAAAGAATTTCTTTTCTCCAGTTTTTATCAATTGGTGATTAATCACATTATTAACTTCTGAAAACATCTCATTAGCTAATGTGCTTTGGTTGACATTAAACATTTAATTGCTACTGCTTTTAGTAATTTGGTATTTATATGTGAGTTTATGCCATTAACATTTTTTAAAGCTTAGAGTTGCTGTGAAAAATATCAATATGCCTCTTTCTGGCCATGCTATTCTATCCTAATAGAGAAAAATGTACAGTGTATCAGAACATGATATCTTAAATATATACCTATTTTTTTCATTAGCAAGAATGAAATCTTTACATGTGTTCTGCTTTTATTCAGCTTTGTTTTGGTGGATATGTTCCTTCTTAGTGCAGTTTGTAAAATCCTTTCACTTCTACTTAAATGGGAAGAAAACAGATGTATCTTATGTACATTAAAAAATTAATTTAACAGTGGTCAAAGGAATAGTAAAGTTAGGTCAACTGAAGTCGTCCAAATCCAATATATTCAGTGGCAAAGAGATCTAAAACTACAAAGTCATGTACTGAGGTGAAAAGGAACAAATGGTTATTTAATTTGCAAGAATTTCAGTAGAGGATGGGAAAAGGGGACAACGTGGTCTGAGCATCTCGTGTGTTAGGCACTGTGACAGGACCTTGTCTGGGTGCTATGCTCACCCCCAATTCGAAGGAGAGCAAACTGAGCCCCAGGGAGGTTAGACGTTTTTATAAAAAGTCATTTACCTGAAATACACAGTTTAAGTTTGTTCTGTTAACACACATGCATAGAAATATTTAGTATTTGTCAGAAAGAATGAAGTCAAAGGATCCACATGACCTAAACTGAGAATAAATTATTCTTCTATGGAACAAATCTTGAAAGGAGAAGGAATCGATTCAAAATTATTTCTGGCTCATGTTTCGTAGCTGTCAAAACACCAGAGTTCAGGATTGGTGTGAGTGGATGCACCGGAGGGGCCATCCCAGGCCCCAGTACCAGGTGATGCTTGGCCCACTTTGCTCTCCTGCCCAAACCCTCCCGTGGCTGACGTCCTACTCAAGGTGCAGCCTGTGAGGTTCACATGATTGTGGCCCCTCATGGTACCTCTGACCTCATGGCTGTTACCCTCCTCCATCAGTGACCTCCTCACTGGGTCTCAAGCCCTTCCCCCCTGCCTAGAACCTTGCCCCAGATGTCCTCAGATGGTCACTCAAAGGTTACTTCGTCAGTGATCCTCTTCTTGAACGCCCTCCCCCCATACACACACAATTTAAAATTGCAACCGTTGTCTCTTCAACATCCCCTATCCCTTCCCTGCTTAATTTTTCTCCATGGCAATAAGCATCTACCATATTATTTATTCTGTCCAGGAGGGCAGGGGTTTTTGTCTGCTTCATTCACTGCTGTATCTCCAGTGCCTAGAATAGTATCAGGCACATAATATGTGCTCAAAAAAACATTTGTTGAAGGAATGAATGAGATAGATGTCTAATGGCCATGTTAGATTCTATACAGGAAGAATACTCCCTACTCCACCGGCTGGATGACCACTCTGAAGGGCTTCTCACTCCAGAATCTGGAGC